>NC_138187.1:163444793-163834793 GCF_964194105.1 Spermophilus citellus
ACTGAAAATGACTTCTGAATGGCCAGGGCTATGATTACACAAGCAGTATGACGCACTAAGTGCTTCGTACACACAGACACACACGCACACACAGACACAGACACACAGTGAACTCACAGTGGTCACAAGCAAATTCATCCACCAATTCCTGTTCCTTCTGGGTAATTTAAAATTTCAGACCTTTTAGTCTTTTTCTTCCATCAGTAATGGCAGTCTAAAGAGTAAAGAATAAATAAACTTTAAATTCTTCAAGTTTAAATGCTGATTTAATGAGAAAGTATTTGGCCAAACTCTCCTAATGAATTGTTGCAGCCCTTTCTTGACCAAGGGTTTTCAGATCACAGGCTGGTTTTTGGGGGTTCCTTATGGCCAGGCCACAGAAGGCTGCCCACAGGAGGGTCCTCACTTCTTCATACCTGGGTAGCATTTTTTTTTGGGGGGGGGGGACGACTAAAGAAAGAGGCTTCTCCTCTGCTTCCTAGCTCAAGGATCTTATTTCTTTCTTCGTTAAGAAAGACTATGAGGATGATACAGCTTGGGAACCACTTTAGACCATGAACTCTCAGAGGGCTTCTCTGTGAACCAAGTATTTATTATCCTGATTACAACATTTTCAATCGGGATTTCTAACTAACAGTAATTACCTATATTTGCAAATATATTCGGTTTTTCTAGTACGTTAAATAGAATTTAAAGATTGGGCTAGATGTTGTGTCAAGCAAATATTTGTGCTTCTGGATAATACACAGACTATTTCCCCATCTTCCTAAATAAATGAAAGATGATGGATAAAATAACATTAAAAAGAGGCATAATTGTGCTTTTTCTTTCCCAACAAACGCTATAGAATGAATCGGCAAGATGAACAAAAAACTTTTTAATCGACATTTTCCCTTTTGCTAAAAAAAGTTCACTTCTAATAATGCTACCACGAAGTACAAATAGGCATGCTCCTGCATAAGAGGGAAGTTGGATTCCTTTGGTTCCATTCTTAAGCAACAAGCTGAGTATGTTGGGAAGGTACTGACCTTTCTGACAATAAATAAATGGGAGTGTGTATTACATCAGCCAAGTGATATAAATATTTTTTTTCTTAATTCTAAAAAGCTGCCTATTTTTTTGAACTTCAGAAACAGCACTCAGCTTATTTCTTAGAACAATCATATTGTTCCTGTGAGAGGCCCCCTTCAGGTCTTTCTGCTCTGTCCTTCAGATTTACATGGGATATAAATAAAGTTCATGACCAAATTGCATTGCTCATGATAAGCAGGATTTAAACAACTACATTCACCACCCCTAGGGATGGCCTGTTACCATGGGCAAATACAGTATCATTATAAATGCATTTAAAATTAGTCTTTGGCTTAATGTGTTAAGCAAATCCAGGGATGAAATAAAACTTGTCTAAACATTAAGGGGAAAAAAGAAGAACAATGCAATGCATTGTAATGATCTACTTGTTCCTCCTCTCTGAGATGCAGAAACTCTACCAAATACTTCTTTTTGGTCAACTGGACCTTTTAGTTTGAAGACTGTTCCCAGAAAAGGTGGCCAAAAGTTAAGTCTGAGTACCGCACCTTAGGAGATAGTTCATTCAATTCAAAGAGCATCATTTGAGAGAATTAAAAAAAAAAAAAAAAGGAATGATATAAAATAAACAAGGACTAAGGTGATCATGAAGCAGTATGATCAGCAGAGTTTCCAGGGATGATGATGGGGAGCTGATTCTAAACAAGACCCCCACCAACAGCTCTATTAGTGTTTCATGTGTACATGCATAAAAGTACCTTTCATTTCACAACTTATTTTTAAATAAGTGAAAAAAAGAAAAAAGTTTTAAAGTTACCGTTGTCTAAAGATTTACTTTTTTCAACAGAGGTTTTTATGCTGGCTTAAGGTCTACCCTCATCAAGTGATTCACATAAAAAAAAAAAAAAGACAGAATTCCCATATTCCAAAGTGATGAGAATACAGACAGGGTGAAAGATCACTGTGCTGACAGTCAGAGCTCATCATCTTCTTCGGTACTGGAGTTTGTTGGTGAAGCTTATTTGGGAAAGGGATCATTTTTTTAGCTACACAGAAAACAATAACAAAAACAGCCTTTCTCTGAACTCACTGGGCATAGCCAGAGTCCCCTGAAGCTCTATGCTTCCTTTGGTAACATTTGGAAAACTGATTTACAGCCTCGGATCCAGTATGGTGGCTATCTGCATTTCTCTTCCGGAATCCTTCCTCCTAACTTCCACCACTCCCAAAAGAGGGACTTGTGACTATGGGCAGCCACAGTATTATTAATAGCCCTAAAATCATTTACGCAGACTGAAATTAGAGATGTCAAGTCAGAATAAGAGATTATATTACATTTAACTAAAACAGAGAAAAAGTTGATGGAGTGGAGAGAAATTAGTAACCATTCTATTTACATACCAACCTAAATAAACTATTTAAAAATCAAGGTAAGTCTGCCCAGAGGATATTACAATTAACCAACATAGAAGATTAAAAACAAGCAGCAACTTTTATATAAAATTAAAAAAGAAATGAAAAAGAAATTGTCAGTAGCATCTATCTCCTCCATGTGTCTGAACTGCACGATATAAACTAGTCCATTAGTACAGCAGCTTGCTAAAAAATTGACTTTGGTTCAAGCTTAGTTTAAACAAAACAAAACAAAACAAAACCACACACCACACACAGAAAGGTGGATAGACATTTGTTAGTTTCCCTGCTTGTAGTTCACTGATTTTAGAGGGATTTTAGGGAAAATGACGGGTAAAAGGAAATTTAGGGGTGGTAGTTAAATATTTTGTGAAATAAAACAAGAGGAACTAAAGAATTAAAAGGGGACTAAAATGTTTCTGACCTTTAATATTAATTTGACTGTCTCCCACTTGAATCTCTCTCTCTCTCTCTCTCTCTCTCACACACACACACACACACACACACACGTACACATTTGTGTCAGTATTACTGCCTTCCCGAACAATGGTGAGGAGAGACAAATACACGAATCCCAGCTCCCTTGAGGACACAAGCAGAGCAATTGGAAGGAAAGCTCTTTCTCAACCCCCAGCTCAAAGAGGGACAAAGTGCAGTCTTAGGACCACCCGAGATTGAAGCAAGTGCCCAGGGACACCAAATGGGAACCTCTACCTCCAAAAAGAAGGGAAACTTAGATCAAGCTACAAGGCGGGAAGGCAGTCTTTGGGGGAAAGTTTTTGAAACACAGAGTATTATAAAAGTACATTGGCAAAAATGGAAACTGAACCTCTGTATTGCCCTTGTTCCTCTTGATCCATGTTCACAAGCTCCTCCCTTCCCCTGGCTCATTTAAGTGGTCTAGAAACACCCTGAAAACAATTACAGAGCTGATCTCTTTCTCTAAGAATAGAGAGATGTGCACTGCTGTTGGACTTCCTGGCAGGGGCAGCCCCCCAGGGGTGCACCATGTTCCTGCTCAGCGTTTCTTCAGAGGTTCTGCAGAACCCAAGCCCCACCAGCAAGTACCTTGTCAGTCAGAGAATCCAGAGAGTTCAGGTTAGGCCTGATGAGCCATCCAGTGGAAAGGAAGTTTGTGGTGCTCTGGAGGAAAAGGTGGCGACCTCAGACTCCTCTCAGGGACTCTTTTGGATATATCAATTGATGGACAACAGTCTAATAGAAGTCCTTTAGAAAATAAAAAAGGGAAAAGTTCCCTGATACCAGTAAGTCAATTTGTTCTTTGCCAACGAAATTAAAAGAAGTTTGGATGAGAAACTCCCATAAAATGAACAAACAAACAAACACACCAACAGTAGGAGCATTTTTCAGGAGATAAGAAATCAGGCGAACCACCAAGTCAGGTGTCTGCAGTAGTCTTTGCTCTTTGGAACCAAATCCTGCCTGCAACACATAGAGCTGTTCCCATTGAGAGTAGCGGAAAGCAGCTGCTGCACTACAGGATCTGGGCCTGGGGGGCGGTCCATGATTGGGTGAGTGAGAGCTACAGTTCAGCAGGAATTCCTTCCTACACAAAAGTGCTCCAAAGGCACGCCTGCTGGGGGAGGGGCGTGTTGGGCGGGAGTGTCTGCACACACTGCCTTCAGCTTTTGCACCAGCCTCTTGCATAAGTGGCAAAAGAAAATCATTTTCTAGCACCTCTGTAAGAGTCGTGGAGGATAAGGAAACCAGCAAGAACATTCCCCGCAGTTAAGAGCATACGCCTCCCTTGCCCCAAACCCTCCCTCCCCACAGTGTGGGAGCTCACTGAAACAGGATCCAGGAGCAAGAGACAAACATGTCCAAACTATATATATATATATATATATATGTGTGTGTGTGTGTGTGTGTGTGTGTGTGTATATATATATATATATATATAAACAACAACAACAATAACCATAGAGATACAGTAATACAGGCCTGCCTAAATTGTACCAGTTAAGAAAGGAACCCCCAACGCAATTGATACGATTATAAACACCTTGTTATGACTTAATGGCCTGTACAACAGACCCATAAAAATGATTTTTTTTTTAAAGAAAAAAGAAATCTAGACAAATCAGAAATCCCTTCCTACACTGGAACTGGTACCCACCTTAGCTTGTCATCACCACTGCTGGAGATGATAAGTAGTCCTTCCACTCGTTTTTTTTTTTTGTTTTTGATTTTTTTGTTTTTTAAATTTTTGGTTAGAAAGTTCTCCAATCCATGAAGCAATCCTGAAAAGACAGTGTTTTATTATAAAATTAGGCAGATGCTGTCCGTCTCCATCCTCTGCTTTCTTCTGGCACGTGGACTCCCTTTCCCCTGCCTCCCCCCTCACCGGGTGGTGAGGGCAGTGGCTGGGGGCTGGCAGCCTGGCCACACTGCAGAGAGGTGGAGGCCCTGGCGGCACCCCCGCACCCGCTCACTGGGCCTTGGAGGCGGTGGTGGTGGTGGAGGCAGCCCCACTGGCGGAGGCCACTGTGAAGAGCGAGTTCTGCATGGCCTCTGCCGAGCTGGAGGCGGCGTGAAGGCTGGCGACTGGTGTGGAGCTCCCGGTGGAGGCTGCAGCGGCAGACACCAGGCTGACGGGGTTGCTGGTGAGCAGAGAGAGGTTCTGAGGGTTCAGGAACAGAGGGGCAGTCACGATGTTGGGGGCTGCTCCGGCATTGGCAAACACCAGGTTCCCAGTTGCATCCAATGACGTTATTGGAAGAGAGCCACCAGAAGCAAGGGCTAGACACAGACCCCGAGAAACAGGCAGGAAGGAGAAGGTTAACGTCATCCTGGAGAAGCTGGATCACATTCGTTACAGCTCTGCGTTTCATGTAGCTCAGGAAAAAGTGCGAGCCTCTGCTGACTTTTCTTCCTCACAGAGCTACACTGATACCAACCGGAATCTATTTATAATTCGAAGAATGTAAAGGACTGAGAAACATAACTTATTGAGTATCAGCAAGGTAGGTTAAGGAGTTTTAACAACCGTCTAATGATGACTCAGTCATATTTTATCTTTAAATTAAGTTTATTTCATTTAACCTAGAAATATTTGTTAAAACTAGTAATTTTGTCTTCAATGAAATTGATATTAAACTACCTCTGTTCAAAAGACAAATTAGCTAAAGTCATTAAAGCATTAAAAATATATTTTTTTGTTGGGCTGAGGATGTCACTCATTGGTAAAGCACTTGCCTAGTATGCATGAGACCCTGAGTTCTATCCCCAGCACGAGGAAAAAAAAAAAGTTTTTATTAAACCAACTGGCATTATTGATAAATTTGAGCAAACTCTTCATACACAATGAAAACAGTCTTTATAAAAGGCTTTAGTTATAAAATAAAGTGAAAGGTCTGCCTGATTCTTATTTCCTGGGCAGACCTGAGGTAGCTGCTGTAGCAAAGACAGAGAGGCAGTGAGGCACATGGCCTTGGTGGCTGGCCAAGGCCAGCACGTGATCATCAGGGGAGGACTTCTGTAGAATGCTGCTGTTCTCCACAAATTCTATCATCACCATCTTATTTAAAATAATTAGGAGCTGGGGCTAGGGCTCAGCAGTAGAACATTTGCCTAGCATGTGTGAGGCCCTGGGTTCAAACGCCAATACCACATAAAAACACTAAATAAACAAAATAAAGGTATTGTGTCCATCTATAATTAAAAATATTAAAAAAATAAAATAAAATAATTAGGACTTCCATTTTATAGCTTATCCTATTACCTGACAACACTCCCAGTCTCATAACCTCACCCCATATGTGGATTTCAGGGTTTTCTGATGGTACTAAAATTTTGGCTGGTAACATAATCTATAGCTCAAGGGAATGCTCCTGACTTTGGATGTGACCACAGAAATACGACACAACAGTGAGACTTGGTGTACCCTGAAGTTTCCTGATATTCCAGGCTTAGGGTCACAGACCAATTCTAGATCTTCCTAGACTATGATCTGTGGTCAGGCATTATGTCTTTGTAGTATCCCCATAGCCCAGAGATACTCCCTAATATAGGAGAAAAAGTGATTTATCATAAATGAAGTCCAAAAAGAAATCCTTGTATAACAAAAAGCTTTAGATCTGACCATCAATTTAGATAGAACTTAAGTCAAACAGAAAGTCAAAATAACATCAGGCAATCAGGGCTATGATGTGTTTTTTCTGCAAGTCAATATTCCCTACAGTATGCAGCTAGACACACCCATGGCACACTAATCTTGATCCAAGCTGACTAATACCTTATTTTTGGCTCCAAGAATGTTTGTATAAGCACTAAGTAGTCAAGAAAACAGTGTTCTGATTAATATGGAGATGCTCTCCTAAATCACACAGCAGCCAGCCCCTTCAGACATGAAACACAGATGCAGAGCAGGACCAACCACCCCTTCCTGATGTGGAATACATGCCCCTCGAAGGGCATACAGGGACCCAGCACAGGCTTGGAGGCAACACTACAACCCGAATGAGCCTTCTACCCTGATGTTCATTCAAGAAATAAAAATGTCGGGCTGGGGATGTGGCTCAAGCGGTAGCGCGCTTGCCTGGCATGCGCGGGGCGCTGGGTTCAATCCTCAGCACAAAATAAAGATGTTGTGTCCACTGAAAACTAAAAAATAAATTAAAAAAAAAAAAGAAATAAAAATGTCCTGGAAATCCGCCCCATGTGCTCTATTGACCACTCACCATAGGACTGTCCACCCATGGTCTCAGGGGCAGGGTGGGGGCTGGGACTTTTACTTGGCCAAATTTGCCTTGAGAAAGATTTGAGACGAGCACTTGGATAAATTTATCTGGAGGAAAAAAAAAAAATCTGCCTCCAAGTCTACTCACATAAGAAAATAAACATCAGCATAAAGTCCTGGTTTCTTAAAATACACCAAACTGGGTATTCTTCCTACAAACTAACACAAACCTTTTTCACAAGGATATTTTCATAGTCCTCGAGAAAAAGCCAGTCAGCATTCAACCATCCCTCCATCAAGCTCACCTCTAGCAGAGCAGGCTCCTTGCCCTCATCTCCCCAACACAAGCTAACCAAGGAAAGACTCCTGACTCACCTTGAATAGTTGCCAGTGTACTGTTGCTCATCAGAGCTGGGCTGAGAGCACCGCCCAGGGTCCCTGGATTGAGGCTGAGTAAGGCACCTCTGCAAGTCAAAATAGGGGCCACACTATTACACACAGATGCAGTGTCAGCTCAACAACACCCCCAAAGAACAAGAAAGAAAAACTGGGGCGGGGAAGTACACGGAGCCGTTCTCCCTACACTAATGCTTGGCTGCTTCTGAGTTCCTGCTTTCCTTGAGGCTTACTTGCAACAGGCTATATGGTCTGCACAAACACATGACTTTTACAGTTACTTTGACTCTTCTTTGAATTATGTCATTCTTAAAATAAATAAATAAGTAAATAAAAAAATCCAAACAACAACAAAAAAACTTCAGAGAAAAGGAGAATTCTCAATAATATGACCGACAAAAATAAAGTAAAATTGGGCTGGGGTGGTGGCTCAGTAGTAGAGCACTTGCCTAGCACGCGTGAGGCATTGGGTTCGATCCTCGGCACCACATAAAAATAAAATAAAGGTCATTATGTCTACCTACAATTAAAAAAAATATTTAAAAAAATAACATAAAACCAGGAATCTTCTTACTGCTTCTCTTATCCTTGTTTGAGAATCAGAAAGAAGACAGATGAGCGTTTAGTGGAGAAAGCAGAGAGAGCCAGGAATTCTGGGCTTCCTTCCCAGCCCCATCACTGAGATGCTGAGATGCTCAGTTGCTAGGTGCTCTGGGTCTTCGAGTGGAGAGAAAGGTGTGGCTCTTGCCCTGAGCAACCTGGGCTCAACTCTGGAATCAAGGTCCTCGTATGACCACAGAGCAGGCCATTTAAAGAGCCCCCACACCACAAAAGACAGTGATAAAAGGTCTCCCTCATAAGCAATTCCTGGACAACTTCCCAGTTGTTTCTCAGACGTGAACAAGATGAGGACACTCCTTACCCAGGTGCAAACTGTGAAGGTGCCATCAGGCCTGGGCTGAGCCCTGCAGCAGCAGCCATGGCAGCGAGACTGGCGTTTGCTGGCAACTGTGCTGCTCCCTGGAGTGCAGCAGCTGTCTGCAAGCCTGATGCTGTCACCATCACCTGGCTGGTCCCAAGAGGGGAGGACAAAGGAGCAGAGGTGGTCTGTGTTGTGCTGGTCTCGCTGGCACTGGATGCCTCAGAGGTGGAGGCCGAGGCAGAAGGGGAGGGACTCAGAGACGGGGAGGTGACTGCTGAGGAAGCTGGAGGTGCGGTGGAGATCACTGTTGTTGTGTTGTTGGAGGTGCTGTCTGTAGTGCCTGAAAAGAAAGCTGGTTAGAGAAGGACATTCTGGACAGGTGAGGCAGCACATGCCTGTGATCCCAGCCCGTCAGGAGGCTGAGACAGGAAGATCACAAGTTCAAGGACAGACTGTGTGTCAAAATATAAAAATGGTGTGGCTCAGTCGTTGCACTCCTGGGTTTAACCCCCAGCCCCCCAAAAAATAAAACAAAACAAAAATGATGAAACCATACGTAATTAGATCGTCACGCTGGACACCACAGGTCTGGAATACATCTCGGAGCTGGTATGTTGGGGCACAGAGGCGAGCGTGACTTAAAGAATGCTGCCACCCTGCCTGAAGCAGGAAAGCTGACCTCCCACCTCGCAGAAGACGCCAACTGACCTACAGACACTCGCTACAGGAGACGGTGTAGGACAGGCCCTCTGACATCAGTTGTCAGGAAATGGGACATAGGACAAAAACAGCTGTCTAAAGCCATCTAGGGTTTAATTTGGCGAAACCTTTTATACACTAGGATATGAGCAACTACATATATGGGTAAAGAAGAACCTAAGTGGGACCTTTTCAGGATAAAGAACTCAAAAAGCCAAAAGACCACCAACCAACCAACACAAAACAAAACCCAATCTCACAAAAACTATATGTAAGCCAGGCACAGTGGGGCACACCTGTAATCCCAGCAGCTTGGGAAGCTGAGGCAGGAGGATTGCAAGTTCAAGGCCAGCCTCAAGAGACCCTATCTAAAAAATAAACAAATAAACAAACAGGGCTGGGAAGGTAGCTCAGTGGTGAAGTACTCTTGGGTTCAGACCCCGCACCAAAAACCAACCAAACAAAATTATATATGGAAGACAATGCAGTATAATAGAACCAGACCAAACAAAATAGGTATCTCAGACCTAAATGGAAAAAATCTCAGGTAAAAGTAATTTTTGTTTCTATTCGAGCTGTGGGAGACTCTCTTCTCCTGTAATGGCCTCATCCCAAATCCTGTGTAGAACAGGATTTGTCTTTCCAGATCTATTTTGAAACTGTCTTCTGAACACCTTCAAGGCCAGTTCTCTCATGTTCCCTCCCCAGGTTCTTTCCCTTGTCACAGGGCTAGGGTAAGCTCAGGTGTCCCTGTGCCAGCAGTGACTGCCTTCCCACTTCCCATAGTGCTGCCCACGTGCAGTTCTGTGGCCTCTGGCTCCATGGGCCAACCATATCATTGCACACCTGAGAGAAGACTCATTCCTTTCTACCTTTGGGAAAACGTCAAAAAGGTGATTCCTTCTTATTGCAGCTGCCCTAATGCAATAACATCTTTGGAAGTATCATTCACTCCATTTTCACTGATCTCTCTTCAGTTTTAAATCTATCGCTGAGCCCTGTGGCTGTGTTGCACCCTGTGCATGGCAGACTCATTACACACTCCTTCCACTTGATCCTCTTCCCCAAAGACTTGGTTCTATAGGAAGGTAAATGTCTCTTCTTATTTTCCTTCCACTGCTAAGAAGTTTGAATGTACTTTCAATCTTTTCTTGAACAAATTTTCACCTTACCCAGTTCAATCTTACCTACAGACCCACTCCCCTTTCAAAGTTCTGAAACTAAAACTGTCCATTTCATGTCTTAAGGTCAAATAGCTTAAAATGGCTGTTTCCTTTTGCCGCTTTCAAATCATCCAGTATCTCTTTAAAATCCATAGGTTTACAGAGAGAAACTGCAGTCAACTCTTTTGGGTGAACTTAATCTGGGCTAGAAATAAAACTATTTGGAGTTGTTTTTACTTTTGGCTGTAATACTCTAAAAGCACAGTCTAGCATCTCCAATGTGAATGTCACACAAGCAACATGGTATAATATGATCTTCAAATTAATTCTCCCAGCCAGTGAGTCATGTTTCAACCAAAAGACACTTTTTATGGCCCCAGTGTCTTGGCAACTGAATTACTTGGGCAATTTTGATCAGTGAATTTAGGCTTACAGAGCCTCAATGTCTTTAACAACCACCGGAGGTGCCACCACCTGACTGGCAGGTAGGCAGGCAGAAGCTGGGACACTGTGTGCAAAGCCCAGCACAGCCCACTAGCCGCCATGCATCTTCTTTGGCAAAATGCACATTAAAAAAAGAGAGTTGCCAGGGCAGTGGTAGAATATTTGCCTAGCATCCTCAAAGCTCTCAGTTCAATCTTTAGGGCCTCAACCCACCCCCCAAAAAGAATAGCTCCAATACCTTATGTTTTCTTCCAGTCTTTGGCTTGTGTTTACACTTTTTTATCTGTGTCTTCTGCTGTACAGAAGATGTTACTTTTGATGAAACTCAATTTAACCTTTTTTTTTTTTTTTTTTTTTTTGGGTACTGGGATGCTTAACCATTGAGCCACATCCCTGTTTTATTTTATTTTATTTTTTATTTTTAGACAAGAGTCTCAACTAAGTTGCTTAGGGCCTCATTAAGTTGCCCAGGAGAGCCTCGAACTTGCAATCCTTGTTCCTCAGGCTCCCAAGCTGTTGGGATTATGAGTTTGACTGTAGGTGTGTGCCACCAGGCTGGGCTTTCTTTTTTGTTGTTGCGTTTTTTAATGGCTTGTGCTTTGGTGCAGCATCTGTGGGAGCTCTTTGCCTACCTAACCCCAAAATTGTGAAGATCTTCTCCTGCCTTTTTATAGAAGGTTATAGGTTTCAGCTCTTACATTTATGCTTTTGGCCCATTTTTGTTAATTTCTGTAAATGATGAGAAGTAAAGGTCTAAACTGATCTTTGTGCATACAGGTATTCAATTGTCCTAGAAATGTTTGTTGAAGGCTCTTTTCTCTTTCATGTTTGTGTTAAAAACAAAAAACAAACAGATAAAAAAACACCAAAGTACAGAGCATAAATTTAAAGGTTTGTTTCTGGTCTCGTACTTGTGTTCCACCGAATCCGCCTTTGTGCCAGTATTTTGCTGTCTGGATGACTGTAACTTTATGGTAAGTGTTGAAATCTGGACACACTTGTCTTCTAACTTCATTATTTTCAAAGTTATTTTGGCTATTCTGGGTCCCTTTCATATATTTTACAATGAACATATCAATTTCTCTAAAACAAACAAACAAGAATCTATTGGAATTGTGACCTGATCGTGTTGAAATTATAAATCAAATTGGAGAAACAGTTATTCTTGAGAATGCCGACTCTTCCAAACCATGAACATGGAATATGAAATGTTTACTTATTTAGATTTTCCACAACCTATAGTTTTCATAAGTCTTATGCTTTTGTCATTAAATTTATGACTATTTTACTCTCTGAACCTACTGTGTATAAATTATCTTAATTTCATTTTCAGACCATCCATTGACAGTATGCATATACAAATGTGTTTCATTTTTATATACCGATCTTGTGTCTTGCAATAGTGAATTTATTGATAAATCCTAGTAGTTTTATAATAAATTTCTTAGGATTTTTTAAATTTCTGGAAGGAACAAGTTGTATTTTGCAAAGATGGTTGGATACAAGATAAATAAGAAAAATTAATTAAGTTTTTACATATTAGCAACAATCACTCAGGAGATAAACATATTAAAATTACTATACACAACAGCACAGAAAAACTCCAAATATCCAGGAATAAAGTTAATCAAAGACATACAAAACTTCTGAAATAAAAACTACAAAATTTTGCCTAAAGGAATTAAAGGCCTAACTAACTAAAGATACGCAATAGCAACCCTTCAGAGGTTAGATGACTCAATATTCTTAAGACGTACATTTTTCCTTGGGATTTTTTTATACACATAGGATAATGTAAGTAAAGTCAGTTTAACTTTTCTTCCACATGGGATATCTTTAATCCTTTTTTTCCTTTACTAAACTGGCTATTATCTCCAGTTAAATGTTAAGAGCACCCAATCTCAATCTCAAGCATCAGTCTTTTACCAGTCTCTCATAGTGTGAGCTGCAGGGTTAGGAGATGCTTTTTATCAGATGAGGCAAGTTCCTTCTGGTCCAGGCCAAAGGATTTTTATCATAAATGGGTTTGGACTCTATCACATACTTTCTCTTTTATCTATTAGGATGATCATTGCTGTTTTTGCCCCTTTTCTATTATTTTACTGCTGTGTCAGCTTTTTGTCAATATGACCAAAATACCTGACATGATAACTTAAAGGAGGAAAGCTTTATTTTGGTTCAGTTACAGAAGTTTTAGTCCATGGTAGGCTGACTCCATTGCTTCAGGCCTGACACGAGGCAGAGCATCATTGCGGAAGGGTTTGGCAGAGGAAAGGTATGGAGCTTTCCATGAGGACGAGAGAGACAGGGAGGGGTCGGGGATCAGATACAGATCCAAGGGCATACCAGCAAGGACCCCTCCCTCCAATGAGGCTCCACCTCTTACAGTTTCTACCACCTCCAAAGGATTAATCTGCTAATGAGGTTAAAGTCCACATGATCCAAATACTTCCCAAATGTTCCACCTGTGGACACTGCTGTAAAGGGAGTACACCTGTAACACATGAACTCTGGAGGACAGTTCAGACATAACCACAAATCTATTATGTTAACTGATGTTCATAGGTTAAACTAACCATACATTCTTGGGTAAGATTCTGCTAGGGTTTTTGGATTTATTTTCACCAACAACATGAGTCTGTAATATTTTTTCCTGTGACATATTTATTGAGCTTTGGTACCAGGGTACACTGGCCTCTTACAAGTAAAGTGTCCCTCTTCCTCTGTTTCCTGGAAGAGATGTATGTTCTCTGTGTAGTTGAAAAGAATGTGCTTTCACATTCACGGCAGTCAGGACAGGCTGGATGACAGCCCTGCTCGAGTCTTGCATATCCCTGAAACTTTTTTGTACATAGTACAAGCATTGAAAATGCTGTGTTAATTCTTTCAACTACATTGCTGAATTGCCTATTTCTCCTTTTAATTCTATCACTTTTACTTCCTGCATCTTGGGACTCTGTTGTTAAGTAACTAAATGATTAAAATTGTTCAATAATAAACTTTTTTGGTCCATTATAAAACACATTTTGGAAAAAAAATGGAGGCAGAGCATATTTAGTTCAGATTATCAATGACAGTGGCATTTTTGCAAGATTCTGAGATACGTGTCTTTCTGGAAGAGTATATAATCTAATCATTGTATCCATTCTAAAAATGTTTACCAAGGCCTTTTATGTGCCAAGCACCATGGGAAAATAAAGACGACCATAACGATCAAACAAGATTTTTCTTAAAAGGAGTAGACCGAGTATACGTGTTTTCTCTTTGCTTCTGAAATCCAACTCCAAATGATAGCAAAGCAACACAAAAGGGAATATGTGCTGGGGTTAGATATGAGATATAAGATTTAGATACTTTTGCAAAAACGAGAAGAAAGAAACTGGGTGGTGGAGACTAAGGATGGTCCAGATGGGCACAGGAGAAGGTTGCGGAATGAAGGGGGAATGAATCGCTTAGAGGGAGCCCTGAGAAGAGTCCAAACTCAGAGCTTCTGGGTACTGCTGAGGCAGAAGTAGGAAACAGGATCAGAGAAGAGAGTGACTGAAGGACTGTTCACACACTGGGCCTCTCTCTCTAGGACCTCCCACACGTCACCTACTCCTGAGGACGGGCGGCTAGATCCTGGTGCAGGCATGAGCATATACAAGTAAAGAGCCTTGGGGGAAGTGCAGGTGTGAAGCCCTGCTTGCTCCTGCCTCCCACCTGCATACCCCGAAATACTCTGGCTGGTCTTGGTCACACTGATAGCTAGCCCTTCCATTCAGGGGGCAGACTGTTGCGTAACAGAAGCCACATGATGGCAGGAAAAAACCCCCAAGCTATTGACAATAAGGAATATGGCCTTGCATTCATCAGTATAAAAAAAACCTCAAAATACCAGAAAAAAAGGGGGGGGGACAGCACAAAGAAATGATACAAAATGAATAAATGCAGCTAGTGCCAGAAGGAATAATTTTTATAAACAACGATAAATGGCCAGAATTGTTTACAGAATATGACACGAACTCAGATTGAAAGTGCTTGCTGACAGCCAATGAGGATAAAATTTAAGTATCCATACTTAATTTTTAAAAATTTTTTAATTAGTGCATTATAGTTATTCTTAACATAATTTGCTCCATTCCAGTTCCCAGTACTGTTCCTTCCCACCTTCCTCCCTCACCCAGAGCCCCTTCCACTACTCTAAATTGGTCTTCCTTCTATTAATTTATTTTTAAAATTAGTGCATTCTACACAAGAGCGGAATTCAGGGTGATAGATTCATGCATGCACTTGATGCAGTTTGGTTATTTTCATTCTGGCCTCTCACCACCCTTCCATTCCCCTTCCTGCACTCCTCTATTCTCCCTTCTGATTTCACGAGATTACCTACAGCTTGAAACCTTCTAGGAAAATTTCAGAACGCTGAAGTATGAAACGCCTCAATGTTTCATAGTGAAAGAAACAACCTATTAAGAGACTGAAGTTAAAAGACTTCACTGGCAACACTGGATGCTATAACACATCTTCAAAGTTCAAAGGAGAAATAATTTTGCACCTAGAATTCTATTACTAGATAAACTCCAAAAAAAAAAAAAATCATGAAGACAAATACTTTTCAGGTATGCCTGTACTCATACATTTTACTTCCCAAATAGTCTAAGTAAAGAAAAAGACCACTTGAGAATGTGTTCCGAACAAAAAGGAATCAAAGAGGAAGACATGGGATCTAAGAGACATTTACTTTAACTTAGTGTTTCAGTTAGCATTTTTGCTGCTGTTACTACAAGACCTGACAAGAACAATTTTAGAGGAAAAAATATTTGCTTTGGGGGCTCAGTTTCAGAAGTCCCAGGCCACAGCTAGCTAGCTCCATTCCTTGCGTCTAAAGGTGAAGCAAAATATCATGGTGGAAAGAACATCCTGGCAGTAGAGTGTGGCAGAGGAAAGCAGGTCAGGACAGGGCCACCAAGAAACAGTGTCTCCACTTGCCAGACACAAAATATATACCCCAAGGCACATTCCTCATGACCCACCTCCTTTAGCCACACCCTACCACTTTCAGTTACCACTCAGCTAATGCCCATCACTGATTGGGTTAAGGCTCTTGAAACCAATCAGTTCACCTCTGAATGTTCTTATATGAGCTTCTAGGGGACACCGGTTATCTAAATCATAACACTTAGGAATTCTCTGAAATTAAAACAAGCAATTGTAGGAACCCGAGAAGAAAGTCTGCAAGAAGGAGATGGATTGCATTAGACAGGTTGTACAAAGACGACACTTGATGTCCTTAATAAATAGTGTGGTAAAGGAATATACTACTTTTTGTCAACAGAAAAAAAGAAAAGGCATATAGAAATGTCCAAGGAAAAGAGGTTAAATAAGAAAGAAAGAGTCCAAAGAGGAATAACAAATTAAAATGGGGCATGACTTTGAGCAATAGCTGATAAGAAGGCAAAACCCATTTGACTCCAATTCTTGTAATCTTTTTATACTGCAACAATGCTGAGATTACATTTTCTCCTGTAGATTCAATTATGAGCTGGCCTTGTACAATACCTAGGCAAACATATTATTATATTTACTTTTAATTGTTTTTTAATAACAAAGTAGCACATATTCAGTAGCTTAAAACAACATGATTCATCATCTCACAGTTTCTGTGGGGCAGATGTGCAGGCCCAGCACAGCTGGGTCCTCTACTTAGGGTATCATAATAAGGATGTGAATACCACACTGGGTGAAGATCCCTGAGACTCTATGCATAAAACATTTTGAAGAAAAAGCAAGAATAGTATTTGCTGTGATGTTTTTCCCTGTTTGAATTTTCTGTAAGATAAATTTCTTAATAATTAAAGAAAAAATTCATCATTCCAAGAAGAGTTATTAACTTTTCATAAAACAATTACAATTAAATCCACATACATGGGCTGAGTAACTGAATTCAAGAAAATGTGATCCAAAAATGGATACAAATTTACAGTTTACAGTTAATTTTGAGTATATACAGATTCTTAAAATTACTTTGATTTTTTTTTTCCACATTTTAAGAAATCGGTAAATATGTGTGTGTGTGTTTTAAAGTTGGTTTTTCATAATATTGCCCAGGCTGGCCTGGAATTCCTCGGCTCCAGTGATCCTCCTGCCTTAGCTTCCCGAGTTGATGGGACTATAGGAAAGTGCCACTATACCTGGCCCTAGCTATGTGTTTTTAATATCTGGACCATTAGGAGTCTCTATGCAGAAAATGAGTTATCTTTAGGTCTAACACAATGTGATTTATAACTAGTTGGGAAGGTGAAGTCCAGTTCACAATTTCCAGATAACTGGAGTAGGGTGAGACAGTTTATCAGAGGCAGGCACTTTTGCTGATGCCTAGTACAATGCCAATCTGCCTCTAACAGTTTGCTTAGCAAGACACAGTACTGAATAGTGTGGACATATTGACCAAAGGTTTTGAACCTGGAGTGTGTAGGCTCCTAAGGCACCCATGAATAGCTGGAGACAGGGAGGACACTGACGGGGGATATTACATACACACTGCCTTAGACTTTACTAAAACTTGTGAGTATGTCTATTTTATGGGAGGGAGGGAAAAGTCCATAGCTTTCAAATTCTCAAAAAGATCTAACACTCAAAATAATTCAACAAGTGCTATTTAAAATAAAAAAATAAGGTTTTCTAATAACTTAGAAATGTAATAAAGCATAAAGCCATTTTGAATTTTTATATCATGTTAACACAGTTGAAAACGTGAGTGAAGAAAACCAAAGACCTCAATTCTAGGTCAAATCAAGTTTGATAGTGAAAGATCACAAACCACCCAGTGACTTACTAGCATGTCACTGACTTGGTGAGTAATTATGGCATATCTTATACATCATGTGTCATGAAAATATTTGATGACAATATGAAGTCATCTTAAATGTATTGGGAAATTTGTTTCTTAAAGGAGGACAAAAGGAGAAAAGAGCATTTATTCATTTTACCATGAGAGTCAGGTAGGCATCAAAAAGAACACAGTGCTGAGATCTCCTGAGAAGTACAAAGGCCCACTGGGAAAGGCAGGTTTTTAAAATATAATACAGGTAAGTGGCAATGAACAGCTTCCTTGGCAAGCTAAAGAACACTTCTAAAAAGAATTGACCTGTAATCTGACCAAAACTGTAGCCTACAATGGACAGACATTTCAGGCTGTAAGAAAGTGTACAGAGGTATAGATGGAGGCCTCCCATGTGCTGGTTGGAATGGGCCAAGGTCCAGAATGAAAATAATCTATGAACCGATGAATTTGGAGGTTTTACTGAATACAAAAAGCCATAGCTATTAAAGGTCTGTGAAGAAAGGACTGTTGTAAAAAAAATGTTTGTGTTTTTAAAAGATAATGCTGGGAACAATGTAGGAGGTGAACTAATGTGGGAAAGAAGAGGTAAGAAGGGCTGGAATTGTGGCTCAGAGGTAGAGCACTCACCTACCATGCATGAGGCACTGGGTTCTATCCTCAGCACAACATAAAAATAAAAATAATGATATAAAGATATTGGGTCCACCTATAATTAAAAAATAAATGTTTAAAAAAAAAAAAAAAAGAAGAGGTAAGAAAATCCTTGGGTGAAAGTGTTTGTTTTTTTCCTACTAAAATTGATCATCTTTTTTGAAGTTCAGGTTTTCATATAGAAAACTAACTTTCTTTGTGGCACTGGGGATTGAACCCAGGGCCTCACACATGCTAGGCAAATGCTCTACCACCAAGCCACATCCCCAGCTCTTTTACTTTGAAAAGGGCCTTCCAGAGTCGCCCAGGCTGGCCTTAAGCTTGTGATCCTTCTCCTCAGCCTGCTGAGCAGCGGGAATTATGGGCAAGTGCCCAGGCATTTGACCATAAATAACTTTTTTAAAAAGCAATATGTGTCTTTAGTTGGAGCCTTAATTGACAATTGAGTGGCAGACTATCAGGGAAACTTATCACAGGCCGACTAGGTGCTGACAGCCTCAGGTGTGGCTACTGCGTACCTGTAACAGAGAGGCTGCTCACTGTGGCACTGGTCAGGGGGAGTACAGGGTTGACTGTGAGGGTCGTTGCTGCACTGCTTGTCACAAGGCTCGGTGTGGTTGCCACCTACAGGCCAGACACAGAGACACAAAGAAAGCACTGAAACTCAGACCTTGAGACATGCTTAGATTTCAATAATGTTGAGTCAGATACACGCTAAGTCAGTGAGAAATGGTATACTAATTATCCACTTTACCTAAACAAGAAAACGGCTTGGCAGGATCAGGAATCTGAGGGTCTTGTATAACTTTTACTTTTGATTCTGGGGGGGCAAGATTGTCTCATTTTTGATACCATACAAAAAGGCTGCAAAGCAAATGTTTAAAAAACTTTCTTTTTGAAATAACAAAATAATTCTGGAGTTTTATATAAAAAATATTGCCTTCTTTCTATACAAATAAATGTGAAACAACAAATAGTCACATACACAAAATAAAACTTACCTAATGCCCACCTTCTTCACAAGAGCTATCTCATTAACTTAAAGGTTTTAGCCGCGCCGTTTAAGAACCAAACACGTGCTTTTAATGCTGACTTTAGGTTAAAACACCTTCCTAAATGCCATGTTATTTAAAATAACAAATTAACAAAAAAGGAAAGAGAAATGCAAACTCGACAATTTTACCTTTTGAACCCTCAGGGGTACAGGGGCAGTCACATTTATGATTGCCCTAGAAATCAGGGGAGCCATGTGGCTACTACATTTCCTTCCGTCTGGGAACACCATCCTAAGTGCGGACAGCAGGAGTCACTCAAGGAGGTAGTCTATGAAGAACCATGTGTGTGAGAGTGAAGGTCTGAGGCAACCACCTGAGCACAGCCAAGGCCACAGTTTACCTGGGAACTTACTATCACTCAGTTATAATAACTGTAGAACATTAGGCTTTAGGCCTTAAGTCAAGAGTAATTAATTTTTTTTGAGATAACTAAAAAAAATTTACCACTATAGTTACAGTTATTGGTTACCCAATAAACTATACCAGAGACAAAAACAATGAAAATGCAATGAAATAGGTAAAGAATTAAAACTGTTCATTTTAAAAAATAAGAAAGACCATTAACTTCTTGGATTAGACTGTGAAATTTCACTGTTTGGGAAATATCTGAAATATAAATTTATATACACTTATTCAATATGAATGCTGTACATATACAATAAATTCCTGTCTGTTAGAAAATAAACTGATGTCAGAAGCCGTCTGTGAAATCCTAAGTGAGCCCTGAGCCTGCATCTGCCATCTCTGCTCTTACCAGTGAGGTTGGGCTGGGGAAGATTGCTTTGATAGGCGAGCTGCTGGTCCCACCACTGCTTGGTGGGTTGATTCTTTTTTCCTTCTGCCGGCGGTTACAGAACCACACCCGAATCACCTCCTTTTCCATATTGAGCTGTTCAGCAATCAAGGTGATCTCTTCCGAGGTAGGCTTTTGATTCTGAAGAAAAAAAAATCCCATCTTTTGGAATAACTTTTTGAACAAATGATATTGATACAATCATAGAGAAAAGCAAGTCAGAAAATGAAGTCAGGAAACTTATGACCATATTAGGCCACTTTCGATATAGATACAATTTCTAATGAATCTGCTCATGTTAACTTAGAATAGGCTATTCTTGAATATTTAGACATAATATTTATTTATAAAAGGTGCATTAATTTTGGGAGTGGGTGTGATACTGGGGATTGAACCCAGGGGTGCTCTACCAGTGAGCTCCATCCCCAGCCCTTTCTATTATTTTTATTTTGAGACAAGGTCTAATTTGCCAAGGCTGGCCTTCAAATTTTGGTTCTTCTGCCTCAGTCACCCAAGTCACTAGGATCATATATGTGCACATCACTGCACCTGACTCTCAATCCTTTGAACTAGAGAAGTCACAATTCTGGGGCTGGGGTTGTGGCTTAGTGTTAGAGTGCTTGCCTAGCATACGTGATGCCCTGGGTTTGATCCTCAGCACCACATAAAAATGAAGTAAAGATATTGTGTTCACCTACAACTAAAAAAATAAATATTTTAAAAAAAAGGAGTCAGAATTCTGTTGGAAGCTTTTATTATAATATTCCCTAGTACAAAAGAGATGCTGAGAGGGGCTGAGATTGGGGCTTAGCGGCAGAGCACTTGTCTCCCACATGTAAGTCACTGGGTTTGATCCTTAGCACCACATAAACTTGAATACAAAACAAAGAAATTGTGTCCATGTATAACTAAGAGAGAGAGAGAGAGAGAGAGAGAGAGAGAGAGAGAGAGAGAGAGAGAGAGAGAGAGAGAGACAAGACATGATGAGTGTCTTCAGAGTTATCTTGAACTTCAAGATCTCTAGTATTTGGCCCCAAACTACCATTGTAGGCACACAGATGCTAGAATCCAACCACCATTGGTATCTCACTGGTGGAAAGCACTTCCTCAACTTGAAGTGCTTTCCACCATCTTCTCTAGGCTGTAGAGGTAGCTGCCATGCATCCTACGGGTGGGTCACTGCCACCTCTTGCGCACAGAACACATACACATGGCTGCCACCAACTCTCTCGAGTCCACGTACTCTGGTCTGTCTTCGCGGTAAATAATCTGCCTTGTCTCATTTTCTCCACTATGTTGTAAGTGTCCTACATTAACTACAGATAATTCCGTGCACATGAAAAGCAGACCCTTACTGACCTCCAAGAAACTCTTCTCTAAGGCCGCACGGATGTTGGTCTCTATGCTGGTGCGTTTCTTTCTCCTACGATTCAAGCCCTCAACTCCTTGTCCTGAGGAATTGAGGGCACTTGGGCTGGAGACAGCTGAATCAGATGAGAGGTTCTCTGTAAGAATGAATAAAACAGAAATAAGATTTCAGATGTGAGTCATATGTGCACAACACATATGTTAACCCCACCAACAAAACGGATAAAACATTTTAAACTACATCCAAGCATAAGAGATCTTCACCCAAGCTACATCACAACACCACATGGATTCAGTGCTCGTACTGGTATTCTCTGGCCCAGGATGGCTGGCTACAGAGCCACCACACTACTTTTTTGGTTCTCTTTCTGAGAATGTAGAAGTTTACTATTCCTATGTTTTGACTCAGATCTCTCTCAGTTCTGTTCTTATGTTTTGTTCTTTTTATAAAACTGATAAAAGGCGATAAAAGGGAGAAAGCCTCTTGAAAATTGTTGACTGTTTAATATAATATTTATCTTACAAATGACCTTTCATTTTATTTGTATGATATGGGGGCGGGGAGAGAAAGACTACTTGTAAATTCCTTAGTTAAAATAATGTTCTGTCATTTAATAGCTTAACACAGTATGGCACACTCATCTCTAGACTTCTTTCTACTACATGAAGAACGAGATAGAGCAGACCAGCAGCTCTCTCACCTGGGATACTCAGAAGGACTATGATGGCTCACCCAAGGCTACTGAAATGACCAAAGGTGTGTTTTCAAAAGGCCTGATTTTTGTTCACATCTACAAAGAGAACCACAATATAGGGCACCTTTTTGGTTCCCTTTGGCTCTCATGGTTTATCATTCTGTGGTTCAAAACCCAATTTTCCAAAAGGAAATCTTGGCACAAAATAGGTAAGACCAGAAGCCCAAATTTTTGTATAAAATATGTGCCATCTTTAATAATGAAAGCAGAAGTGTTACCAGGAACAAGTTCTATGATAATACCCCAAGGAAGAAGCAACAAATCTGCTGAACTTTATCTAACTACACAGCCTTCTTCTCCTCTTCCTCAAATTTGAGTGCACGTGGAAATCCTGGCTCAAACACAACAGGTATTTGAAAGCTGAAAATTATTGCTTATTATTTACATTGTCATTATTAGAATATTTAAAAGAATTAGCTCTCTGATTTACATAGCCATAGTTTATGATCCTCCCAAGATTAGTGGGCTTCAAAATTTTGTAGTAAGCTGGGATTGTGAAACAGACCTCTTGTCTCTTACATGTGAGGCACTAGGTTTGATCCTCAGCACCACATAAAAATAAGTAAACAAAATAAAGATATTGTGTCCTTGTATAACTAAAATATTTTTTTAAAATTATAGTAATAATTGTACAGTAAAAATTTAAAACTCTATAGTTTATACAAAATTCCAATGAACACTGAAGAAATATTTTATACCTCACTTACCTGCATCATTTAGCCACTTCTCTAAAAGTGGCTTTAACTTGCACATGTTCTTAAAGCTGAGGTTCAAGGCTTCAAAGCGAGAGATGGTAGTTTGGCTGAAGTCATTTCCATATAGTTTACCCATAGCAAGCCCAACATCACCCTGCACAACCCAGAGCAGGAAATGGGGAGAGAAGAAGAGAGGTTCATCTCATTAATAATCCTTCCTTCTGGGGGGGATGCTCCAATAACTGCTCTAGACAAAGAATCAAAAGTCATTCTCTTTACTGGGTCCTGCACAAGCTCCACCCCTAAGCTGAGCACAATATTATAAAGGAGGACTCTGTAGGGCTTTGATCCATGTCAGTGTTCAACTCTGCCCCATATACTTTCCATTTTGAATCTCTTTTTGCTATCTTATATGATAATCATGATACCAAAACTTTTGTAAGTCTCTAAAACAGGGTGATATTCTTAATCAATGCAACCAAAGTAATATAAGTAATCTTTAAAAATCAATTCACCTGTATCACCTACCAGGATTAGGTGTAACTGTCTAGAAAACCCCAGGCATTTCTGAGCTAATCAAACTTCCCATAACACACTTCAAAAATTACAAATGATCCTTTATTCTTTTTATTTTTTTCTTATAAAGTATTTTTGGAAGCTCGGGGGGGGGGGGATCAATTTTCACCCTTAGTTTGGATTTCAAAGTTGGTTACAAAAACAGGTATTCAAAAAGATCACTTTTGTAACCATTGTAGAGCTAGAAATTCACAGTAGAGAGGTCTGACCCATTTAGTCAAAGCTTCATGGGTCCTGGAAACCTGGTGGCTGTAGAGAACAATGATTCCTGAATGTATTACAGAATGTGTCTTTCACCAGGCACCTGGAACCTTTGAAATGTGCACATGCTTTTCTTCCAGCTGGATTTTCCCTGTTCAAGCTGGAAAAGGCCAGGTGTTAACAGGCAGAAGCTCATGGAGTTTAAATGAGGTATCCACTCATTTCAATTAGTTCAGTGACAGGGACAAAAGGCAACAGCAGCTAACTCTCCCAAGAGGCAGCCTGCTCCAGCTATCCTGGCCACACTGGTACTGAACTGGACTGTCCCACCTGTGACCCACCCCATCATCTTCTGGATACTGTACTGTTATCAGCATCTGCATCAGGTAGTGGTTGAGGAAAAGAAAGAACTCCCCCCGCCCAACTCCGTTTTCTTACAGGTGAAGTACTCCTGACAAAAAGTTTCACAGAACACAAGTATGAATAAAATGAGGCATAGAGAATACTTAAACTTCAAGTCATCTACAGCCCAGGACTCCCATATGAAAGCCACAAGCCATACAAGGCTATTTACATTAAAATTCATTAACATCAAATTAACTAAAACTGCAGTTCATCAGAACATTCCCTTTCTGTTGGTGCTGGGCAGATGCTGTGGCTTCCACTGCAGTGGACTGCTCATCACCTTCCTCCCAATTAGACTGGAGGGAGGGACCTGGATGAGGGAGGGACCTGGATGGGGCAGGCTGCACAGAGGGAGCGCTCCTCTACCAGGGGCACTCCCGAGTGTCTGCTGCGGGCCAGGCACTGACCTTAGGCCCATGTGCTGCTACACATTCACACCCGGGACACTCCATCCATTTAAGTTTATGGTTTCAAAAAAACTGGGGCAACTTAAACTTGCAATTTTTTGAGTATGGCACTGAGTAGCAGTTAGATGACAAAAAAAGATGTTTTCTGAAGTACAGTGGAAAAATTCACTAAGAATTTTTTACAAATACCTGTAATATTTAATCATGAAAGTAATAATTTTGACAAGTAAGCAAAAAATACCTATTCAAAAAAATCATGTCAGCTGGGTATGTTGGTGCAGGCCTATAATCCCAGTGGCTCAGGAGGCTGAGGCAGGAAGACTGTGAATTCAAAGCCAGTCTTAGCAACTTAGGCCCAAAGCAACTCAATAAGAACATAAAATATTAAAAAAAAAAGGGGGGGGGTTGTGTATGTGGCTCAGTGGACAAGCACCCCTGTGTTCAATCCCTGGTACCAAAAAAAAAACCAAAACAAACAAACCAAAAAAACCCATCATCATAGCAAGTATAAAAAAACAATACTTTCAGTTGGTGTCTGGTAAAGCTGTGCCATCAACTAGAACCATGCCAATAAACGGCAAATTCACTTAACTGAGATTTGTAATACAATGTTACTCCACTCTTAAATTGTTTGGTGGAATAAAAATCAATATGTCCTTTAGTTAACATATCAATTTTCAAAATTTTGCTATGTTTTTGGATAAGTGATCTTGAAACTCTTGGATTCTTCCCCACAAGTCAAACATTTTAAATAGCTGATTCATACATGATCTGAACTATATTATATCCCCTAAATATTTTTAAAAAGAGCAAGAGGAATAAAGAAAGATTGGGACTGGGAAATAATGAATCCACTACATTTTGTAAACGTGTTATACCTTATGACATGCTTTATAATAATGTAATAACACCCACAGCAATCCTTTAGTAAGTACTTATGTAATTAGACATTAATTGTTCTAATAATGTATATTTACTCAGAGAATAGGGATTTGTTTCAATAATGTTTAACTTTCCTTCTGTGTATTAATATAATAACCAGATACAATTCTGCTTTTGCACAACTACAACAAAGGTGAGTAACTTAAAAGCTAAGTTGATTTTCTCATGCTGCAGCAGTAAGTGTGTTTTAATCCACCTAATCAAGGTTTGCAAACTCCTATAACTGCTATGTCCAAGTTATTTTGAAAAATAAGGAATGGTCATGCAAAACACAGGATGGAACCATAAAGCAGAACACAGGCCCACAGGAGAACTCCTTTACCTGGAGAGGGAGGGACACACACACACACACACACACACAACACTGGCAATGTATCAGGTCATATGCTGCAGAAAGGTGAACCATGATTTGGGTGAATGTTAAAAAATAAAAGCCTTGGCATATCACTTAAGCAAAAGTCTCCCAGGAAACCCAAGAGTATACTGTGCTAATAGCTTAAAACTGGGCACACTGCTAAACATGCTAATACCTATTTCAGCTTATTAACTTACCCTTTCAATCAATCCAGTTTTAATCCTTTCAATCCAGTTTAATCTTGAGCTTTATTTTTAAAACAAGTCAGATCACTCAGGTGCTTAAAAAGTACTAAAATGTTTCTGGATTGTAATTTGTTTCTTTATAACTGAACTCCTCAAAAATGTAACAAAAATTTCACCTAAAATTACATCTATTTAAAAAATCATTGTGTTCCTAATGCGTACTTTCTTTGAACAAAAATAAATTCCCAGGGGCTGGGGATGTGGCTCAAGTGGTAGCATGCTTGCCTGGCATGTGTGCGGCCCGGGTTCGATCCTCGCACCACATACAAACAAAGATGTTGTGTCTGCCAATAACTAAAAAAAAACCAAATATTAAAAAATTCTCTCTCTCTCTCTTTAAAAAAAATAAAGCTTAAAAAAAAATAAATTCCCAAATAAATGTAACAGAAATCCATTTATAGAAACATAAATAAACATCAACTAAAATATTATAAGCAGAGATATCATCTTGATTTTTGATCCACCAGAGCAGATGGTGCATTACATACTTTCAACACAAAATAATTAGGGTAGTATATAAATGTTGGCTTAAATTCCAAATAATAACTATATTCTCTGGAAAGAAAATTTTAGGATTTTTCTGGACTCCATAAAAACACCCAACCCAACTTCAGGTTTTATTCCTCCACCTAATAACCTCTGACACTGTGTACCAAGGTCATTCAGATGAACTCTTCTGCTCTGATAAAAGGTATGACTCAGGGTAGTGCTCAGAGTGAAAATGGAGGATGCCCAGATGACTGCCGAGTACCCTCCTTCCATAGGAGGGCCCGCTGCTAGCTGACATTAAAAAACTAATTTGGATTTTGATTAATTTGTATTTTTCATTTTCAATAGACTCTTACTTGATTAACTGGTTTCAACACAGGCTTAGAGAGATTGTGTGTGTCTACCCCCACCCTCTTCCCCAAAAGCTATTATTCTTTTCTTTCCTTTTTTTTTTTTTTTTTGGTATTAGGAAGAGAATCCAGGGGTACTTTACCATGGAGCTACATTCCTCAGCCCTTTTGTGCTGTACTTTCTACTTGGAGGCAGATCTTACTAAGTTGCTTAGGTCCTTGCTAAACTGCTGAGACGGCCATGGAATTTGCAATCCTCCTGTGCCAGCCTCCCAAGTCACTGGGAAAAAAACTATTTTTAAATGAGCCTTTCAAACATATCCATTTCAGCTATTATAAATAAACACGGTAAGTTTTACTCGTCGATAATGTAGCAGTAAGGTCACAACCAGATGTTCTTCAAATAATAAAACCTTCAGTACAGTTATATCATCCCCCAATAAAATCTTTCAAACGCTCATAATTTATTAATGTAATTGTGATTTCAGAGGCCTGGGCTGTGGGATGAATCTTGGATGTTTTATCTAACATTAAATCATAAATGTACGACTGTAACTTATAGCTGAATGCATAATGTTCTAAACTTACAAATGCTAAATATGACAAGAATCTATAGTCAAATCAAAACCCACCATGGCCGAGGGACACCCTGCTCCCTGAAGCCCCTTAGACTCACACCAGGAGGCTGTCTGGGGGTCTCCTCCTACCTGAGTGAAGCCGAGTTTGATCCGCCTCTGTTTGAAGGTCTTGGCAAACTGCTCGAGCTCCTCAAGGTCGCTGGGCTCCTCCAAGCTGGGAGTGTCGATGCGCTTTGGTGTGGTCTGGCTCTGCGGAAGTGTCTGGATAGGGGTTGCTGCTATTGTGCGTGTTGGGGTTGCTGGCTGTTGTGAAGGGACAAAATGACAAACAAGCAAAAGACATTTAATTTACAACAGTGACGTGCTGCAACCAAACACATTAAGACACTAGTTGACTTGTGGAGAATGAGGATGACCAAGGAGCACTACAGAGGGTATAGCACACAGTTCACTGGGAGCAGCCGGCCTGGGCTTAGGCACAGGGCAATCACAGCAAAGGGTAAGCAAACCAGGTCTAGGGAAAAAACCTGAAAACATACAGATAACATCAACTGTAGTGAGCACATGATCCTTATGTCTCTTTAAAGATGTATCTCATGAACTGCCACACAGATTGGCAAACAGCAGGGACTACATCTGACTTAACTCCATCTGCAAATGTGACAGTATTATAAGACTATCAAGATCATCTTACGGGAGAATTTAAACAAATTGCCTGTACTTTAAAATAACTTAAACAGGCATCATTTGGAGTATTTATTAAATTTTTACCTACAGGCCTACTTTTTAACCCTACCTGTAATTATGACTATGTGATACATGATTTTATATTATACTTTCTCAGGTAATATTATGTTTTAACTTTTTTCTATGGTGATTTAGTCTTTAAGATTATCCTTTTCAAAGTACGAGGCTAGTTTTGTCATAATTTATTTAACCATTTCTTAATTGCTGGACAGTTTTTCATTTATGTTTCATTCTATAACACAGAAAATACCACAAGGAAAAACTTTGCACATCTAGTTATCCATGTGTAAGCAGCTCCTCAAGATCAATTCACAAGATTTTTCTGGCAATGGACAAATAATGTCCTGGTTTTGATATTCTACTGTAGTCTCTACTCATGACACCTAGCTTCCTCCACATGGATGGTGTCAGCAGTTCCTTTATTTCCACTTTGGGTGATTATGAACAAATCTGCATAACCAATATATATGGGTCTTTCATTTCTGCAGACATGTGCCTTCATTTCTAGGAGTCATAAGACACATATATATTTCACCTTATAAGAAACTGCCAAACTAATTTACAAAGTGTGTATACGTTTTGTTCCTCATGGTATACACTCAACGTCACCTCTGCTATAACTTGTATTCCTTACTACTTTATACTACGTAGAAATCGTGTTAATTATTATCTGCATTTTCTTGGATGTGAACTAGATTTATATCCTTAACCCACTTATATATTAATGATATCCTCATTCTTGTTCTTAAATTTTGTCAAACATTTACCAAATGTGGCAGTGTGTGCCTTAGTGTAATCATATTAATGAAAATAATTTTCCAAATGTGCTTTCTTTCTTTTAACTTCAATGCACATAAACTTCAAATGATCATTTGGTTTGAGAAGTCTTCCTACCTTCCAGCATCTTCAGTAGTTCACATGGGAGAAAGCACCACTTATTTCAAACACTGAACTGAGAAGTTTCCTTCTGATAATCTGCTACCACCTTCTTTATATTTTGTTTAATTACTTATATCCATGTAAAGTTTAGTCTGGGACATAAAATTATAGTCTGTCACCTTCTTTATCTCTCTTTGTGCTAAAGACTCAGTCCAGGGCCTAGGGTATGCTAAGCACGTGCTCTAGCCTCTAGCACTGAGCTACCTCTAGTCCCTGTCTGTGTGTCTTTTTTTTTTTTTTGGTACCAGGGATTGAACCCAGGGGTGCTTAACCACTGAGCGATATCCCCAGCCCTTTTTCAAAATTTATTTTTTATTGTATATTTTGAGACGTGGCTCACTAAGTGGCTAAATTGCTGAGTCTGGTTTTGAACTCATGATCCTCCTGCCCAGCCTTCTGAATTGGTGCACCACTGCCTGTCTCTCTTTCTTAAAAAGGAAAATATTAAATTTTCTTATTACAAACGCCAGGCTAGTGTTCTCCTCACAAGTCCTGAGTACTCTCTTGTGAGTACTCACTAATGGGAAGTGCTGCTCTTATTTTGTATCCTGATTGCTCAGCTGAACAGCAGCTTGTTGAACAGTAGCCCAGGTGAAGGATTACAGAACAAGGCTGCAGATAAAGACTATGAATTTCCCTTTGTGAAATTCAGATGAGTCATATACCTGACCTTGATTTCGTTAGTCAAGGCTCTCTACAAGGAACTGATAAAGCAGAAAACTACAATAGGCACCACACCATCACTGGGTAAGTTCATTTCTATCTGCATATCCAATATACATGGGTCTTTCATTTCTGCAGACATGTGCCTTCATTTCTAGGAGTCATAAGACACATATAAGAAACTGCCAAACTAATTTACAAAGTGTGTATACCACTTTGCAAAACCACTAGCAATGCATGAAACATTCAGTTGCTTTACATTTTTGTTGGCACTTGGTACTAAGCATGGCTCACATTCTAGTGAATGTGCAGGGATACTCCATTTGCATTTCCTTGATGATTCAAGATACTGGACATGTTTTCGTGCTTGCTGGGCATTTGCACATCTTCTTTGGTAAAAAGGGTTCAAATTTTCTTGCCTCTTCACTGGCTTAAATCCAGTTGTGTTATTATTGAGTTGTAAAGATTTGTATCCAGAATAAAAAACTCTTTACCAGATATGTTTTAAGAATATTTTCTCCCCATCTGTGCCTTTTCATTTTATCCTCTTAAGCTTTAAATTTTTATGCAATTAATCAATTTTATTATTTCATGATTAATGCTTTGTGCACTGTTTCACAAAATCATTGCCTTACCCAAAGGCATAACAATTGTTCCCCAAGTTTTCTTCTGCAAGTTTAGGTCTATGACCCATTTCAAATTAATCTTTGCATATGGTATGAAATCAGGGTCTAGGTACTTAAATAACATTAAAGGTTTGTTTTTGTTTTGTTTATGGACAGCCAACTGTTTCAGCATCATTTGTTGAAAGATTTTCCTTTCCCCATTAAAATCCTTTGATACCTTTGGAAAATCAGCTGGTCATTTATGTGGGTCTACTGGACTCTCTATTCTGTGCTACTGAGCTATATTTTTATCTACATTGCAATACCACACTATCTTCATTACTATAGCTTTATGTTATTTTTTTGTGTAACTGGGGATTAAACCTAGGGGTGCTCTATTATTAAGCTACACCCCCAGCCCTTTTAATTTTTATTTTAAGACAGGGTCTTACTAAGTTGCTGAGGCTGGCCTTGAATTTGCATCCTCCTGCCTCAGCCTCCCAAGTAGCTGGAATTAAAAGTATTCACCATCACACCTGGCCTTTAAGCTAATTCTTGACATAAGAAAATCCTTCAAATTTTTTTACTTTAAAAATTGTTTGTTCTATGAATTCTGCAATTTCATATAAATATTAGAAGCAGCATACAAATTTCTACAAAAAGGCTGCTCTGGGTTTGATTATCCATTTGGGGAAAATCAACATTTGAACATCTTGTATCTTCTGACTCACAAACATATTAATTCTCTCTGACCCATAAGTCTTTAATTTCATTCAGCAATATTTTGTAGTTCTTGATGTTCAGACCTTAAAGATTGTTATATTTTCTTAATTCCAATTTCCAAATGATCATTGTTAGTGTACAGAAATATAAATGCTTTTGTATATTGACTTTGTATGCTACATACTTGCTACAACTCTGTAAGTCCTTTCTTTTTCTTTTCTTTCTATTTTTTTTTTTTTTTTTTTTTTTTTTGTGGGGGTAGGGGGCTTGGGAGAGAGTACCTGGGATTGGACTCAGGGACACTAAACCACTGAGCAAATCCCCAGCATCCCAGATCCCTATTTTGTATTTTATTTAGAAACAGGGTCTTACCAAGTTGCTTAGCACCTTGTTGTTGCTGAGGCTGGCTTTGAACTCACAATCCTCCTGTCTCAGCCTCTGGAGCCACTGGGATTATAGGCGTGTGCTACCGTGCCTGACTGTCCTTCTTTTTCTTGTGTTACTGTACTGCTAGGTTCATCAGTGCACTATAAATAGTGGCAACAGTGGTCACCCTGTCTTGCTATAATCTTAGAAGGAAGGTGGTCAGGCTTTCATTGCTAGGTATGATATGGGTGGGATTTTTGATTTCTCTTCCTTTTTCTTAATCTGGTAAAGGGCATTCCTACAGCATGCCCCTCCCCACTTTAAAGTTACCTCCTAGTAGGACTAGGACAGGAAAGGGTTCTTACTACAAATAGATGTTGAACTCTGCCAAGTCTGGCAATGTGTTAGTAGTAAGTTTTAATCTTTATACTTTAGATATAGAATCAGACCCAGAACTGGGATTCAGAGTGAGCCAGTTCAGTCAATTTACAGGTGAGTAGACTAAGGTTCTGAGAGGTGAAAAGACAGACATGTTCAAAGTGACTGCTAGGTTAGAAGGAGAAGGTAGGTCAATGCTTACACTTCTATACACCTTCTAGAAGATCTGTGAATTTTGTATGGGTATATGGACTAATAAAAACGAGCTAAAGTAACATTTAAGCACTGAGACAAGAGAAAATATAGAGATCTGACCTCTTTGCAGTTTCTGAGAAAGGGCAAAGGACAATGACAGATTTTAATTGAGGCATTAGGTTTCCAGCTCAAGTGGTAATATCTACTGTCAACTACGTGTGTGTAACAAACAGCCAAAATTCATTACTCATTTATTGCTAACAGTTACTCCTTATGAACTATGAGAAAACAGGGACTCTGAAAATTTTCAAATACCACATCAATTTGATAGCATGGCTTTGTCAAGCCAGATTTGAATTTTTGACTAGTTTCTGAAAACTGGATTCTTTTTATTAAGTTAAAATAGTCCAAAAATTTCTCAAAACGACGTTAAAAAATCAAGAGCTGACCTGGGAGGCGAGGGTGGTGCTGGGCTGCGGCTGCAGGAGGCTGGCTTGGCTCTGCTGAGGTAGCTGTGTTAGAAGGCTCTGCGCTTGCAGGAGACCTGGCAAACACGGACATGTTACACAGGGTCACTAACAAGCACCGTGAACACACAGCAAAGAAGGAACGGGGACGTGAACTGAGAACTTCTGACCAATCTTCTAATAGTCAAACTCGTCCTGTTCGTCTAAAATCCAATCTTGTTAAATACAAACTGGGCAAGTAGAAATAAACATGAATGTACGCGCCTTTAGTGTAACCAGAATAAGTTCTCTGATCAGCCAATTCTTTATTTTAGCAAGGAATGGATGAAAATGTAGAGTTATTCTAAATGGAAGCAGTTGAAAATTCTAACAAGAGCTCCTTCTCTTACTCCCGCATCTGTTAGACTCTGCCAGTACCAGAGAAATACCCAATTCATGAAAGAACCAGGCTATTCTTTAAGTGGGAAAAAGATGCTGCTTTTAAGTTCTCTTTAACAAACATTTGCCTTCTGGCGATAATAAGGTGGAAATGTAAACTCTAAACTCTATCTGATAGATGGGTGTGGTGGCATATACTTGTTATTCCAACTACTGGGGAGGCTGAGGCAGGATCCCATGAGTGCAGAGTTCACAAGAGACTGCGCAAAAGGGAAAAAATAGCAATAGCAGCAATACTACACGATGACAACTGACTCCTGAGGAGAAATGTGAGTCCCAATGTGTTCATAGTAATGCTCAGAGGAGCACCTGAGTCTAGGATTTGTTACTTTCACAACCTTGTCAAGAAAGAACCAACCCAAAAGCTATTTTGTCCATCTACAACTAAAATATTAAAAAAATAAAGAACCAACCCACGATACTTGTATTCAAAGATTTAATATAGGTACATAGTTTTAAGTATAATGCTATTGCTAAAATACTAAATTTAGGATGATCTATAAGAGCAGTGGTAGGAATTCTCCAAAATGGTACATCAAACAAAGCCATTTATATATAAGATTAGCTGGGAGCAACAAAATCTTCCTAATTTGGATTTTTTTAGGCTATTGAATTTGGATGTACTGAATGTTGAAAAACTACATTCTATGACAATGATTAAAGGCAACCTGATAAATAAAATTATTTATAAAAGGATTAAGAGAAAATTTTTAAAAAATAGTGATAATAAATAAAACAGAAGAAAGCATGAAGGTCAGAAATCAGACCCCAGTATTAAACTTAGGCATTTCAACATGTGAGTGTCTTTAGTTTGGCAATGAAATTTAGATTTTTGTTACTTATTCACAAAAGAATATATTTCCAAAACGATTCTTATTCAATCATAAACTATAATCCCAAATGATTCATTTTGGTTGCTAGTAGCATGCTCTATGAATAAATTCAAACCATAGATCTTTTTCCTCCAAATGAGCACAGCTAAAAATGCTAGAAGGGCCCACAGAGGTTTAAAATTTACCTGAGGACCAACACTTGCCACCTCCCCCAACCTCAAAGAGTCAAACAAATGAAACACAAATGTATTCAACTGTTTCCCAAGAGGAACATTTCTTTGATACTTTTGGAATAAATGGAGAGAGTAGAAAAAGAAGTAGAAAGGTTAAGAGTAGAGATTTCCAATATACCAGGCCTGGTGGCTTGCACCTGTAATCCTAGCAGCTTGGAAGGCTAAGGCAGTAGGGTCCAAGTTTGAGGCCAGCCTTGGCAACTTAGCAGGGCCCTGTGTCAAAATAAAAAATAAAAAGGCTTGGGGATGTAGCTTGGTGATTAGCACCCCTGGGTTCAGTTCCTAGTACCAAAAAACAAACAGAAAATCCTCCAATAAATTGTAACTCAAGTTTGGAAATGTATTAGTAAGAATTTTCTTAAGAAAATCTAAGAAAAATAATAATAAAAATAATTCTGGAAAATGGTTTAGATTTCCCTCCCTTGTCAGAAATTAAATCTTATACAGTTAGTTATATAATAGCAATATTGCCAAAAGTACGAACTATATTTCAAAAGTTCTGGATTAATAAATGAAAGGAAAAAAATCAGAAGAAATGGATATTTCAGGCTAATCTCATTCTGGAAATTATTATTAAAATCCCTACAAACTAAATATGTCCCCTTCAACACTAATAGTTAAAAGTACGAGCTGTTCAGATACTCAGTGCTCCTGGTGCTGCTGACCACAATGGATTCCACTCAGGAAATCCTAACACCCCCACCCCCACCCCCACTCCCACCCTGTTCTGACCCTGCATGCTGCAAGTCAGCCATCTTGGAGAATCAGCATGACTTGGCAGCAATGGCACCCTCAGACTCAGGCTACTTTTGAGCTGGTCTTTACTGTTCAAGGAGCCATCAGCTTCCGAAATAGCTGACAAGGTTTGATGGCGACAGCAGCCCGGACCCAGAGGTTTCCATCTATGAGGTTCCTTTAGCAAAGTGCCTCAGTGCATTTACTCACCAGCCCTCTGCAACCCTTGGGTACAGGCTGACAGTATCCTCTTGTTGCAGGGGAGGGGACTAAGGCACCCAGGCAATGAGGCAGAGCCCAGATTCATAGAGCAGCAGTGTGCCTTTGGAGTCTGTGCTCTTAACTACTATGTTACAATGACATTCCTGACATTGGTCAAACATTCTTCAAAACAGACCCATTTAAAGGGAAAGATGAAAAGGAAACACATGAAACTCAAGAAACAGTAGGTGACTTGTCTAATGTCACTGGCTCTAAAGCCAATCAGCCTTCCACTGTCTGCACTCCTTCTCAATCTAAGGTTTGGAGGGAAGAGGTTACGAACACAGATAACCTTGGCAAATAAAAAACAGGAAAATGAATACTCATTTGTTATTGCAACTATATTAAGGTGAATTTTATTCTTTTAAATAAATAAAATGCAGTCCCAGATTTGAAAGAGGAAAGACAGCACTCTTGGATTTGCCAAGAGTCAACGAGAGCGCTCTCACTCAAACCTGAGGCTTCAAAAGTTTCTATGTCTAACGTGTGCACTTCTGTCTTGACCTTCCAAGGCCTCCTGCTCCAGACTGTTCCTCCTTCCCTGTAGGAATTCCCTTCCATTGGGACTACAACTCTTCACCAGCTCTGACTTCTAATTCTTCCTACATCTGAAGTGTTGGTTTTACCAACACTCTTCCACTAGTTTAGCCCTCACCGAACTTCAGCAGGACCATCGCAATGTTCTCCTAATTGGTATTACTCTGTCTTATCCATTCTAATTTTTCTTCTCCAAGTTTCAGCATGAGCTTTTTAAATACAAAATATGATATGCCACTTTTTGCTTAAAGCTTCTGCAGTTTTGTATGACCTATAGAAGATTTCTTTATTGGAAGGTATTGGCCCATTCACATTTGACTCCCCAAATTGCTGGTTAAAATTCTGGGTGTGGGGCTCAGAAATCTACTTTTCTAATTCTTCAAGTGACTAGCAAAAAAAAAAGGAACCTTGGGAAGAATTAAGCTATTAGATTTAAGGTCAAGCTTCTGGATACCATGCTAGTTTCTTGAATAATCCTGTTGGTCTCTCTTAATCTTTCTGTCCTTAAGTTTCATTATTATTCAAACATGTAACTTATAGTTTTTTAAGGCATTACTTAACAGTTCTTGAACACAGCATATGAATTTTCCTCCATGTCTTTGAGCTTTGCAAAGCTGTTCACCTCCTCTTTGTCATCCTGTGCATGCCACGCCTTATCCCATCTCTGAAGGCTGCTATGGGAACAAAGATATGGGGGTCTCTCTGCTCAGCTCCTGCCACATTCTGCGCACATAGGTTCTAACACTCATAACAGTTCTGTTTCTCTTCACTAGACTGTAAGCTCTTTGAAAGTAAAAACTGGCTTATCCCTCTTTTAATTTTGAACATATGCTAAAATAGGTATTTACACAACAAAAGATTTTGGAATAATGACCAAGAAGAAAAAAGGCAAAAAAATCAAACCAAAACAAATGCTCCAGAGATAATGAAGAACTGATACTTGATCAGTGCATATTGTATACGTGTGTATAAATATTACACTGTACCACATAAATACGTACAATTATTTGATCATTATGCACTGTACACTGTACCAGTGTACTTTCACATTGTACTCCATAAATATGTACAATTAAAATGATATCTTAAAACATGAGTAGAGGGGCTGGGGTTGTGACTCAGTGGTACAGCATGGGTGAGGCACTGGGTTCGATCCTCAGCACCAAATAAAAATAAAGGTGTATTGTGTCCATCTACAGCTTAAAAAAATATTTTAAAAAATCAGTAGAGATGCACAGATGTTTTTGGGCTGAGCTCTTGATACCCTGATGTTTTCTACACTGATAACATGAACCAGTCCTTACAAACATGACTGAACTTTTTTTTACTGTTTGATACAGTAATTATACAACAATATGTATTACATAAAGGGTTTTTTTTTTTTTTTTAGTATTCAGGAGTGAACCCAGGGCCTTGTGCATGTTAGGCAAGTGCTCTACTGCTGAGCTACATCTCAAGCCTTAATTTTTTTTTTGAGACAGGGTGTTGCTAAGCTGCCCAGGTTGGCTTCACACCTGCACTTCTGCTACCTTCGGGTTCCAGCAGGTGCACACGGCTGTGCCCAGCTCAACGACATTCTTTAACCACTCACAGAATGTGGGCAGTTTCTAATACAGCACCCTTTCCTTCTTTAAAAGAAACTAAGTTAGAAGCATATACTTTCAAGGCTTCCTATATAGCCTTTGAATACATTCCCATGATGAACTATGGAAGCAATAAAAGCAATTTATCCAATTTGTGTTTGGCATGCTGAGTGGTTTCATTTAGACATTTGGCCAAAGCCTTGGTTCCTCTTTAGTGATGAAATGTTGACAAGGGAGGCAACCTTCAACAATGGGGTATATATGACCAATAAGAAAAAAAGAAAAAAAGCATATCTTTCTTTACACACATAATGATATTTTAAAATCAATATTCATGAAAACCATTGTCCTAATGGCCAGCTGTAGTGTGAAAATGACACTCAGTGTGCGTGTCACATTAAGTGGACAGCCTTGGGGTGCCACTCAGGCCTAAGGAGAATCTCACCCTGCTGGCCCTGGGGCGTCTGTGAGATGATAAACTGCGCTGGTTGCAAGTTGGTCGTCGGGTGAACCAACACAAACTGTTGCAGGTTGAGATTCTGCTGTTGTAGCTGTTGCAGCTGTTGCAGATCCTGAAAAATCAGAATTAAACATGGAATGGAAATTCTGAAACCAACGCTCTCTTAATCCTAAGTTTCCCAGCCGACGACTTCTGTCACTCCACCTAGAGAAGAGTCAACATCTAGCATTATTTCATGTCCCAACAGTGTGTGCCATGAATATGCTTCACGAAGCATGGAAAGACACTGGGGCTTCCTAAGACCTTACTATTTCTGTGGGCATACAGAGAGTAAGCTCAGCCTGATTTTCAAATGATATAAAATCCTCTCTGAACCAATGGTTACAGTTCTATTTTTTAATGTATAGAGACCAACATGGGTTTTAAAACTCCCATTTTTGTGACAAAACAGCTTTTAAACATGACTCATTTTGTTCTTGTTAAGAAAAATTGAGTGTTATGTCTGAATTTCCAACAATAAACTAAGATCAATGACTCATGAAATTTGACACCAGTTTATCTAACTCAACTGAGAAATCAGGGTTAAATTACTAAAAAGAGAAAAATAGCTATCCCTACAAAAACCTGGTCCATAGCATAACAATAGCCTCGGTGGTCTCTAGGGTCTTGTGGCTATCAGACTGCTTTCAGACACACTGCCTTGCCCAGACTCATGTCAACACACAAAGCTTGGTGATGAAGAAAGCAGCCCAAACTGAAATACTATCTTGATAAAGAAAGACTGCACAAAGAGTAATAAAGGTTAGCCTGACATCATTTTTTAAACATCTAGTCAAACTCTTGCAACAATTTAAGTCTACTATTGAGTCTTCTCTGGGGGGGTAAAGGTAATTGTCCAGAATTAGACTTATAACTCTTCATATATTTTACTCATTGAATGAAAGTTCACCTTTTTCCTCTTTGTGAGATAAAAGATTTATTTTCCTCCTTGGTCCTACTGTCTATGCCTCTTAAATAATTTCTTTAATTGTATTTGGATTCTTCACCCTAAAATGAGAAAAATCAGCCAAATAACACTGTACTGTGATTCTCCACAGTGCTAATCACTCCAGAGCAGAGATGCCTTGCTGTCTCCCACACATGGTGGCCGTTCACTGCCAGCACGTGAAGAAGCACGCCTGCTGTAATTAGCTAATTAAGATAAACGCAGTAATCCCCTGCCTCAGAAATTCACCAGCTGCTTATTCAAGATCATCGCTTATATAAACAGTCAGTTATTCAAATAATCTGCTATGTGTTTATAACACCAACTCAAACAAGCAAACAAATGAATTATTGTGAACTCAGTAGTAAGAAAGAATTCTGTTAACTCACTATCTGGAGTTCCACACCAACCATCATAAAGCTAAGTGGACACTAAATAAAACCCACCACTTCCTCCTCGCTCACCTGTGCGATCTGGATGGGCTGAGACAGGGGGATCTGAGTCATAGGCGTGGCAGCAGAGGCGGAGATGGTAGCACCAGCAGCGCTGTGCTGCTGGCTGGCGGAGTGCTGCTGCACAGCTGCGGCCAGTAGTTGGGCCTGGGCTTGGGCCTGCTGCAGCAGCAGCTGCTGCTGGGCTGGTGTCAAGGTGAGCTGTGTGGACCAGAGCAGACAGGGTGTGGGTTGAAGAAGCTGGCCTTCTACAGGACAAGTGCTCTAAGTAAGTGACTCAAGTGGTGCCTGGCCCTAGTTACCCAACTTCACAATCAGCACTGCAGCTAAAATGTTTACTAGTGATTAAATGACCATCACTAGCAGAACATTTGAATTAAAATGGTAGTTCTCACTCTGGACTTAATCATTCAAGCTTGCCCAGGGCTCTAGGGTTCAGGCAAGAAAGTAATTAACTAGTAAGCAAGGGAAAAAAAAAAAAAAGAATTAATGCTGACAGGATATGAAAAGAAATTTACACCCAACAGAACAGCAAGTGATGAGCCAGATGAATGAGGAACAGGGATGCTGGATACTACCAGGAAAAGAACTGATAAGGCCCAGCTGCCTCCCCCTGGCACAAACCCCACCATATTCCAGCATTCCCATTATGTCCTAAGATGTGACTAAAGACTATGAGGCCATTTGCTTCTTTTCTAAATCTCCCTACAGGCCCCTCTCACACAATCTTTTCTGTGTTGAAAGCACTGAATCTCTGCAACTTTACATCCCCTTCCAACATATTATCTCTGTGAAATAGGTGGTGACAACCACTTTCTTTACATGCAAATGAACCTTAATGCCCAGGTTTAATAGAAACTCCAGCCACAAGAACCTGGAATCTCAAGTGCCTCTTACTATTGTAGACACCAGTCACCAAAAAGCTGCATATGGTAAAGTGGGAAATGTATATAGACCCGATTTACACTTGCTTTCGTAAAGCAACTTATTTAAAATAAGCGTAAATCCAAGTTGCAAGTTTACAGAACTGCCATTTTGGAAACATTTCTAATTAAAAAAATAAGAAATCATGTAATATTCTGAAGTGCATTAAGAGTCACTTAGAGGCACAACCCTCCTTCTAAAAGGTTCTAACACAATCTGTGCATTATAAACAAGAATCAAGTTAAGCATGGCGATGCAAGCCTGTAATCCCAGCAACTCCAGAGGCTAAGGCAGGATAGTACCAAGTCTGAGGCCAGCCTGGTCAACTTTGCAAGACCCTGTTCCAAAATTAAATAAAAAAGGTGAAGGGTGGGAGGGAGCAGGGGGAAGGTCTGGGATGGAACTCAGTGGCTCAATCTCCAGTACCAAAAACCAAAACACAAAACCCCCATATGAATAAAAATGAAACTACTCATTCCATAGATGCATATATATACACAGATATATGCATGCATCTTTTTATTCTGAGGTTTGACGTGATATAAATGATGTCTTAAAGAAAGCTGGAAATTTACTGCAGTCACATAGGCCAATTTGTTACCAGTAAAAATAAATTTACTGAACGTTATGTGCCAAGCACGGTTTTATGAGCTTTACATATATCATCTCTAATCCTTATAACAGTATTGCAATAGGTATTACCGACATCTCCATTTTACAGGAGGAAAACTGAGGTTCAGGGAGATGAGTAGTCAGCCCAGGCAGTATGCTGCAGAGCCTGGTATGAGACCACGTATTTTAGAACATTACTCAGTCACTTAGGAGAGAACGTTTCCTTTTGTTGGTACTAATCCACTCTTGAACTTCTATCCTGCAGTGACGTCATGATTCTAAACTGACAACTGCAACTTAACCAATATAATGAATGGTCTCCACATGACTCCATCTCATGATGAAGGAACACCTGAACATGGGTTTAGAAACTCCTCAGGTTATCTGCAACTGTAACAAAAGACGTCCTGAAAACCTGTGACAAAGGTGAGTCCTTTTTCAGAGCTGTCTGCAGCACTGGTAGTTCCTTAGACATAACAATGCCATGTTCAGTAAACAGTGCTGATCGGATGTTGGCTGATGGCACTTGTGACACAGGGTGAGTTTATTAAGATGTTCTCAGTGGAAACTTACCCCAGTTATCTGTCCTCCAGCAAGCATGAGCTGGGTCTGGGGGATGGCCGCCTGCACGGAAGGCTGCGGGGAAGGCTGGCTTGGCTGTTGAGAGTCCCCTGACTCTTCATTAGATTTAGACTGAGGTGGGAAGGATAGGAAATGAAAGATTACAACAGCTGATTAAACGAAATGTATTAGTAACTCCATATTTTAAGAATCATTTAAAATATGGGTTATTTGATGATGAATTCTCTATTTTCTTTTTCTTTCTTATTCACTTATATCTTCCTGGTTTTGCATATAAGTTTTTAGTTTTTATTCTAGTGCCAGCAATGTTGCAATTATAATTTTTAAAAATAAAAAATAAATTGATCCTCCACTTATCAAAAGAAAATTTTACAACCGCAAATCCTTATCCGTTTCTGTGTCAGACCCTCCATACTAACATCCTGACACAGACTTGGCAGTCTGGAGCTTCTTCATAGGCCACCTTAGGGGCTCACTGTTTGACCCAGAGAGTTTCTCCTGTACTATTTTAAATGACCTGTAAATCTAGCATCTTCGTCAAGCTTGAGGGGAAACACCGCAGTCAAGAAAGAGCACACACTCCTGAAAGGGGCACAGAGAGAAAATTCTATGGTAATTAAAACTGGTTATGCAGAGCATTAAAATTCTGCATAGATTTGCATATTTCCCACCACCTGTTTTGGGGACTGCAGCAGGGCTAATTAACATAAAAGCTCTGATTAATTCTGCCAGTCATTGAAAGATAATTACAGTGCAGGACTGTAAACATTCTGCACTGGAGATACAGCCTGTTTGCCAACATCCCTCTAAGGGATGAAAGTTTACCATGGCAACCAAGGCAATTTTCTACCTCCTCTCCCTCAGAAAGGAAGATCACATTATCTCCTTTTCTTTTCTCTCCTTGTTTCCATGTGTTACAAGGTCCATATTCCACTGGGTTTCATGGAATGCTCAACCCAAGGTCTTTAGTCACTAGCAACACTGAAATCAATCCACCACAGTACTGTTGCTACCTCTTGACTGCTAGTCACCCAACACTATAATGAAAAGAAGCCGAAGGAGGGGTGCATGACACCTGATTTCTGCATGCTCTGCTACATACCACATGTTCACATGTGCAAACTTACAAGATTTAAGTTTTGCTTTAAATTTTTGTCTATCTACACACCAACATCCATAAACAGGTTTAGTTACAATTTTTAGAAGCATAACATAGAGTAGAGAGGAACTCTGGCAATCTTACAAATATCCACATTTCAATGAAGATAAAGGGAAAAAAACCTGGGTCCCATCAAGTGACCATGACTTGCTAAAAGTCACACAGTTAGTTCACACCTAAGACTTTCACAATTCTCAGTCCAGGGCTCTCTGCATTGTTTTCCTGAGACATGAAAAATGAAAATAAAAAGACCCTTGGAAACAAAAGAGCATTTAAGAGATTATATGGCTTAGTGATTAGATATGTGTACAGTGTGACTTAGAAACATTTTATTGAACTTATATATAAAACTTTGAAGGCAGACTTTTCTCATCCACCTTTGATTAATGCATAGAATATAAAATTGATTTTCATGAATGGCAATAATTATCATTTGTATCTTTATGATGTTCCGTAATAAAAATACAGAAATAAATAATAAGAAAATCTAAAAATGATAAATAGTAATACTTTTGTTTCCTATTATAAAATTATTATGTACTCATTATAGAAAATTTTGGAAAAAAATAAATGGAAAAACTGACCCATTATCTCATGTCCCAGCTTACCTGTACATTTAAAGACTGAGCAGCAGCCTGTAAACTTGTTCCAGCGAGCTGGACCTGCAAGTAAAGTAATAAAGGGAGGTTCTAGGCCAATACCGTTGGCATTCATCACCAGAGGTGTCCTCAACACTTTATAAGACTCTCCATTGAAGGCGTGTGGCTGAGAGAGAAGGTAAGTACAATGAGCTCATCTTACTGGGTGAAGACGTCATGGGAAAGTTCACAATCCCCATCTCCACTAAAAGATGCTGCTGATTTTTTCTGAAGCTGTTTTCACCCTAAATGAGTATTCACAGGGTTTTACATCTGTACTGGATGTGCCTACTTAACATGTCTGTATTTACAGGATGCCTAGATCCTGAGCACTTAATTCATCTTTCACATATGTTAAAGAACACATAAGAATAAGCTCCCTAACATATTAGTTTATCATTAAAAATGAGAACCATATACTTCTTTCATAATTTCCACGTATACAGAGTAAAACTTTCATTTAAATCTTTTTGTTTTAATTAGTTATACATGACAGTAGAAGGCACTTACGCACTTTGATAGATCATACATAGCAGAGTAAAACTTTCATATATGCACACCAACACAGGTAAATCCTTAAAATATTTAGCATCATAACTTAAAATTTCTAGCTAAAATAATCTGTCCTATAAACCACACATGAAAGTTTGTCAAAATATTTACATTTCACACATTCAGAAAGTTCAAAATCATGGTTATGTTGAAATATGGGTATAGAGCCAGTCTACTCCCAGCTGCTCAGGAGGCTGAGGCAGGAGAGGCAGGAGGAGAGTTCAAGACCAGCCTCAGCAAAAGGGAGGGGCTAAGCAACTCAGTGAGACCCTGTCTCTAAATAAAATACAAAATAGGGCTGGGGATGTGGCTCAGCGGTCAAGTGCCCCTGAGTTCAATCCCTGGTACCTGCCACCCCATCCCACCCACTCTCCCCCCATCCCCATGTGCACGTGTGCGCGTGCGCACACACACACACACACACACACACAAAGAATATGGATACACACACAAGGAATTAGACAGCCATTGTTTGGCAACTGTGAAAACTGTCTCAGGCTGGAGTCATCACTGGATGATCAACTACGGACAAGATTTGAGGAGTAACAGGAAATCGACAAGGTCTTAACTATCTCTCCCCAAGTGCTAACGACAAGAGCAAACTCATGCCTTTACAGAGGGCTGGGGCAGCAGTGACCAAGCAAGCACAGAGCTGTCAGCGAGGGTGCTCGTGCCTCCTGCTAGGATGCACTGTGAGGAGCACCCACTCCCTGCATGGCAGGGAGAGAAAGGAGCACAAGAGTGCTCCCACCAACCGAGGATTCTGGCAAGGGAACAGAGCATCATGAATCACTCCAGGGCTCAAACCTGAGAGACTGGGAAATGGCTGTGTCACCAATAGGGAAGGCAGGAGTAGTTCCACTCTGGATATACCACAGAGCATTAAGATGTTCTGGAGTTAATGGACTCGTGGAGTGAAGCGCTAAAATTCACTGACCGCTAAATCCTTTATTTGAAATGACTCTACTAACAGTGCTGTTAGTAAAGACTCCCCCAAAGGAAACAAAAACAGAAACTCCCCCTGCCGAGATTTATGGAGAACACATTTTAGATCCACTGGACTCAAAGAGACCAACCTGAAGAGAGAATATTTACAGCATGCAGCCCAGGAGAGGCGAGCCCCAGCAGAGGAAGGGGTTTCAACACAGAGGTTTAAAGGAGATCAAGTTCTATGTGACTTTATTTAAACCATGATGTGATGCTCCTGGGCTAACACTTGTTGAGAAACAGGATATTTATGCAGTTTTGCAGAATCACTCCACAGATTATTAGTTACAAGGAGGAAACAGTGACTTACAGTGGATCAATCGGACAAACAGACCTTAGTTGAATGATCAAACCTGGTATTACAAAAATGGGACAAGGCAATATCCTATGCCTTTGGACACAATGTTTAGGAGTGTTTCTTTCAAAACCACTCCAGTCATGAGAACATCAAACAAACCCAAATGAGAGGTATTCTATAAAATAGCTGGCCTTTCTCTACTCTTCAAAATTGTCAGTATCATGAAAGACAAAGAGGCTGAGGAATTGTTCTGAACAAATGTGAAGACTAAACACAAAGTACGGACTGGATCATGGACAGAAAATATTTAAATAGCAGCCATATATCAGAAAATAGTCTCATATCAGTGCTGAACTTCTGAAATTTGAATTGTAGTTTTTAACATAATGTTGTTTACAGGAAAAGCATATTTAAGTGTTTATAAGCAATCAGCCACAATGCCTGCAATGTACTCTCAAGTGATTTGAGAAAAAAATTCACATTTTCTATGTGTGTATATGTACACACACAAACACAAAGAGCAATAAAGTAAATACCGTAAAGCAGCAACCACTGGTGATTTCAGACAAATATTGTTCCACTGCAATTGTGTAGATTTGAAAGTTTTCAAAACAGAAGGATAAAATAAAAAAGAGAGCTGCCCTTTAACACTTGATTTTGCTAGTTTCTCACATTTTTCTAGGCTCAGCTGAAAAGGACATTTCTTTGGCTTCCATCCTTTTGCTAGGATGAATTGGAGGGTCTGTGACCTTGGAGGCCCCAGAGCTGGTTCAAGGTTTGCAACCATCTTAGAATCTAGACCAAGGGGAAAAGACTGCATGCCGTCCATGTACCTCCACCAACTGTTAAAACTGTACATTTGGACCATGTTATGGCTTGGATGCTACATGTACCCCCAAAGGACCATGTGTTGAAAGGCTTGGGACCTAGTGGAAGAAAGCTAGGTCACTGAGGACATGCTGTCAAGGGGGACATTAGGACCTTGGCCCCTTCCTATCCCTTCCTCTTTGCATCTTGGTCATCCTTTGGTGTGTGGCTTTGCTCCACCAAACATTCCTTACTATAATGCTCTGCTGTATCACTGGCCCGAAGCAACGGGGCCAAGCAACCACAGACTAAACTTCTGAAATTGTGAGCTAAAATAAATCTTTCCTTCATTAGTTGATTTTGCTCAGGAGTTCTGTCACAGTTCAGAAACCTGATTAATATAGAGTGACATACATCGAAGCCAATAAAAGATGCTTTCTATGTACAACATAATTAACTACATGCATAAAAGACGTGACTCCCTTTAATGTCAGAGAACTTGTTGGAAGTTTAAATATGTTCTTAGAAGAAAATAAACATGATAACATTTTTATAGATTATGTTACGTTTCTCTGATTCAAAGATGCAGTTGTCCCTCCTATCCACAGGTAATACATTCCAATATTGCCCCCTCACTGATGTTTGAAACTGCAGATAACACCAGACCTGTTGTATACTAGAATTTTTCTACAGAGAGATAGCTACAATAAAGCTTAATTTACAAATTAGGCCAGTAAGAGATTAGCAAAAAAATTAGAAACAAAATAGAGCAATTAAAACAACGTACTGTAACACACATCATTTGAAACTTGTGAACAGTTTCTGGAATTTCCATCATGGATAACAGAGACTGTAGGTAGGGGGCACAGCACAGACAAAGCCATGTGGCTAAGCACAGCATGGACAAGGCTTGGCCCTCGAGAAGCAGCTGGCTGTTGCCAACAACCCCCTCTGCATCTGTGGACAAATCACAGGCTTTGGAGTAGCTTTCCTGAATTTCATCTGTTTTCAAGTAGAGAAAAACTTCTTTTACAGTTTAGATAGTCTTATAGTGTATTTTTATGAGAAGAGTAGAGCAGCATGATATGCATCCATTCACAGCAACTTAACATGACAATACACAGCCTGGGAGGGTTCATGTGGGCTTGTCACTGAGTTGCCGCCCCCATTAGGCATACTGTTACCAGCATCGCTACTAGCAAATACATTGTAAGCATTAAATTAATTCTAGGTTTTGAGGAGAAACCACTAACATGTGAAGTGTGTCTCTTAATACAGAATTGTGAACATAAATCAAGAAGTGGGATGCTCTGATCATATACCGCCTAACTGTTTTCACTGCTAGCTTTCTACTGTCAATCAGCTCTCATATCCCAAAACTCTTAGGTGGCCAATGTTTGTTTTGTGCTCTCTTCCCCTTTACATTATAGGTATAACACAGATGAAGAGAATCCACGGTCTGTTTTAGACTCATGAAAAAAAAAATCCTCTGGTGTCTGGGTAATAAAGCTGAGGCAGGATTTTTTAAACCTCAAGCTAGGGGGGTCACAGTCGAGCAAAAGGCTCTGAGTAGTTGCCTGAATCAAAAGATTGGAAGCTGTTTCAAAGAAGGGATAGGAGCACTGCACCCAGAGTCCTATACGGGAGGTGACAGGCAGCAGTAATTTTGCCATTTTTGGAGGACTGACTTCAGTAGGCCACCACAAACTCACATCGGGCTCAGAATCTAGACCCAATGACCCAGATGTTACAGACATTCCATTCAACAAGAAATGCCCCCAGCCCCCACCTGTGGCCTCAATGGCTATCCAGTCGACTAAGGTGTACGGATTCCATGCGAACCATTTGGATGACACAATTAGATGTGATCAGCATAGGGTTTACTTAATTTTAAAAGTCTCACATTCTGAAAAAACTTCCCCAGGCCCTAGCACTTCACTTATGGTTGAGCAGAACATTCTACCTGATGGAGATGTCCAAGGAAAGCCTGGGCCTGGGCTGTTGAGATTGCTCCTCCAACAGGCACAGGCTGCTTCTGGAAGTCCAGACCATTGGTTTGTGTGCCTGGAAAGCAAGCGAAATGATTAGAACTACTACAAGAAAACTTTCAGATTGAAGAGAGTAACAGACTTCAGTTACCAATGTAACTGAATGTTCACAAGAACTTACTTTGCATAAGCACTTTTGAAATACCTCCAAGGAGAAGACGGGAATAAAAAAAAAAAAAAGAAAAGAAAATATAGTAAAACGGTTTCTCTTCAGAATATAGGACTACAAGACAAGTTTGTAACATAAACAATGAATTATAGCCATTATGTGGCACTATATCATTCTCACTATTGTAAAGAATGGTAGAGACAGAGTTCCAAAAGAGGCACCAAGCCTCTCTTCTACTCTCGTCATACTTGATATTTGGCTTGGACAAAAGAAAAGCACTATGACTTTGCAAGAGCAAGGAGTTACTATTGATTTAAACCCTTTAATGAATGACGCCTCTGATGGCAAAAGAAGTTCTTTATCCAGTAAGCACAATGAAAACAAAATAGTTGTACTGATTTCTCCAATTCCAAAGTATGGATTACTCCATACGGTATCCCCCAACCCCACACCCACCCCAGGGATCCAATCCAGGGCCTCATGCATGCCAGGCAAACACTCCAATCACTGACCTACATCCTAGCCAACTATACACATCTATTAGCAAGGGCTCTGCTCTAATTATATTTTTCAAAATGTTTTGCCAGTGCTTTTTAAAAATCTCTTATGCTGTGATTTCATGTTGGAACAGAACTGATTTTATGGAAGGACAGGGCACCCTAACACCCAGAAATATTTTCTCAGGAATATAATACATTGTTTTCAAACTCCTATATCCAGTTATTATTTTTAAAAAGCCAGAATACTTTGTACTGAATAAAGTATAACTGACCAGGAGCCTCCAAAGTCTTCTGGTACAAGGACATTTCCTACAACTCCCACACCTCACCTTCCTACCCTTACACAATGTGGCCACGCCCTGGGCAGGCCGGCAGAACAGAGCTAGAACCTGACTGCATCACTGTTAAGAGCTCTCATTTTTGCCACCACACACCCTAATTTCTTAGGCATACTGCATGACCCGGAAGAGCTATTTGAGGTCTCCTTAAGATAATCACAAGAGAAATGTGTGTGTGTGTGTGTGTGTGTGTGTGCGTGCGCGCGCACACTTCACTTCCTGAAAAACTCACGGATCATTTCTTGTGATTTTCTTTCCTAAAGTCTCCCACTTTGGGAAACTTTAGGACTACCTAGACACAAAACAGTTAATGCACTTAAGAGTACAATTGTGTCAATTAATTAGAAACTAGCATGAAATAAATTTTAAAGTAATTAGAGTCACTTCCATAGCCAAATCCAGACGTTTTACTATCTTAAAGTTGTGTTTTGTCATTAATTGCTGCTTTTCTCTCTATGCAGGAAATCATTACCTACATGAAGATTTTAAGTTGTACACCCTAAGATTATTTAGTCAATCATAACTCAGCAAAACTGGGCAAAAAGACTGTGTACTTTTGGAGAAATCTGCTCAAAACATACTGAATAAGCCAACATGGCTTAAAGATGAGATCAGGAAAACCAGAGCACTTAGAGATTCATTTCAATGAGAAGTCTTCCAGAGCCAACTATTTCACTCTTATGGAGTCAAAATTCTATACACTGGGCTGGGGATGTGGCTCAAGTGGTAGCACGCTTGCCTAGCATGCGTGAGGCACTGGGTTTGATTCTCAGCACCACATAAAAATAAAAAAAATAAAGACATTGTGTCCACCTAAAACTAAAAAATATTTTTTAAAAAAATTCTACACCCTGAGTCCACCTTCCAGTTCCCATAAAAATGATGACAAACTCCTTGTAAGTCACAAATCACCAAACAAGAGACTCGTTTCTGGTATCCCTGGCCAATGCTCTACAGTGGGCTGCTGCTAATCACAGTAGTAGCACTCAGCTGGGGCTCTGCCTGGGGGTGGGGGGAGGGATGGGATTAAGGTATGGTCTTTGTACTGTAAACTTTAACATTTTTTACATATTAGGATGTTCTGACATCTTACAAAAACCTTTTGGCTGGGAAGAATCTGTTCTCCTGTCAATTCTAAGAGCCCAAACTGACCAGTCCTGAGCCACATTTGCCCAGACTCTGGAGGCAACATTCCTCTGTCTCAGTCACCCTAGACCAGGTGCCAGGCCACCAGAGAACACTCCATGGGAAACCCAATATAGAAAGTGGCCCTAACTTCCCTGCCCTTTTCTTCTCTGGCTCTGGGCCATTTTGGTGTCTTTTTCATGTGAGCCTGAATAGAGTGCCATGCTTTTTATTTCTAGGACCTGTGAGTGTAATAAACTTTGTCTTCCTGAGCCTTTACTGTGACCCTTTTTGTGGCTGTAACTAACTGACCATCTCCTAAAAGAACACAAGACAGTATTCCAAGGCACAAAGGTAACAAGAACACTCAGACAATATCTGAGATCAACACAGAGATTAAGATGCAAAAGCAGATAATTTCTTTCCTTTTTGAGGGGAGGACCAGGAATTGAACCTAGGGGCGCTTAACTACTGAGCCAGATCCCTAGTCCTTTTTAAACATTTTGTTTTGAGACAGGTTCTCACAAAGTTGCTTAGGGCCGTGCTAAATTGATGAGACTGGCCTTGAACTTGAAAAATCTTCCTGACTCAGCCTCCTGAGAAGCTGAGATTATAGGCCTGCACCACCATGCCCGGCAGACAATTTCTTTTAACAAGGTGCTAAAGCTTCATTGTAAGGTAAGGGTAGAAGTAAATAGATATTACATAGAAATCATTCTTATAAAACTGGACTAAAAGGAATGGAGAGGGGAACAGATGTACTTCCCACTCCTGCCCCCAAATGAACTTGAGTGTGAGATGGTAGCAGGAGACAGGGTGTGAGGACAGAAGTCAAGCCATACATGCCTTGCCTGCCTGGGAGAATAGGGACACTGGTAAAAAGAACCAGGGGGTTGAATTGTTGGGGGGAAAAGGTGAATCAGTAAGATGAATAATATAAGACATCTGAGGACTGAGAAATTCAAAAAACATCTAAGAAAAATGGCCCAGAAGGCATTTAGAAATGACAGGTCAGGGCTAAAAATTCTGTAAGGTTGTCACTTAAAACAGTATTACTGAACTAAATCTCCAGAGATCTTAGTTCAGAGCTTCTAGAAACCTTAAGTCAACAAGGCTAGTTAGTGGAAGGGCTAAGTTACAATGACCAGGTCCTTGGATTCTGCCTAGTTATTCACATCAAAGTGATAGTTAAATTAAGAGAGAAGAGATGGGGTGTAACCAGTGGTGGAGTGCTCACCTGGCATGTGAGGCCCTGGGCTCACTCCACAGCACTGCATGCACGCATAAATAAATAGAGAGAGAGAGATATCAATAAAGAATGGGTACAAATAAGAGTAGACTAAAGATGAGGGTACCTATATTAGGAGCCAGAAAGACAAAGAGCCAGAGAAGGACCAGTTAGAGCAGAAAAAACATTCAAGACTAGTCTCGGGAGCAGGAAGAAAGAGCTACAAGGAAGACATAGTTTAATTAATGTCAAGTGGTACCGGGCACTGAAAAAGAAATTAATTTGAAGAAAATAGAGAAAAGGCAATAATATAGCTAAAACCAATAATTGATGAAACAGGGGAAAACATAATAGAAAGACATCAACTTAACTTACAAATTTCTGGTTAGATGAAATGAGAAAATGAGAGAAAGAGCAAGTAAACAATTCAAGGATTAAGAAAAGGTCAATAAAATACTACAGTACTATTAATTGAAATGCATTCTGCAGTCATATATAACAAATTAGAATAAATAAATTTAAAAAAAAGAAAATACCACAGATAACAAAAGATAAGGAGTATCATAAACCACTTCATGCTAATAAAATTAAAACAGAAATGGAAACCAGGAGCAGTGGCATACACCTGTAATTCCAGCAACTCAGGAGGCTGAGGAACTAAGCAATTTAGGGAGACCCTGTCTCAAAAACAAAAACAAAACCCCAAAACAAAACCTAAAAAACTTAAAAATAACTCTCCAGAAAACATAAGAGTGACTCAAGAAATAGAAAATCCAGAGTCCCATAGCATTTATAGAAACTGGATTAGTAGGTAAAAATCTGAAAAAGAGAATACAAAGCCTATACAATTTGAGTATCTAAGGGTGCTTCAAATTCAAGGAACAGGTAATTCCAGTGTTTCACAAACTTTTCTAGAGAACAATAACAAAACAAAATAAGAAATACTTCCTAATTCACTTAATGAGGCGAAATAACTTTAACCAGAAAAAAATACAAAAAAGAAAAAATAATACAAACTAGTTCAATTAATAAACACATATGGTAAAATCTTAACAGCAATAGCAAACCTTATCTAGAAAGATAATACATTATGTGTAAAGTGGGTTATTCCGGGAATACAAGGTTGGCTTGTGGTTTTTTTAAACAAACAAATAAAAAATGAATAGGATTCACCAAATTCAATAATGGGGGAGGGAGAGTGGGAGGTGGCAAAAGCAAAGGGGTGGATTATAGCATCATCTCAAAGGATGCAAAAGACACTTAGATAAAATGCAATATCCACTAAAAACTCAAGGTACAGGAATATAAATTTTCTCAACTTTATACTATGAAGTAACGCAAATAAACAAATGAATCTGAGGTGATAGCCAAACACTGAAAGCCACTAAGGTCAGCGTGCTAAGGCCACCTCCACAGCCACCGCAAGAGGGGCTTTGCCAGCACAAGCAGCAGGGAAGGAGACACCTGGGCTGGAAAAGTCACTCTTCTTAGGTGGTCTGATTGCAGATGTGGAACATCCCAAGGACAATAATACTGTCACAGAAGCCCAAGTCTAACAAGGTGCAGCACAGAAGTCCACTGCAAAGCTGCCTTTGTCTGGGCCGAATGAAAAAACTTCAAGAGTTTATGTATAATACTTATGGAGTTCTGGGAATCAATATATCAAAGTACAGCAAGTTCTATAAGTAAAACATTATAAAGCTTTACCTAGACACGATAAAGAAGACAAATGTGTGGTACAGGAAGTCTCAACCTTGTAAATATGTCGGTTTTCCCCAAATTGACCTATAGATTCAGAGAAATTTAATATTACGATTCCAACAAGTCATTTTCTGTCTTCTTTTCTCTCTTTTTCTGAACAGAGGGGTAGTTGATTCTAAAATTTAAATAGAAAGGCAAAGGACCAAAATGTTATTAAAACCTAGAGGGACTTGCATGATCATTTGATTGAGACTTACTAAGAAACAGTATTTTAGTTAGCTTTTTCTCTGTGGTGACTAAATGATCCACCCAGAACATATGTAAAGGAGGAAAAGTTTATTTAGGGCACACGTTTTCAGAGATCTCAATCCACAGAAGGATGGCTCCATTCCTTGGGGCTCAAGGTGAGCCTGAACATAATGGGGGAAGCATGTGGCAGAAGGAAGCAGCTCACATGGTGATCCGAAGCAGGGGGGCGGGGGGCGAGGAGACTCCACTCTCCATATACAATATAGACATGCCCCCAATGGACCACTTCCTCCAGCCATACCCCATCTGCCCCCACTCAGTTAATCCCATCGTGGATTATTCACTGATTGGGTTAAGACTCTTACAACCCAATCATTTCTCCTCTGAACTTTCATGCTTTGTCTCACATGTGAGATTTGAGGGATACCTCACATCCAAACCATAACTGACAGCAATAATCATGAGTGCAGGGATAAACAAATAAACCAGAGTCCAGAAACAGCTACAGCTGAAACAAGACAGAGGTGAGGAAAGGGTGAGCTATGACCCATCAGTGAGGAAAGGATGGAGTTTTCAATAAATGGGTAAATAGTATCCATTTGGGGGAAAAAAGTAAGAAAGAAAGAGAAAGAAAGATTCAGAAGGATTAAAGGCTGAAACGTGAAATGCAACATTATGATATTTTAAGAAAACAACACAAGAGAATATCACTGGGACCTTGGGAAAGGGTTTTTCTATCAGGCCCCCAAAGAGAAAGGACAAATTTATCTGCTTTAAAATTGAAGGCTCTGTTCATCAAAGGGTACAAAAATGATTGGAAAGGAGAAAATACTTGCAATCCATGCAAACAACAAGGATTAGTGTTTGGAATACACAAAGAACTCCTATGAATCAATAAGAAAAAGTCAACTCAATAGAAAAAGTGGGCAAAAAAAAAAAAAAAATGAATACGAGTTTCACAAAAGAAACACAAATGGCCCATAAAAACAACAGGCAAGAAGATGTTCAATGTCCTTGGAAATTAAGGAAATGCAAATTAAAATCCCAATAAGATATCATTTTTACTTGTAATTGTTGGATATGAGCCCCCCATCACTGCTAAACTCCCGTGTGAATGCAGGAACATCCAGAAGCGAGATGACTGGATTGTGAGTGCTATAGCCTGATCAGTCCACACTGGGTCCAAGGGACCGACTGGTGGCATCTCTAGACAGGTGGGGCTGGAGGAGGCAGTCCACAGCTGAGCAGCTTTCCTCCCCTGGGTCTTTCCCCCATAATTTGTTGCTTCATCTCAGATGCAGAGCAAATGGAGGCGGCTGTCTATGTGCAGAGACCTCTGAAACCATGAAACTTTTCTTCCTCTAAGTCGTTCTCATCAGGTATTCTGGGCACAGCAGTGCTAAAGCTGAGTAAAACAACATCCAATAAATTGGCTAAAATTACAAAGTTGGTTAATATGAACTTCTGGCAAGACTGAAATTCTCGTTCGTTGTTGGGAGCAATAGAAATCAGTCTTTGGGAGTCTGGTTGGCAGTCTTGGGTAACACCAGAAGTTCAGCAATTACACTATTAAGAAAATACTTTGGAGACTTTTTCACATATGTGAAATAAGTACAAAATTATTTATAGCAATACTGTTCTTAACAGCAAAACGTGTGCCCTAAATAAACTTTTCCTCCTTTACAGAGAAAATACCCAAATGTTCATCTATAATAGAATGGACAGGAAAATTGTGAAATATTCATATAATGGGATCCTACAGCAGTGAAAATGAATCACAGATAAACATACTAACACAGATCTCAAAAACATCATAATCCAGCCACAGACTATAAACAGTATGACTCAATTTATAAATGGATATAGGCAAATCTAAGTAATGCATTATTTGAGGATAAATACACAGATGGGAAAAAAAATGAAAGAGATGACCACTGACAGTAATTTAGGACAGGGATCACCCTTGGGGAAAAGAAGGAAGTGTTACCAGGCAGACCTCCAGAGAACTTCTGAGCAGTGATCACATTCTATTTCTTGGCCAGAGTGGCAGATACACAAGTGCTTCAACAATACATACATGTTAAGAAAACATCCATGTCACATATACAATGTCATGTCACACACACACAGATTCATTGTTTTATATAAAATAACAAAATAAAGACATCAAGATTGACAAAACAGTGCATGAAAATTTTAGGTCCACATCCAGACTTCCAGGAACCAAGGGAAAAGCCAAGGTAGGGGGTGATGGCATGACTTCCTTCAGCCAGGCCAGTCAGTCAGGGAGCGTGGGAGCCTGAGGACGGCAGTTCAAAGGCATAGGTGGAGAGGACACAGGAACCTGAGCACACTTAGGAGACCTAGACACTGAAGGTGTAAGGGATACAGGGGGCTAAAAGGTGGGGCAGGAACCTAAAGGGTATGAGAAGGGACTCAATTATGAAAGAGAAGCAGAGGATTACCAATGGAAAAGAAGAATATTCCTCAGCCAGAGGCAAAAGAAAAGGAGGTGGGTAAAACAAACCCAGTGAAAGGAGGTGGTGGGCTTCAATTAGACAGCTAGAGTTTCTCCAGTAATCAGAGGGTAGTCACTTCCAAAACACAGAAACAGCAAAGCAAATAGAAAATATTTGGGCATATGCAATGATGTATATGACAGGGAATGAAATGAGGTGAATCCCAGGACAGTCCTGATTATAACAAGGGTCCAGCTAAGACCGACTTTCATGGATTAGAGAACTGGAAAGTCCTCATCTGCTCCCTGTGTGAACAGATCACATCGACTCAGCTCTGCACAGGTTTTAGGCATTTAAACAGCAGCCCAAATGCCTCTGTCCTTGTTCCCAGCTCTCTAACACAGCAGCAATAGTTTATATCTCCCATTTATTACAAAAACACATTTGGAACCTCTCCACCCTTGGGGGAAAGGAAGAAGAGAAATAAAATTGAGCTAACAGAATAGGTGAATCACAAACAACTATGCTTGGTCAAAGACGACAAACTCAAGAGGCTACAATGGATGATATTATAGGACATTTTGGAAGAGGTAAAAGTGGAAGCGAGTATTTTAAAAAGAACTAGCCAACTCCTTATTTTACAAATAAGAAAGCAAAGAAATACTTCCATGGTGCCTACCTTTACCATTCCCCTTCTTCAGCACTTGCTTGCTTCCCTACACACCACAATTTCTGTTACAACCACTTTGGTCTGCCAGCCCTGGCCTGGAGAGTCTGAAGCTCTTTCCATAGCCTCCCCAATGCCTCTGCAGTAACGCAGACCTCTCTTTGCATGAACACATCTCTACCTCCCACACCATCACCTGCAGTGCCACAAGGCACCACTTCAGAACTGAAGTGTGCCACCTCACTGCCAAGTCCACTCTCCCCAGAGAATGACACCATATCCAGGTCACCCCACACCAAGCACAGGCATTCATTTTGCATTATGCCTATTCCCTCTTCCTTTTCTTACCCACCCTTAGTCTCTTCCCCCCAATGGCTCATTATATTTGACCCCCAATTTCTACTACTGCTGCTCTAGGCTAGGATGCTTTGGAATGGATCTAACTGAATGAGTAACAGAATATAGTTTTTTGCTTCAAGCCAAGATATAAAGTGTAACAGGGCTAGAAAATTCTTTTATATAAAAATTTCTTTTATTCCTGTTGGGAAAAAATTATGACAAGAGCGACATGACACAAAAGTCAGCTGCCCTCTAAGAGAGGAAAGAGAAAATTATAGACAATCTCTAATAATTTGTGCCTAAAGCAGTCTTTTAGAAACAGATCCTCTCATTAGTGTTCCACATTCATATACTAGTAATGAATAAAAGTAGATACTACTTTTAAAATTTAAAATTTATTATTAGGTTATTGCTGGCAATAGGATCAACTGATCACTCTCTCATTTAACAAAGGTATAATCATACTTCAGATGGTACTTTTTACTATTCTTACAGGTTTAGTGATTATAGCTCCCTTTCCCCCTTGTATACTTAAAAACTAACCAACCAACCACATGCACCAGGGCCAGATTTTCAAAAAGCGGTGGCCAAAACCTGTTAACAAACCTATAACTCCTATCAACTCAAACCCTGGAGGAAGGCCTACCTTTCTGATGTGCGTTCTGACACCTGATGAACTCTTCACTGTGCTCTTGAAGTTCTCTGGGAGTGGTCAGCTACTGTCAGTGGCCCCTGGAATTACCCATTATTTAAAACGTCCCTGTGAAGGACTCCAAAAAATTTTGTATTGGGATTTCTACCCTCAGGCTTATAGGAGCATCTTACTCAAAGCAGAATGAAAGCTACAGTAAATTATGTATAAACATTAAGATTATGCTGATAATAAAAGAAATGGCCTCTAAGTAAATGTAAGTTTAAAGGGAAGCTAGTCCTTCAGAATCTGAAGTCTGCCATTCATTGCTCTACTCTGGTTTGATGAGATTTTTACCTGAGGCCTGTTCTCTAGTGATTTTCAGATGTTACTCCTGAAAACGCTTGTATTTTCAGGCACATTTTTGGAAATGTTTCCAAAGTGCCAGTTCAAGGCATCAAATTATTAAGAAGAATACTAGTTTATTTACTGGGACCCTGGTCTTCAGGATCCTTTCTCCTCATTCTGGAGAAAATGACCTCTGATCATTCTCTTTATGAATATAATTTCCTAACATCAGCCATGGTATTAGTAAATTCCACAAGACAAACATCACTGGTTACTAAGAACTTCTCATGAATGATATTTTTGTAATACTACTTCATAAATGCACATTAGTTTACATTAATAAATTTCTTTGGCCTTTTCATTTGCCCAAAAAATCTTACCATTATCTCTAGACTGGGGGTGGAGGGAGGGAAGACCTCTGGATCGAAAATGAAGTAAAACAGGACAGGATATGGAAGTCTTACATCTATCATAATTCAGGTGGGAAAAGAGGTAGAGTTAACCGACTAGAAAGTCAGTGACTTAACAGGTACACTGCTTTATAAGAAAATAAGTTTTCATATTTCAAAACCTATATTATCAGAAAAAAATTACATGAAAACTTGATATTTAAAAACAGGTCCTTTTTACCTTCCTCCATTATCAAAACTAAGTCTAAAAAGCCCAGGTAAATTTATAAAAACAATGAGCTGGAGGAAAGAGCAGTGGCTGCACTGCAGGGGAGGACCTGGAATGGTCACTGGTTCTGAGGATGGCTGACCGAGGACGTGTCTGGGCATCAAGGCACAACAGCAGCACCCTGAAGGAATGGGAGACCTCAGGACGCAGCTGGCGGCTCTCCCTCCCTAACTGGACTCCTGCTGCTTCGAAGGATCAAACCCTGCCCATCACCATCTCATTTAAATGCTACCCTCAAGGCACACTGGAGGCTCTACCTTCTTCAAACCCTTTCCTGGTCCTCCAAGTCAGAAACAGTTTCTCCCTACAGTGGATTCTCATACACCTTTTATGAAACTTCTCAATTTCTGCTGTATTCTCAAACATCTACAACATTAATTTCTTGAGAACAAAATCACTATCTTACTCAAGGTTTAGTACTTCCACTAAGTACACTAGGGCAGACTGGGCACTGGAGACAAAAACAAGTCTTCCATTCTTCCCTACTGTAGAAAAAGGGTGCACATTTTTTTGAAAATTTTTTTAGTTGTAGATGGACACAAAACCTTTTATTTATTTATTTTTATGTGGTGCTGAGGATTGAGTGCTCCACCACTGAGCTACAACCCCAGCCCAGGGTGCACATTTTTTCATTCTCAAAATTTATCCTCATTCTGCACTTCCTTTATCACAGCCTTTCCTCTGTCAGTTAGGTTTCTTCCTTCTCTTCACCCATGATGGTTCTTCCACCAACATACTCAAATTTCCCCCACTGACCAACACATTGCACCCCTCCATATCTGCTCTTGAACTACCTACCACCACCTAGCCAGAATCAGTGGGCTGCTAACCCCTTGAAGACTGAAAGAGGCTGGTCTTTTTGCACTGGACCTAATAACACCAACTATGATATGGTACATACAGAAGACACAAACCTGAACAAGTCTAAACTACAGATTTTCTGTGAACACATAGGGTCATCTGACTAAAATGCACTGTTAATATTGGTTTTGAAATATGAAAACTTATTTTCTTGTAAAGCAGTGTACCTGTTAAGTCACTGACTTTCTAGTCGGTTAACTCTACCTCTTTTCCCACCTGAATTATGATAGATATAAGATTTACTTTTTTAAATAAATCATAGAGAAAGACAAACAAGCATAATACCAACATAATTTTAAAGATCATTCTCCTTAAAATCTCACAAGTCAATATCATAATAATTATAAACATTCGAGAAAAGATGATCAACACAAAAGTATTCTGAATCCAGAAAATATCAGATTTCAATATGGCAATGGAACTTAAACATTAGAGAAACAGATAATTAAGACTTCTGTTGCTCTCAGTGAATGTAAAGACCCATAAAGTGGAAGTAATTTATAACTTTACTAAAGCAGCAAATGCCCCAGTAGACAAATGGGAAGTAAGCTACTCTAGTTCAGAGTTGATGGCTGATCATGTCACATTTGATCCAGCTACCTGTTATTGCATTAGCAAAAGCTCTTTTAAAAACAAAACAAAACCAAAAACAATAATAATGTACTCTCTTTGTAAGAAGGAAATCAAGTTCCACTAGTGGTGTTGGGAATAAAGACTTATATGAAAGTGCCAGCTCTTAGCTCCCCCTTATTTAAACTGATAATGCTCAGCTCCATAATGAGAACAAGTCTGTCAAGCACCGAATATGATAACAGGCAAGAAATTCACAAGACTGTTTCAAGGAGTGCTGCAGCCAGGAGTTATCTAAGAGCTGTGGAAATGGTTTAGGACTGAATGAATACAAAGTATGGCTTAAATTTTCATTTTTATTTTATTACACTTCATGGGGAAAAATCATATTCAGGGTACAAATACTCTATTTCCTAGTTGCTTTGGTGTCTCAATTTCCTAGTCCCTGAAATAACATATAACTTGTCATAAGAACTGCTATCGGGAATGTGTACAGTGCTTAGGATTTTCTAAAACAAGCCACTGGGTTTTATTATAGTTTGTAGCTGCTCAATAAGACATGGCAGGCACTGAAACTGTGATGTTAAGGCAAATATGGGGATTCTTTTTTTTTTTTTAATTAGTTGCTCATGACAATACAATGATCTTGACATATCATACATTTAGCCAATCCCTAAAAACCAAATGCCGAATGTCTTCTCTGATATAAGAGGGGTGACTCAAAATAGAGTAGGGAGGAAGAGCATGACAAACATGGGCATTCTAATGAGGCCAATATAGTGAATATTTTAAGTATTCTCCAATCCTTCTGTCAGTCTGTCTGTTTCTATTGCCTTGACAGAAAAACTGAGTCTTGTCTTTAAAGCTATTCTTTAGCCAAGTGTGTCCCACCCACTCTCCTCTGACCTCCCAGTGTGATCAACAGCATTTTTTCTCTCTACAAAGGTATGTACCTTTGGCTGTGGCCAAAGCACCCACACTGGCACAGGCACCAATGCCCCAACACACAGGAAGATGGGGCAAAAACAGGGTTAGAGGAATAACAGGAAGGAGACTGTGGCTGATGATTCAGGAAGAATTCAGTGGTACCCCCCACACCCCTTCTCAGGAACCTAAAGCAGTCTACAGTCTACACTATTCAGTCAGAGTGACAGGAGACACCTTTAATGTAACCCAGTTGTACATGTTAACCTTACAGCTCAGTTCACACAAAGAGGTAGAAACATTTTAGAGATGACAAGGTTAATAGGTGTCTCCAGGTATAGGATAGCCTATAGTAGAAACCACACAGGCAGGAACATTGGTTCAACCCACCCATCTACCACCAATTAAAAAGTTTTGTGGCCAATAGAGGTAGAAAACAGTTTCAAGGGTGCCTCATTCTTGCCATCTCCCAGAGTCAGGCACATTTTTTAAAAAAACAGCCAAAGAGGGAGGTCTCTCTGCAAGTGGAAACCTGTCTCTCTAGAAATGCCACCTCCTGTGCATCCTACCCATGGTGCTCTTCTCAATGCAGCCTAACACTTGGAATCCAAGCTCTTCTAGAAATGGGAGTCTCTGCGCATCTCCAGCAGATGATAAAGATACATAGCCAAATGTCCCCTGAGCAATATTCTGACTTAACAAGCATATGGGCTGCGGAGACCAACATTCTTTTAATGGATTCACCTTTCTCTCATGGGGCTTGAGTTTTCTCATTTATATGATAATGATAATTAATTTTCTCTTGATCAAAGGTTTAATCGTGTGTAAATTTTAAAAAATGAAGTAAAAGAATGTATTAGAAATGAGTGTGTTTATAACTACTTAACAAAATATGGACTTTTAAACATAACTTATAACCAATATGGGGTGGATGAGATTTACTATTCTGATCAACGTCTATAACAAGCAACACTCTGAACAGCACAATCACGGTGCAGCTGGCACTATGCTTCACACTTCACGTACTTTCTCTCATCTAATACTCCTAATGACCTATGAAACATTCCCATTGAATAATTGAATAAATTCAGTCTCAAAACGATTGGGGAAATTGCCTAAAGTCACACAGTCATTAAGTGGTAAATCCATAATTCATACCCTGAACTATCTGACCCAAACAACTATTCCCATAATGATTCTGTAGTTTCTGATAGATGGAAGCAGAAAGATAAAGCAATCTGCAGAAGAAAGTTAGATAATATTAAATAAACAACTGCACTTGGTGCAACTACTAAATCATATTTGACAACTCAATGTGCAAACTGTTCTGTACAAGCCAAATATATGTCCAAGTGAGTGGCAAGTTTCTTCTATCAGCTCTATCTCATCTAATTAAAAAGCTAGATCAGAGACTACTTCTTACCTGTAGCGTCATCTCCACTCTCCATCGACGGTTTACTGGTTTCTGACGGATTGTTCATTCTTGAGTCTGTAATAAAGCAGAGGGGAATACGATTTTTAACTCGGGGTAAAGATGGGCTAAGAAGGCACCCCTCCCCCACAAAAAAAAAAAAAGAAAAGAAAAAGGAAAAGGGTTAACTAATGTCACATTCATACAGTTAGTTCAGGGACATATCAAGCTAAACGTTACAAACTGTAATAGAAGGAACCTGAAAGAAATTCAGGATCCCTGGGATCCTAATGGCAACCACAAATAAATTACCTTTCTAAAGAATTTTAATATGGATAATAGATGGGATAGTAACTCAAAAGAAAATACGTCTAAGAAAAATATACTTCTTCCCTTCCTCAACCAAACTAATCTAAGTCAAAGTAATATTATGTCAAATATATACCTCAAGCAAAAACCAGTACAAAAGTTATACCAGCAGACACAACAGAAATCTCTAAATTAGACTTCAAGACTGAATTGTAACCACGTCCACTTAGAATCTTATCACCCAGACATCTCAAATGAACCTGCTAATTTGAGTTTACTTCTTTCAGTGCTATCTATGTAAACAAGTTCGTTTCCACCAGGATTTTCACCAAGCTGTATAAAATAGTGTCCTAGAAAACATGCAGGAGAGGAGTCAAGAACAACACTGCTATTCTACCTCTTTAAAAGGGATTTTTTTTTTTAAAGTAAACATCTTGTTCTATATCTACTGCAAACTAAAACTTGGAATATTTACAATCAAAGAAATTTATTAACAAAAAAGTTCTACTTTTTCAACTATTTAACTGTAGTTATTAGAGAAGAATAAACACTTCAACTAGGAATGACAGCACTGATTTGAAGTCCTGACCATGTGTCCATTAAGCTGCAGCATCCACATGCACAAAGTGCTAAGGAAAAACAAAAATCAAGAGCCCTTTTTTGATAAAATTTCATATCCAATCTACAGGCTATGTAACAGCCTCTCAAACTGTAAGCTTTTGTGCCTGTTTGTCTTTTGGGCTTAGACGGTATAGTGTATCCTTGGTTTATTCTATAGATATTCAAAAGCATAAAGTTTGTGTCTGTGGTCATAAATGAGGACAGTTCTACAACTTCCTTTCCCCACTGTCCAGAAAATTTTAAATATCATCTGAAAGCATACTAAGGTTTGAAAGAAACAGGTGTGCGACTTAGTGAAAAACAGCTTTCTGAATGACTTACCCAAACTCTTATGAAAGTTAACAAAGATCACAAGTTTAACAGAAATGCCATTAGGAATGCAAATGGCTTAATGCTTCTCTTAGAATGTATTTTAAAGGAAAGTAGAAAAAATAATAAATAAGTTAACATTGATAAAAAGGGTAACGATTTCCCACATATAGGGACATCATAGAAACAAAGCAAGCACAAATCGTTAATTCACGAGCCTGACCCTGCGTAATTCATGTCCTTATTTCCACATTATAAGTTAAAAATTATGTCACAGGTATTTTATGTGAATCTCCTAAGGACCAATCACTGAATTGTCAAAGAGTTTCAAGGGCATTTAATGAAATTACTTCAAACATACCAAAGAGAATAAAACAATAAAATTCTGATTAACTGCAACAACAATGATAAGACTATTTCAATGATATTGACTGTTAGTTGAAAGTAGAAGACATAATTTCTAATTCAACAATAAATGTTAAAAATATCTCAAAAAGGTATTTTCCTTTTGTTTCTTGAGTTTCCAACTTAGTAAATGTAAAAGAGTAAAAACAAGTAAATTCTTCTTTGACATCTGAAATCATCTTCTCTCTGGCCAGTATAAAAAATTCATGTCTACGCCCCTGAGCTGACTAGACACAGTGAGACCAACACGAAGTCTACAGGCTGCTCCTGAATTCCTGACATCCATGTACTGCTCATCACGTGCCCTTTAGATGGGGATTTTTATTGTGGGGGACCATGTAACTACTACCTTGGGTTCAGGCCATGCCTTCTGCATAAGAATTCATCCATCTTCAGAATGATCAATTTATTTTCCCTTGGCAACTGGGAAGGTGACGGAAGTAGCCTCAATTTTCAAGTAGGGAAAATGACACACAGGAAAAGAAAAATCATCAGCAGAAGTTTTAAACTTAAGGTATCCAACTCCCGGAGTTTCTATCCCCTGACTTTTCTGGTGACTACAATAACCTAAAAAGGTTTTATTAATATTATAGAGAAATAAACAAAACTCCACACAAAATGTGGCCACCAGGAGCCACCATCTGCCTCAATACCAGAATGCCTCTATCTATTTTAAATCTCAGTCAACCAAAGGCGGTGTATACATTAAAATTAAAGTAGGATACCTCCCTCTCTAAAGGCTTGCTTGTCTATAGGGAAAACTCTTTTAAGATAAGCTTTCCAATACTTAAAACCATAGTTTTCTACAAAAGATAGTTGGTTTCAACACAAAAATAAGGACTAACCTTGGAATTTTAAAAGTTCATAATGTCTAAAATCTGGAAATGGGTCAATACATAAAGTGCAGTCAACACTACAATGTTGCAATAGTATGTACGGAAACAATTCTAGACGATGGCTCCACTTCACTTTTCACTGATACTAGGTTTGCAAAAATTTTATTAATATGTACATTTTATATTAGTTAGGTACAGTTCAAACCTTGTTTCTGATTTTAAAATGTTTTTTAGAATTTACATTAAATGCTTTCCATAGAAGTCCCCCAAAAGTAAAAAAAAAAAGTCTCCATTGAGGTCAAATTCTCAATCCACACTATTTATTCAAAGTACCCTCAGAACCAGAAGAGCCAGCATAGGGAGGGACCACAGCTCACTCATGCACACATAGTGCTTTGCAAATGCTTTCCATCTTCCCCACTCAACCACCTCTCCCCCCTCCCTTGCCTTGGCTGCATGTGATTAAGCATTTAAGCATAGTCAACCCCTCACATGCTATTTCCATATTAAAGCTTCTAAGAAAGAACTGTGCTGGTACCCACCTAGAACACAGTCACTGCAGTCCAGCATCGCTGTGAAGTCTTCTAGAGGTGTGGACAATCCAAAGCAAGCAAGAAACAGGTAGCGGTCTGGGGTGGGGGAAAGAAGGTAGCACTATTTCTAACAAATCTGCACCATGTTCTTCAGAGAACAGGGTGGGGAGTGGAAAGTGGATTAACAGGAGAAGCAAAATACAACTTCAGTTACACCATAGCAATCTTCAGCTGAATAAGGAAACTTCAGTTGCTCAGAGGAGTTTTAGTCTCTCCTACCAGCTAGGACTGACATTGTCAAGGCAACTGAAGCATGAAAAGTTCCCCTTTTTGTAATAAAATAGAAACAAAGATTGCAGCTGGCAGTTTCCATAATGAAGCTTAATCAGTATGCGCGTGATTAGGGCCTTATGCAAATCTCTCCTCGTTAGCACAGCAGCCAGCACTTTGAAGTCCAGGAACAATTCATTTACAGAATACACTGAAAGCACTCCCTGCATAATTTAAATCATTGCATAAATATTTATCAGCTCATTTGCATATTAATTGGCAGTGCATGAAGGGAAAAATTATCTCCTGAGTGCCAGCATACTAATTAGGAGGATAAAATGTGATTTCTTCCAATGGTCTGGCTTCTTGGACTTAACTTGAGATAGTACCAAGGGAGAAGGGAGGGACAGGAGACAGAGTTCTGTTAAAATGCCACTGAAATGACACGTACAAATTAGAAACAACTCTACAGACTTAAGCACCTTTAATCTTATTCCTGCTGGCAACAATGACTTCAGTAATAAGAGGATTTGCAAAAAGCTTTTCCACACAATCCAAATAATCCCAAGGAAACAATTAGCAAGGTAGAAGCAGAACCCAGGGCTGTCAAGATGGTGCCATTCTACTGATAGGGAATTTTCCAGTTATTAACACACAGTCAGGAGAAAGTCCTACTTAGAACATGGCAACAGTACAAATGTGGAAGCAGGACAGAGTGTATGAAAGTATCTTTGAGGGTATGGAACTCATTATTTGCAAATCTTTTTATACTACCAAATTAACAGAAGAGATTAGTGGAATGCCACAAATTAAGCAGTGTCCTTTCTCTCATGAAAACCAATCTCTCGTGAAAGAAGGCAGTATGCTACTCAAGAGTACAGATCTTCAGCAAAAGGGCTAAGCAAACTATGGAATTACTCAGTATTTTCAAGTAAATTTCACTTGATGGATCTCTCCCTTCCTTTCTACATCCTTATCAAACAAGGCTGATTCAATTTACAAGGTAAATGATCAACATAAAACCTTTTGGGCATTACACAATACTGTTATATCCTAATCATCACAGACAATTCAGGAGAAGGTTTATAAAAAGTCCATAAAGCACTATTACCCATTTTAAGAATAAGGAAATAGGTACAGAGAACTAAAACCCTTTTTATGCAATATTATATTAATAATTTGAGGTCAGGGTTTAAAATGAGATTTTGCTAGTTTCAAACTCAGGGTTCTTGACTTTTACCATACAGTGTGGCTAAGGAACACGTTCAAGGGCCACACTAGAATTTTTGTGTAATGAGGAAGCAGACTAGTCACTTGTGGCCAAGGCACTGTGTTCCACAGTCAGGTGTGCACAGATACATGTAAAAGGGCCCTGGATAGAGTTATCAAGGGGAGCAGCCCACTATGACCTGCTTTTTTAAATTTAGAAATCCTCTTCAAGCATGCCAAACATCTAACTTTTAAAATATGCATATAGCTTTCCTGAACATTAAGGATGAAATTAAATTTCACATGCATACAAGGAAATGAAAAAGATTTTTTTTTTTAAAAAAAATCAGGAGCCTTTAAAAATATTTCCTTGAAACTCAGTAACTTAGAAGCAAAAATCTTTCTTAACTTTTAGATAAACATTCTACCTATCTTGCTAGTTTTTCTCTTTTACAGAATCACAAAATGCTTACGAGTAGAGTAGGGGAGAAACTTAACACCACCACTTAGTTCCCGTGACACCTCTTGAAGCTCCTTCCCTCTGGAGTCAGAATGTACTCATCTCTAACATGCTGAGAAGATTGCTATGGGGTAAGTGTGCTCATGATTCTCAGTCTAGAGTAAGAGACAGCTGCACAAGGAGACACTTGATAAACATGGGACAGCTTTTAAAAATCATCACTTTTTGTTCATGAAGAATTCACACCACTTTGTATCAAAATAAGCAACAATGTATCACAGAACAGAAAACACATTTTGAATGAGGTAGACTGTGTAAGGCATGGTGAGAAAAGGTGAGGTGCAATGATGACAGAGAACACAGCAGCACTAACACCTGTCCTGTTCCTCTTCTATGAGCTGACCCTGACCGCCTGTACTACTTACAGAATTGCACCACCATTCATCATCTGCCCTTTTGTACTTTGCACAGTGACACCTTCAACGCACCCTTTCTTTGCCAATTTGGTCTTTCATCTTTAGACAGGGATGGCTTGGGCGTAGAGTCAATCAATGTGTTTGCTGATTGGTACCCCACAGATACAGCACCTTGGTGGCATAGTTACCAGCCACAACAGACCAAGAGAGTCCCACAGGGCCTCTGCACTGCAAGAAGGCCAAAGCTTACCAACACACACAAGCCACTGTCCAGAGTGGGGCTGTGCTCACCTTCACTATAGGCAGCTGACTCTGCTACAGTGGGATGTTCAGAAAAAGCCCTTCCTGCTACACTTGATGCAGGCACCCTGCAAGTTCTAGAGGGTATTTTCAAATACAAAAGTCTGTCCCGGCCTCTACAGATGGACTAGGGACTTGGGGAGGGATGGCTACCATCTTTCCCCTGTATTCTCCAACCACAGCCCATTCATATCCAATAGAAAAGGATAGATAACTCTGGCCACAAAGTCAAATGTTCATTTCATTTGTCCTCTGAAATATCAACAAAGAATCAACTAGATTAAAACTAAACCCAAAAAGAAAAAAGCAAAACCACCTCTTTAAGGAACAACAACAAAAAATTCTGAAATGTCTGTGGGGCTGTGGGTCATTCACACTTCAGCATGAACTGATCCCACCCAACTGCCTTCCTTCAACACTGGGTTTCCACTGGAGAAGAGACCAATAAATACTCAATTAAAACAGCTTCTGATAATTTCGACTAAGAGGGGGAGGTGAAGGAATGGGGTGCACAGAATGCACAAAGAACAGGAAATGGTTGTACAGACGTGTGAAAAGGAGTTGAAAGGGCAGAGTTCAAATTCAAATATTTCAAAATTATGCCTAAAATTTGCCTTCCTTTTCCCCTAATAGGGGAAAAGCATGTTCTTTGAAGACCTAGAATTCATGGTTATTAATAGAAAAATAATTCTACACTCATGAACAAAGTTTTGGGCTAGTCTAGATCTCACTAGAAAAGAAAATGAGGGCAATAACAACCAAATTACAAACTAGGGTTTGAAAACACACCTTCTGTGTGTGAGTTAACTGAGACGGGCTTGTACTCTCCCTTACTAAACCATCAGCATCCACCCTGGTCATGCTCCAGAAGAACGGCTGTTTGTACACACTGTTCTGTACTGACTGCTCCTGGTCCAAGAGGCAGAGATGTCTAAGCAACTACTCCTCGTTACCTCCCTGCTGTCTCACAAGGGACTGCAGTTCTATTTCACCCCAGGCATCCTTTTAAATCTTCATCCTTTTTCAAATTCTACTATAGATACTCTACTAATTTGCTTACTGAAGACACTTAACATTGCTTCAGCCATGAACCTTCAGTAATGAACACACTTAAGAACTGCAAACTTTTTACCAAAAAACCTCATTACTCACATACCACGTAAAACAATTTACTTATGCCTAAATATAGGACATTCCAAGATGTGAAAACTTCAGATGTGGTCAAGTGGTGGATTTTAGTATAGCCACCACTGCTGGGCAATGTGTCACCATGTATATGAATGACACTTTCCAGGGTTGCCTTATGGGCTCTAAATACTTAAGAAAATTATTTAAATTAACATAAAATGGAATTTCTACTATTTATAAAACATTCACATGGACAGAAAGGAAGAAATGTACTTTATCAATCTGGCTATCAAGCACTGCCCTATAACAATAAATCTTAAGGATTATCTCATAAAAAGAAAACCAAAGTTTAGAGAAAGACTCTAGGGTCACACAGCTAATAAGTGGCAGAGAAATTTGGGGTGAAGGGTACAAGTAAGTAACAAGGCCCAGGAAGAAAATAAACAAAATAAAATATGCAAAAACTGTTATCCCACAAGACCAAGATTAGCAGTTGTCTGGTCAATCAGAAAGGTCAACTTAGATACCATAAAAACATTATATGCATGAACATTTTACTTTAACCCAAGGCACATACACATTAATTTACCATCTTTTGATGGTAGACCAAAGCCTTTTCTTTGAGTTTAGACCCAAAGCATTTTCAAGTTTTGAATTCAAGCCACATTTTACATATATTTATAGGATAAATATAAAAAACTCAAGAAATGCTCCTCCCTAGGTGTAATACGCTCTGACAGGTATTATTTTTACAGTGCTGGGGACCAGATCCAGGGTGACTCCTACATGTCAGGCAAGTGTCCCACCACTGAGCTGCAGTCCCAACCCTGCCTTTTTTTTTTTTTTTTAATTACTGATTTTAACCCACTAAGTTAAGTTTATGATACAAAGTTTGGAAGACACTGCTTTAAAAGTGAGACAGGGACTTAAGACATATGGAGTAATATGAATGCAGAATCCCCTTTTCCATTCCCTCCAGAATCATTTATCCTTAATATTTTACAGCTCTCTTGCTCTAAATTCAATAGTATTTTTTTAGTAATTAAATTACCCTTTACAGCTCTTTTCAAAACATTCAACTTAATTTACAGAAACAAATTCTTTTCCTTGATTTATATACACTGTATAATTAAAATAAGGAGTACAACTAGCAGGCAAAGGCTTGGGAACACAAAAAGTAAGTGGCTCCTGATGACCTTCAAGTCCATCAGTGGGAGTGGATATAGACACAGGTGCTAGGAATACTCGCTTGGCTGGAAGACCTGCCAGGGTTCAAGCAGGATAGGTGCTGGCTAATCTCCCCAGTCACGTAAATGGAGGTTGTGTTGAGAGAGCAATCGTACTAAGCTATTAAACAGCACTACTTCAGGCCTTTTTAACCTGTACCAGCTTATATTTTCAAAGCCATTTACATAACTCCTGTATTGTTCAATAAAAATTCTGGCAGCCTTTAGAAGTAAACGGGGGGGGGGGGGAGAAAAATAAATACATCATAATTACAAAATTCACTCCTGAATTTATTCCTTGTAAAAGCAAAAATCCTTACACATCTATCAAAGCTCTACCACACACTGCCCACGTGTCTATCCTGTTCTGAACCATCCTGTTTGTATCTGTTTTCTCTTCACTCTAGCTGAAGAGTTTTGGTAAGTCACTAATTTCAGGCATTAAGCATTTGACAAGAAATGTGGTGACCAAGCGGTGCCAGGCACTGGGACAGGAAGTGGGCATACAATCCTGACCTCAGAATGCTTGTAATCAAATAGAAGAGAAACAGTAAGCAATCACCTAAACATGCACTCCCAAGCTGTGAACACTCCATGGAGTAAAAGAATGGATGATTCCAGGGTGTTAGCCCAGGCCTATAATTTATCTCGACATCTTGGCTAACAGGTAAGCTCTATACCCGTCATGCAACTTTTCCTTTGATTCCATTTGTTGTTTAAGTTGTAGACGGACACAATATCTTTATTTATTTTTATATGGTGCCGATGATCGAATCCAGTGCCTCACACATTTGAGGCAGGTGCACTCTACCACTGAGTACAGCCCCAGCCCCTCTGGTTCCATTAAGTCCATGAAAACTATCTTTGTTTAAAATCCCATGCTGCGTTGATTATTCTCATCCATCCTTTGAACTACCGTTTCTGATACTGGAAATTCAGGTCTTCTTTTCTTACGCTGAGGCTTCCTTAATTTGTGTGACAAGGATAACAAGTATTCCAGAGTTCTATGTGAGATAAAGGTACATTCCTCATCTCAGTTAACCTGAATGTTCTTTAAACTCATCAGATGTTATGAACATGTCTTAATACCAGTGAAGTGGCACTCATTCCTTAAACATTTACTGACTCCACTTGTCTTATATACACTCACTTCTTCCTATCTATAAACACAGGTTCAAAGACCATGGTCTCAAATCTTTCCTCATTACCCTAGTTGCTATTGTTTTGCACTAGGGATTGACCCCAGGGCACCTTACCACTGATCTACATCTCCAGTTCTTTATTAAATTTTGAGACAAGGTCTCGCGAGGTTACCCAGGCTGGGATGACAGGCGTTCATGACCACCGTACCAGGCTTCATTACCCTAGCTGTGAAGCAATCATTTCTTCCTTTGGAATCCTATAGCAAGTATGGTATCCATCTTTTAGTTTTGACTTTTTATCCTGAAATAATTAGAAATTCACAGGAATTTGCAAAGCTGGGTCCCAAGTACCCTTTGCCAGTTTCTTCCACTAGTTACATCTTACATATCAACAGCACTACACCAAATCCAGGAAGCTGATATTGATACGGAAATGTTCTTCTGTTTTCCCCCTTATGCAAGGTTTAGGTTGAGTCCTCCTACCCCTAATCATTTTTCAAAGACTATCCTTCCTTCCTCCATTGCATTGGTTTTGCACCTGAGTCACAAATCAGTTGGCAATACTTCTGTGGTCAATTTCTGGGTCCCTTATTCTGTTCCACTGTTGAATGTGTCAATTCAAGTAACCTTAGATTTGATTCTTATAGCTGCATAGTGAGTCCTGAAAAACTGGGGAAATGGATTCTTCAAAAACTATTAGCTAGTCTAGTTCTTTTGCACCCCCATGTGAGTTTTAGAAATTCTTGTCTGTATGTATCTACAACAATTCTGCATACCACCTTGGGAGGTACTGAGCTATTCTATGCCTTTTCTGTCAATTTGGAAAGCATTCAGCCATGGTTTTTCAAGTGCTTTTTGGCCTTGCCCTCCTTCTTGTCTCTTTCTGGGACTCTAATGAATGTCATTGTAGATCTTTTTGTTGTAGTCCTAAAGATCTCTGAGGACCTGGTTCCCTTTCTTCTTTCTTATTCAGACTGGTAATTTACTTTGTTCCATCTTCCAATTCACTCTGTCCCCTCCATTCTGCTGTGAACCTGTCCAGTGACTTTCTAAAGAAAAGAAATTCAGTTGTTATAGTTTCTGTTCTAAAAATCTCCATTTAGTTCTTGTTCATATTTTTCTCTCTTCACTAGGCTTTCTATTTCTTTGCTGAGATCTGATACTTTTTCATTTGTTTCAATGTGCTCATAATTACTCAGGAAAGCATTTTTTGATAGCTGCTTTAAAATCCTTGTCAGATTATCCAACATTTCTGTGTAGGTGGTATCTACTGATGGGTTTTCTCATTCAAGTTGAGATTTTTCTGGGTTCTTGATAAAACAAGCAATTACCAATTAAAATGCAGATTTCACATATAATTGGATTCTAAGTCTACTATTGTAATTGTCCTCTTAACACCACCACCAATCCAGCTGGCAGGAGAGGAAGCACCTGGTTCCATCCAGGTTGGAGTGGTATTCCAGGTTCCCCACCCCTGTCTCCCAGTACACTAAGGGAAGGGGAAGGAATCCCTTGTTACTAGCAGGCAAGGGTGGAAGTTCTGGTGTCCTGCCAGGACTCCACTGACAGCTGTCCTGGCTGGGAAGGACAGGCATGTCTCATTAGCGCTCCCACATGGCCTCCATGTGTCAGGGAGATGGAGATGTCTTAACTCTCCTCTAGACCTCCTCCTACTGTACCCCAGGGAAGAAAAGATGGAGTTCAGGCTTCCCAAATTATCTAGCACCTGGGGGTTTCATTAGCTCCCTGCTGTGTCTTCCCTGGCAGCACCCTAACAGGAGGGCTGGGGCCCTATGGAACAGCCTATTGAGGACAGGTGCAGGCTTGCCACTGGGCCTGTGCTGACAGAGGAGCTGCAGTTCTACTATATGGCATTTGACCTGACAAGTAACTATTAAGGTTTTCTACCTTGCTACAAGGCTGCACTTTTCCTCCTCCTCTGGTTGGAGAAAAAACAGCTTTTGCTGAGCCCTGCACCCCACCCCAAGCCTGGGTTGTTCAAAACAAACCAACCAACCAACCAAGATCTGGGAGTGCAAGTGTGCTGCTCCTTGGGTCCCCAAGTCCCTTTACTTGGTCTCTTCTCTCTAGCTCTTAAGTCTTACATTTGCCTATGCACAGTATTCAGGGATGTGGACTGTGCCTCTCAATAGCCTCACTCCCCTTCCAGAGGCAGAGTCCTGCCTGCCTCCTTAAATTCACTTTTCTTATCAACACAGCTAGCTGTGGACTGAAATTATTTTGTCCTTTTTTCAGTGAGCTACCATAGTGACCCTAGTCCCTTAAAACAGCCTGGGTAGTTTCCCTTCTGTTCCTGCAGGGAAAGTATTGTCTGCATCTTGAAGGATTATTATAACTGGCCCAAGGATACAGCTGATTCTGGTGCCTCCCTTGGTATAGAGCTGATGGCTCCCAGGGATGGAAGGAGAATTCCTCTTGACATACCTCACTTCCTTTCATGATTATTATTTATTCAAATTTTTAATTTCTTCTTGAGTCAATATAAATCATAGAAAATTATTAAAAGAACTGTATTTATTTAATTTCAGGGGTTCTGTTTTGTAATGACTACACTTAAGGTCAAAAATTTCTCTCCAAAAATCATTTTTAGCTATGGTCCATATAGTTTTCCTTTGTCACTCACTTGTACATTTTTAATAATGCCCATTATTTTTCCATGAGGTATCTAAGAGTACATTTTTCCCTTGAGCTCATTGTATTGTTGCCATTTTATTTTAATGACCTGTGATAAAGAAATGTAGTTTATCACTTTTTAAGAACTTGCTAAGATTTATGAAATACTTGAGCTCAATGTTTGTAAAATGTTCCACATATATACACAAAAAAATGCTATTATGTTTTTTTAAGGACAAGGTTAACGATATTATTCTAAGGTGATCAACAAATTAAACCATTTATGATTTTTGTCTTTACAATGGTGCAAAAAGGAACTCATACAACTGTTTGGGTTTTTATTTTCAGTACACCTTTGATAAACTGCATGAATGCTCAACACTTTATTAAAGGCTTTCTGTTAGATGATTTTGCTCAAATGTTGTCTACTCTAAGTATTCAAGCATACTGAAGGTAAGCTAGGCCATACCACGATGGTAATTCAGTAAAGCATCTTAAGTGCATTTCAACCTATGATATTTGCAACTTCCGATGGATTTACTGGGAAATAACCCCATTGTAAATTGAGCACATGTACTTATTTGTAGAGAACAGATCATTAAAATTCTCCATGAGCTGGGGATGTAGCTTAGTGGTAGAATGTGTAGTTAACATGTATGAAGCCCTAGGTTCAATCCCTAGCACCCCAAAACAAAAATAAAAACTCCCCACTGGAACAAATAATTCATCAATAGTTCTTTGGAATCACTGGGATTTGCTATAAATATTTTTAGTTCTATTTTTGTGGCAAGGGCTGTTAATAGACTGCTCCTTCTTCACTTTAAAGTGAACCTACTTTATCCTTGTTCTCCTTCCCCCTGGCTTCAGAACTTCCTGCTACACCAGGCTTCCTTCCGATGCTGCCTGGTATATTTTTGTAGGTTTATTAACCATCATTTCTATGTCACTTGGTTTTAGGTATGTCTTTTAAAGAATCCAACCTGAACATGTGCTGTTACTAGGCTTGTTTAGCCCATCATTTCCTTTGTGATTATTGATACAGCTGGCCTTTTGCCATCTTATAAAAAACTTTATAGTTTTTATTTTGCCTTATTTGTTTTTTGTTGTTGCTGTTCCCTCTGCCCTTCTTCCCTGGTTTATATTAGAGGCATTTTCTTTAGTCTTCTTTTATCTCCTTCCAATAGTGTGGGAGTTAAGTTCTCTCTATATTCTTTTTGATTGCTTTAATTACTAAAAGAAATTTTTATTTCTTTAATAATGCTAAAGTAATCAATTTTAGGTAGTTCCCTAGTAAGAAAATGTCCTTCTATAAATTATCTTTACACATATAATAACTACTTGAGCTTTTTGGAATTCTTATACTTTGGTATATTTATGCTGAGAGCCATTATCAAGTAGGAATGACGCATCGAAATTTTCTTGTCAGCCTACCCCATGTTGCTTAGAGGAAGGACTCTCCATTGTGGAAATGGGCTTGTCTTAGACTCAGGTCATTTGCAGTGACATTGCATGTATGCTTGAGTAAGGTGACCTTGCTCAAGGACCAGGGCGGACCCGGGTTTAGGGTGGATCAGGTTTTAGGGCGGATCAGGTTTTAGGGAGTATCCCGCTCCTTGGGTTTAGGGTGGTTCCAGGTTTAAGGTGCACCCTGCCGGGAATAGGACGTATCCTGCTGATTGGAGCCTGGTGAAGTACGTGAATTTTGCCCAGAACGTGAAAATTTCCCCAGAACGTGTTTGTAGAGGGCCGGTGTGAGTTCGGGAATAAAGAATTGCTGTTTGAATCTACAAAGCTGTGAGTGGCTCGTGATTTTGTGCCCAGCCAGACTGCGGCATTTGGTTCCCCGAACGGGGAACACCTTGTAGATTCAAACAGCAATCTGTTTGTTTACTTTCACCTTTCCTTTTCATTATATTTAATAATTCTGTTCAGGATAATGTCTCTTTAGCATCTTTGCCAGAATTCCCATCTCCATCCCAGTGCCGGTGAAGACTAAGATAAAACCAAACTACAGCTTCTATGATAGCTATCACAGTAAACTCTATAAACTGATGCATCAATGAATATAACTCAACAAGTAAGGCTCAATCAAGGACTCGATTTACTTTGGGAGGAAATGGACATATTGATAGACTCCTCCGCTTTGAACTGCTTGTAGAACTTGCCTGGACTATATATCACTTGTATGCATTGTGAACTATCATTTGGTGCAGCGAATTGTGGTAGTGCTGGCATATCTTTGCTGATGGTGTCACCAGTGATGCAATTTTTCCAAAGGAGCCATCAATTGGCTTGGTGTTGTGGCATTTCTGTGTCCTCCTCCCTTCTGCTAGTGATGGTCTAAAATTTGGGGGCCAACAGAGGTGAGGCAAAGAACCTCACCCCCCCACTGGCACCAAGGCTAAATTTTGGGGCCAACAGAGGTGAGGCAAGAACCTCACCCCCCCCCCCCCCCACTGGTGCATAGGCCTATCCACAAGTGTGGCTGTATGCTGGACCGGTAGTCAGTGACAGGTATGATCCAATTGCAGTGGTATCAACCTAAGACAGGAGGCTGACGCCTAGAGGTCAGCTCATCCCATGACGGGTAAGAACCATATGTTGAACTGGACAACCTACCAGGCACGGTCCTTAAGCCACATTGCTTATTGTTTAATTAATCAGAAGGGGGGAGATGCTGAGAGCCATTAGCCAAGTAGGTACGACAATTTCCTTGCCAGCGTACCCCATGTTGCTTAGAGGAAGGACTCGTGGAAATGGACCTGCCTTGGACATTTGCAGTGACATTGCATGTATGTTTGAGAAGGGTGACCCTGCTCAAGGACCAGGGTGGATCCGGGTTTAGGGAGGATCCTACTGGATTAGGGCGGTTCCAGGTTTAAGGTGTACCCTGCTGGGAATAGGGCGTATCCTGCTGCCTCAGGCACGCCCGCTCCTTGAGTTCCCATTGAGTTCTCCTGGGATTCAAAAAAAGTATTTTGGAATTTCAGAGCCTAGTGGAAGCGTGAATTTTGCCCAGAACGTGGATTTCCCCAGAACGTGTGTAGAGTGCCGGTGACAGTTCGAGAATAAAGAGTTGCTGTTTGAATCTACAAGGTGTGTGGTGGCTTGTGATTTTGTGCCCAGCCAGACTGCGGCAAATTTATTTCATAAATAATGTTCTACGAAAAGAATTCAGAGCTAAGGTAACTTGGACCAGAATCAACTTACAGAACATTAAAAGGTCCTCAATGTTCTTACCAGGATATTGCCTAGATTCAAAGATTAATCTAGTAAGTAAATGTGTTAAGACAACATGACTTAAGTTTATCAGTGCTGGAGAAGAGAATTAAAACCCTGAAAGCAGAAAAAAACAAGAATGGACTCTACAATACTGAGTTGGAAATACATGTTCTGGTATGAACTCATGTTTTTTAAAAGTATACAGATAAGAAATAAAGAGACTCACACATAGCCACATAGCCATTCTCTGGCTGTCCTCTGAGGACCTGAGAACAGCTGTGCCCTGTGGTGACTATAAATGATTCTCCAATATGAGAAATCACTTTCTCCATTCAAAGAAACTACTAGTTGAAGTGCTTTAAAAAATAAAGGGAGAAAATATGATAATACATGGAAAAGACACAGAGGCCAGCATAAAGGGTTTCTAATCAGATTTTGGATAACTGGAACAAAATAAATAAAAATAATGATGAATGAATTATAACCATAATACTTACTTGCAGGAACTCATGAGTCTATGTTGACATGGATGGACGGATGGATGGATGGATAGAAAGGTTTTCTTACAGAATGCCAAACAATATAGAAAAAAACTAAAATTAGAAAATTGACAGGTACTGTGTCCATCTACAACTAAAAAAAAAAAACCATAATAATAATTAGTTCAGTCAAGAAACAACAGATGCTAATCTAGTGGGTGAAAATTGGATGATGAAAATTTACACTTGCCCTACAAAATACTTCAGTGTAACTTCACCATGGAGGAGCCAGCAAACTGTGCCTTAACCAAGGGATCAAAGCTAGCTAACAGGGCAAGGTAAATCCAATTGATGCACCACCGGAAGGGTGTGATGAGGATACAGGCCATTTCTGGGACATCCTACCAGCTTGCAGCACCTGCCTCCAAACACAGGATGATCCCAAACGCTGTACCTATAGACTGCACTCCTCCAAAGCTCAGGTCCTGGAAGCCAGCAGGCTGAGAACCGTCTTCTAGATGGGAGAAGAGTGAAGACACAGCAACTGCACAGAAGGCACAACACTATTCTTCCAACTTTCCTGTTAAGTCTGCAATTATTTTAAAATTAGCAAAGAAAAAATAAACTGATCAACAAACTCAGCTAGTGCTGGTTTTATTGTCCTATGTAGCTTTGCCTTCCCCATTCCTCAGAAATCCTGATCACAAGGGAAGACAGATGTTGACACTGGCAATACCAGGGTTCTTAACATGAGCGCTCTATTATCGGAGTGCACCTGCACCAATGTGCACAGTGCTCACAGACAGCACGAGAGCTACAAAAGAGTCCACACATTGACTCAGATCTAAGCACTGGGCCTGGAACAACTTTTCATAGTTGATGTCATCACATTTGTTATCTGAAGAAAGAAACAAAGCTCAGAAACTATTATACCCCCAAATTTTATTAAATATCTTAGAAACTCAGTTAATTTTAAATAAAATCTCCCAGATTTAAGACTATATTAGAAAATGAGTTTGATTTGATTTTTCCCCCTGTACTAAACTGAAACCAGGAATAAAACACTTAAGTGACATGAGCTATTAAAAGATATATTTTCAGTGTCACACCGCCTATTTCCTGGGAGCGCCCACCAGCCAGGTGGCAGTGGTAATTCAATGGAGCATGGCAAGGCATGGGGAAATATGGGGGTCAAATCTGGTTTGAAGGTAAAAAGTCTCCTGAGTTTGGCAAACTTAAGCATTTTACTAATAAGGGAAATGGGATTTTCTTTATACTTGCATTGCTAGTTTTCATTAATAAGCCTTTATTTTCCCAGAGCCAGTTAGACATTTGAAATGTTGTATTAATTTCTGAATGATATTTTTTTGCCGCAATATCTAAATTTTTCATTAAATATATCTCAGCTAATTTTGAAAGATCCATTTTAAAAAATGTTTTAGGAAAATAATCATTGGTGATCAACTACAAAAAGTAATAACAAGCCAGGCACAGTGGCACATGCCTGTAATCCCAGCAGCTTGGGAGACTGAGGCAGGAAGATTGTGAGTTCAAAGCCAGCCTCAGCAACAGTAAGGCTCTAAGCAACTCAATGAGACCCTGTCTCTAAATAAAATACAAAATAGATCTGGGGATGTGGCTCAGTGGTTGAGTGCCCTTGAGTTCAATCCCCGCTACCAAGGAAAAAAAAAAAAAAAGGTAAAAACACAGAACCAAGAGATGAGTCACACTAAATTTCCTTTTGGACCTGTTCAGGTTAATTTATTCTAGTTTAAACATCTTTGTAATACATAGGCACTTATAAGGATTTTTAAAGGGGAGTTAAGACTTAATCTTAAACCACATTATAAAAACAGCTAATAATTCCTCTAGTTAAAATCATTACAGAAAAATAGTTTCTCAGCACTACCTCATGACTATTTCTAAGATGTTCAGGTTTTTTCACAAGTGAATTGAGAGAAGAAATGATTTCATAATGAACTGGATTTAACACTGGACAAACTTTAATTCCAAAACCGAAAAGGTTCACAGTTCAGTAATGGGCTTTGAATTTAGTCTAGTAGGGACCAAACCCCAGACCCTTTTCCACTGTTGACTAAGCCATAGGCATCCCAAGCACCACTCCATCATAACAGCAAATAGCAAACAAATTTCAGAGATAAAAATGAAAAGAAAAACTTGATAAGTCATTTAAATAGTCATTCCACAAACTAAAAGGCAATCATCATTATCAGCACCTGGATTTATCAGTAGCTACCAAATTAATAGCTTTATTTAGCAGAAAATATTTATGAGGAACAGAAAGACTACATTCTTTCTTTGAACTGATTCATTGAAAACTGAGAGTAGTTTGGTAATAAAAAGGAAGGAAAGCTCTTCCTTACTTTTCCAGTCTATAAATACAAAGAGAACAAAGGCAGAACTGAGTAAGCTGCATAAAATAACCTCTCACTTTAAGGGGGGATAACTATGCACAGGGGGAACACTGAGGACCCAAAGAGACACTTGGCTCCCTTAAGAGGCACCTGTCCTGGGCCCACTTCATCCTCACAGAGCAGAGACACCAGTGCTGGCCCTTGCTCAAGGCACACGGAGTAAATGGTGCTTCTTGTATGGGCACTATTCTTTAAAGGACAAATTTTACTAATAACAAACAAATTAACTTCTAATCCCAGCAGTCTCTCTTCCAAATTTATAAGAACCTACTTTAATTGGCTTTATATACATATAATATGACAGGTATAGATAGACTAATGCTATCATTGTAAAAGTATTCTGGGAAAAAAATACAGGATTACAGTTTCTGCTTACAAGAAGGGAAAGGTCAACACAGCAAACACTGATGTAGAAAGTCACCTTCAAACCCTTATCAGGAAGTCTCAGAACCCTGACCAGCTGGGAGCTCAACAGCCTCCACCAAGACAGCTACTGGCACATGCACTGGCTCTACACCTGTACTCCAGTACCGGTGCCATACACCTGTACTATATATCTACTTTTGAATTAGTATCATTAGAATAACTAGTATAAAATTAGTATAACTGTCTGAGTGGTAAAACTAGTTAGGGGAAACCATCTAAATCTTACATAACCAAACTCAGTAGTCATACAACCAGTCCAGGCCTTTTTTCCCTATACATTAGGTCATTTCCTACTTTCATGAAACTCAGAGCCAACAGGTAGGTTCAATGATGTAAACAAAATCAAATGTGTAAATAGTTCAAATTCTCTTTTGTTTTTCCCCCAGAACATTCAATCAAATTTACTGAGGCAGGAGTCTTAACATTAGATGTAGCTGCTTTAATTACCTTCTCACCAGGCCATACTTGAACGAGCAGCAATCTGACCCCACCCCCCCCCCACACACACACACACAAATCCCACAGTTTTATATATTTGAGACCTGTGTGTATATTTTTAGGATATTTTCACATGTGCCATTTCATTTGCTTCTTACAAAATCTCCGTGAGTTGGGTGATATTATTCCCCTTTTGTGGATAGTGGTGCTAAGGTCCAGATGGCTAAAATGACTCTGAGAAGGTCTGCTGACATCTACTAGAGGGAGAGAATTGAAGGCAAAGGGACTGGGCTGAAACTTTTTTCATTTGATAAGTGCCTAAAATTTGAATCACAAAGACTGAAATTTAATTATGTTCTTCTATAATGTTGAGTTAGATTAGAAATGTTTTTCAAAGTTTTCTCCCACAGCACTGTCCTATTTAGGCATGAGAATGCTGTGTAGCTAGAAACTCAAAAAAGTACGTAGCTTCCTAATTTTTCTAAGTGTAAAATTTAATGGAACTTTTAGGTTGTTTAGTGAGAATAAACTTCTTAAAAAGGAATTTTTGTGAGAAGGGGATTACAGTGGGTTATAATACTGGAAAGCAGGGATCAACATAAAAATCTGCTGTAAGTCTCTTATAGTGGTCAAAAGTTTCTAAAATTTTATTATATAATACAAATTAAAATTTTTCTCTCTTGGAAAATTCTGATCTGTTTTTTGTACTTTAAGTTCTTTATAACAATAAAAATAAAAAAGCTTTAAAGTTTAAAACACAAGCAAAACAAAATAACAATTTAAGAAAAGGGGAGCAAGACACTGAAACATTTATATACACAACACAAATTTACACTCTACTACATATCCACTACCCCAGAGAAGCCCTGTGATGAATAAGGAAATCCCACCTCCCTCCCAATATATGGTTGCAAAGGGACAAGCTCTTTCTGCCTGTCTCCTTTTTGAAATTCCCCCCAACTTAAATTGGATGCAAATAAGCCAGGTGTGGTTCTTACAACAATAATCCTGCTAGTCCCCACTGAGTTCCCACAGGGACAGCACGGCTGAGAAGGCACTGGTTGGTTTAAGAAGTTTCAACACTCCCTGAGCAAAGTAACAATCATGGTCTCTTAGTAAAGAACAAATACAATGCACAGGAAAAAATTCTTTGCTAGAAATATCAAGCAAAATAAAGCAAAGCATTTTCTGCTGGTCCAAAAAGAGTCTTTCGGCCTAGGTGCAGTAAGTAATAGATCTGTAAAAAGTTACAAGATGCCAGTCATCAAATTTAGTAATAATTCTGACTAAAGAAACAAAGCTTTAAGCAAGTACTCCCCAAGGGTCACTTAATGTAATAAGCAACATCTGGAGAGGAAGAAATAATATGAAGTCTGCTCTACATAGTAGTAAATACAGTATATTTGTTTCTTATGTAACCTTGATATGACTATTCCTTGGTTTTATTTAAAAAAATTTTTTTTTAAATTAGATGCTTCAATGACAGTGATTCTCAAAAGGCAGTGCCAGGGTCAGCAGCAGCACCATCAACTCAGAGACTTACTAGAAACACAAATTCCAGCCCTCCCCTGGATATAATGAAGTAGAAACCCTGAAAATAAAGGTTCCCGAAATCTGTGTTTTAAAAACCCTAAATGCACATTCAAGTGTGAGAATTACTGGTTTGCAGTGTCTGACTCCAGAGAAGAACAATGTTTAGCCCATTCCTCAGGGGAACTGAGGATGCAAACAAAATAAAATGCAAAGAATTCACTAGCCTCCTGAATGGAGTCTCAGGCTAGTACCCCTCTCTGAGTAAAAGATGTGCAGAGATTAGCAGTGGTCAGCACATCCTCTTTCCTACACAAGAAGGGAACCAAGCAAGTCTGTTCCCGTAGGACCTCAATCCACCTCCCTTCACAACCCATGTCCAATCACTGAGGCCAGCCTTCATTCACAGGGCAGCAAGACAATAAACACATGGAGGGGTGAGTATGAAGTCTGAGTCATAGATTTTAACACCCTTCACTAATTCTAAGAATTCCTTAAAACATGCAAGGACACACTTTAGTATCTAACTCATGAGATACAGCCTTTACGGATTACAAAACACACCTTTCGTTCTTCCTTTAACTTCAATTACAAACTTCTTCCATTTTTTTTTCTTTCCATATTTCTAATGGGCAGCAAACATTTCAAAGAACAGCTCAGCTAGTGACATTAAAGTGACCAAAGAGGGGCTGGGGATGTGGCTCAAGCGGTAGCGTGCTCGCCTGGCATGCGTGCAGCCCGGGTTCGATCCTCAGCACCACATACCAACAAAGATGTTGTGTCCGCGGAAAACTGAGAAATAAATATTAAAAAATTCATATTCTCTCTCTCTCTCTCTAAAAAAAAAAATTAAAAAAAAAATAAAGTGACCAAAGACACACAAATTTAAGAGCAAAAAAAAAAAAAAAAAAAAAAACTAGATAAATCAAATATGGCATTTTGTTAAAATCAATTTATTAAAATTGATTAATTCAACCCAAATGAATAGTTTTCTGAAGCTCACAATTAAGTAGACAGCTAAATGCTTTTGGTGTTACACTTGGAGAATATACTTTTGAAATTATATTTGGCAGGTGGTGCACATCTGTAATTCTAGCAACTCAGGAGGCTGAGTCAGGAGGATTGTAAATTCAAGGCCAAAGGTGGGGATGTAGCTCAGTGGTAGAGCATCCCTGGGTTCAATCCCCAGTACTACAGGGGTGGGGGAGTGAGTGTGTGTGTGTGTGTGTGTGTGTGTGTGTGTGTCTGTGTGTGTATACATACATACTTGAAGGAAGGGTATAGCTTAGTGGTAGAACACTTGCCCCCAGCATGCACAAGGCCCTGACACTGTAATCACCAACACTGTGATAGACATTCAGTGAAACTGAAGATCAGACATACAAGAAAAATAGAACGAAACAAAAAGACCCCCCCAAAAAAAATTCAAAGGAAGTGTTTACTTACTTATTCTCTGAGTTATCTTGTAATCTGTTTTATGATAAGAAATAATGATGAAAATCTCTCACAGGTCAGATTCTTGGTTTTACATACAAAGTAGGAAATAGAAAAAGTGTATATTTGTTTTCTTAAATTAGGAAATGGTTGTATCACAGGTTCAGTTTTATCTAAATATTTAAGGATCCTTTTTAACTTAAGGAATAAATAAATACAACTCTTCATTTTTAAGCTTAATGTGCTGCCAGCATTTACTCTACTCTTGGAAAAAGAAATGCAAAAGAAACGAATCCTGGGTGATCACTATTATCTAAAAGCAGCAGCAGCAGCAGCAGCAGCAGAATAAACACAAAACAGATTCACAGGCTCCTACTTCTCCACCTCTGTTAAGTGTCAGTGTTCTTTAGGGTCCACACTTAGCCCACTTCTTTATTATGGCAGAAATTGCTTTTACAGTCTTTGTGCCACTAGCAATGTTAGAGAACTGATCCAAAAATGTTAGTTCTGTTGCCACAACCCAGCAGGACATGTTGGCTGCCACTCCAACTCTTCCTGAGTAAGAACAAGGGCATGTAGAAAATGACCTCAGCTCAAGGGAAGGGCCTGGTTCAGGAGTAACTATCTAGGCAAGAAAAGAGCCCCTGCCACTTTTCTGGGATAGCGACCCTCAGTTTTAAAAATGCACCGTGTGGTTGCTCTCCTTTCTCTCAAAATGAATGAGGAAGCTTGTTTCCTGACTGCTGCTGGCAGTTATCTTGCAACCACGAGGAAAACAACCAAGAGCAGAGTCAAGACAGTCCAGTCCTATTGCTCTGAAGCATCAGATCTCTCAATCATAGGAGCCAAATAATTCCTTTGTGTTTAAGTCATTTTCAATAACCAGAGGCAGAAAGAAACCTATCAACAGCAAATATGCAAGTTATCGAGAGTGATTAATTTTGTGTTCAAAACTTAGAAGTTACCGGAGTTTACTATGGATTATTTATTTCCGTTTCCTGCTAATAAATGTGACTGCCACATGATGTTTATCAACTCTGGAAAAGTTCTATTTTATATGCTTGTTATGTACAAGCCAGAATTTCCAAAATCTGGTCCTATTTTTAGTGCATAATCAGTTATTAAGTTATAGATTTTAGTTTCAACTATTTTTTAATTCTTGCATATCAATTTTAGTCATATACTTGCAGATCTGTACCAACGTTTCTAGCCTATAATTTTTCAAAAATCATTCTTCATGGTACTTATCATTAAAATGCAAATAGTCCCTATATTTTATTTGACAGTGCTTGGAATATGCTGGATACTTATTCCATTTGTAGCTACAACTATACATATATTGTGTTCATAAAAAAAGAACTTTTAGGCCACACCAAATGGTTAATATTCACCATATACACTTTTATCTTTTTTGTTTCTATTTTTTAGAGAGACACCAAAAAAGGTTTTGTAAATATCTTTTTATTGATTAAAAAATTTTATCTGAAGGCTGGGGTTGTGGCTCAGCAGTAGAGCGCTCGCCTAGCAAGTGCAAGGCCCAGGGTTCGATCCTCAGCACACATAAAGAGAATAAATAAAATAAAGGTATTGTGTCCAACTACAACTAAAAAATAAAATATTAAAAAAATTTTAATCTGACCAAAATTTTTTTTTTCTTTTTTAAAAGTACTGGGGATTGAACCTTGGGGAGCCTTACCACTGAGGCACATCTCTGGCACTTTTTATTTTTTTATTTTGAGACTGGGTTTCACTATGTTGCTTCCGGCCTCATTAAATTGCTGAGACTGGCCTCAAACTTGCAATCCTCCTGCCTCAGCCTCATGAGTTGCTGGGATTACCCCTGTTCCTGAACAAATACTTTCACTTACTTAACAAAAAAGTTAACTAAGGGGATGTAATGCTGTGAAGTCATTTTTTTTTTTTAGAGAGAATTTTTAATATTTATTTTTTAGTTCTCGGCGGACACAACATCTTTGTTGGTATGTGGTGCTGAGGATCGAACCCGGGCCGCACGCATACCAGGCGAGCGCGCTACCGCTTGAGCCACATCCCCAGCCCCTGTGAAGTCATTTTTATTACCTCATTACAATAAGAAGTTTTTCTGATTTAGATAATAAAGATCTAAGATAAACCAGAAAGGATCCTAAAACTAAATTCAACAGGGAAAATTACAGGAAAGGTTGAAAATAAGTAAGAATTATTTAGGCAGGAATGATAATACTGATGTTAAATACAAGAACCTGATATGATACAAAAAAAGTTCTGTAATTAAGGGGAAACAGGAAAATACAGAGGAAGATATTTCAAACACAAAGTCAAGTTATTTAGAAATGATACTGACCATCTCTCTCTTTGGTCTTGAGTTTCAGCCTCATTTTACACGAATGGAAAGACTAACTGGATGAACTTTCAAAATGCTGCCCTTACTCCTGAGTCTCCACCAATAATTTGTTTCCAGTAGTAGGGTGACATTTTTAACCACATGATGACTTAACTGTATATCATGCCTCAAGATCAGAAGATGGAAAGGCAAAGACCATGTATATTAAAAATGGATCTAGTCTCATAGTTACAAAGAGCAGTTTTTAAAAAGCTTCTCTGACCATTCACAGGGGGAAGGGCAGAGTGAGTAGAGTGGCATATTTTCAAATTACTGAAAAATAATGTAGAAATGGATTTCAAGACTTGATCATCATTATTCTGTCAAATAGCAGTGGAAAGAGTGCCTAGTTCAACATGACAGTTCAGGTGAAAATGCAGTCAGGACAGCAGGAGATGCAGCAGAGCCTGTCAAGGAGCCACACAGGGGAGCCAGAAAGACGGCTTCCTCCTCCATCTACCACCACGAATGCAACTGACCCATCAGTGAGGTCAGAGCACTGCCTTGAACACTCCACGGTTGTCCAGATTAGAAACACCCAACCAACTTTCAGTTAATACAAAAAACACCATCATCTGTTACAAATTCGGATATTGGCTTTAAGATGAACATCATTTAGAGCAGATAGAAAGTTGAAATCATTAATTAAGGAAATAAAAATAGTGGAAGAGAAATTGTTCCATAAATACAAAATAGAGCAGTTAGAGAATGAAGTGCTCTGGCAAGGTCCTTATGAGTAGCTCACTGACAGCTTACATGGGAGACTCCATAGCCGGTGCACGGGCCAGCCAAAATTCAAGTGTGTGCTACTACTGTCTACCCCAAGGGCAAGGATACCCAGAGCAGGGAGCCCTCTCCTTCACAACATGTGTCACAAGAACACAACACGTGAAAGACTACTTCAATTTGTCACTATCACAAACTCCAGAAACCAGCATGTTTTTATCTTCTACCATGTGGTACAACCAGCCATCTGAACACAGGTCTTCAATCCAACTTTAAAACACAAAAGACAGACACAGGACCCTAAAACAACCCCACCCACAAAGAGTAATCAAGTCCCATGTCACCAGATGAGAAAGGTACTGTTTTGGATTCCAGTAAACTTCACACTGCCACATATTCACCTTGCCCTTCTTTTTTTAACAGTGCCTTAAAAAATGTAAAAACCATTCCCAGCACGAAATTCCATTTGCTAGGAGGCTATAGCGCAAAGAGGCTCAACATCTGTGTCAGACAAGAAAGTCAGGACGCACTTCCCAAAGAAGCAGAAACAAGTGAGACCAAGAACATGAGGTAGGGAGGCATTTGAAAAGCAGGACATGGGAAGGAAAGAGGTGTGACACACAGGACAAGTGTGGGGAACAGCAAATGGCAGTATACAATCACAGTGACAAGACAAGCAAGTCAGCAGTAGGAACAAGGTCAGAAAGCCAGGCAAGCACCACATTACCCAGTTCCTCATGTAAAGTTCCAACGTCAACTTAAATCAACTTAAAATTTAAATTCTATCCTTATGGAGGATAGCCATGTGGTTTTAAGCAAGACATAACAAAAATAATTTTTTTTTTGTAGTTTACTTGACTAACAAAATGAATAGATCAGAGGGGCAAGTGTGAAAACAGCAACCACAACAAAGGGAAGAGATGAATGTGAACAGTCTTAGGGACAAATTAAAATGCTAGCACAGTGAAGACAGCTAGAGGGCTGCAGGCGTCAGGCTGGGGCCACCCAGGAGGTAGGCACTGCCAGGAAAACAGCTGGGCTCTACAGGGCAGAAGAGAGACCACTGTCCTACTCCTGAGCACACAACTCTTCACACAGTGACTACTCCAGAAGGAGGCCACACTCTCGCCAACCCTCCATTTCACTGGAAATCGTCACTTGTATCCATCATTCCCACCATATCACAACTCTTAAACCTACACAGTTGAAAACTGAGATCCCTTTTCTTTAGGCTTCGTTTCCTTTTTCACTCTTTTATTAATCAGATACACAAAGAGCACCTAAAGCAGGGTACAGAGGTGTATACCCGTAATCCCAGTAACTGGGGAGGCTGAAGCAGGAAAATCCAAGTTCTAGGTCAGTCTCAGCAATTCAGCAAGACCCTGTATCCAAATAAAAATTTTAAAAACAGCTGGGGCTGTATCTCAGATGTAGAATACTTTTGGCTTCAATGTCCAGCACCCAAAAATAAAAGGGGTGGGGTGGGGTGGGGAGGGCTGCAAGAGGCAGGAGTAGAGAAGATTGCTGCTAGGCATCTGCTACTCTCTCTAATCTCAGCATATGTTCTCACCTTTTCCCCTCCAGCAGGGAAGCTTAGAGCACGATGGCTTCTTTATAAAGGTGAAAGGCAAGGAGCAGGGCGGCTGGCTTGTGTGCATGATGATGAGCTAGATAACCCTGAACTAAATCTGTACTTATATCTGATTGTTGGGAAATGTTGGGGTAGAGATAATATTATAAATGCAGGTTTCTGCTACTTGGTTACTACACGGTGCTAAGAAGTGGCACAGCCTTAGATGCCAGTAGTACCTTTCTTCTCCACAATGGCAGCAATCAAAAACTGTCCCCAAAGCTGAACACTGTTAGTCTCAGTGACTTATGAGAATAAGCTAGAAGGATCACCACCAGCCTGGCATCATAGTGAGACCCTGTTTCAAAAAGCAAAAAACGTCTCCAGACAGTGCCGAGTCTCCAGGAGCAAAACCACTATTGGCTGAGAACACTGCTCTAGACACAAACTTGCCTAACACCTCTTCTCTGCTTCCCTCTCCTACCTTGAAAGTTCCTCATTCTTTCTGACTCCCAGAATGTTCTTCCACTTTCAGCAGACCAACTTTTTGTTAGACAAACAACTCTCCCAAAGCTTCCTCCAAAAACAATCTCAAGCAGCACAATGACATCCTAGTATTCCACAAGGATGAACATTTACATGCTGTTGGAGGCACGTCTATCTTCACTAAACTGGAGCTCTAACTTGCTAGTGAATTTGCCTAATGACATGCTGGTTAACTGTGGGGCTCTTCTAATAACCTTCATTTGTTCAGTTTTAAGTCTGTAGGAAGTTCCAGCATTCTTCACCTTGATAAATACCATTTATTGGGCCCTTGCTCTGGTCCAATAGCTGTTCCAAGCACTTTGCATACATTATAGTAAAAAACAAAAAACTAACAACAAACAATTTACAGAAAATAGAGATCCAGAGAATCAAGATGACAGGACTTAAGCCCAGGCAGTTGGCTCAAGAACCCATTCTAAACCCCAATACCTCCTGCTTCTAAATCTAAGTAAACAACTGCATCTCTTCTATCTATTCAAGTTTTAAAACCTGAGATGATATACAATTTCAAGGTTTTGCTTGCTCTGCATGTCCTGTTCTTTCGTTTTTCCTATAAAAGCAATAGGAAGGGGCTGGGGATGTGGCTCAAGCGGTAGCACGCTTGCCTGGCATACGTGCGGCCCGGGTTCGATCCTCAGCACCACATACCAACAAAGATGTTGTGTCTGCCGAGAACTAAAAAATAAATATTAAAAATTCTCTCTCTCTCTCTCTCTCTCTCCCCTCTCTCACTCTAAAAAAATAAATAAATAAAAAATAAAAGCAATAGGAAAAAAAGCTGAGACATGGCGCACGCAAAGCCAGCATTTGCTTGGAGAGAGGCATCGTTCTGTGTTTAGCACAGCAGCACAGGACCTAGAACACAGCTGCTCCTTGGTGAATACTGGTTGAATGAATGCTTAAACATGGCAAGTCCTCAAAAGATTCAGCTTGAAAGTCTTTAACTCTCTGGCCCTTAATCATCCCATTTCTGGATTTTCCTTTTGGTAAAGAAATGATTCAAACACCATGGTCAATTTTACATACAGCACACAGAGCTCATTTCAGACAAGGACAGAAACATACTTTGTTTCCATGAACTTTCTCTTAAAATCCAGAACTAGTCTTCTAGTGAACAGTATTCTAGTGAACAGTATATCAACCTTCAAATAATAAATGACAATGACTTTTGAATTCTCTTCAATAACTGCTTGAAATCCATTATCCTATAAATATAAATTAGGTTATTTTTCTCACTGATGCCTTATTTTAAACTTGCACACTATAGTTCTTATGCTATTTTTTCCATACTCAGTCATTCTCAGGCATTTAACAACTGATGATATAGCATTACCAAATACTTTATATTTACTTCAAGTTAAGACTTGTCTACAAAATGGATTTCTGCAGAACTCTGTATCTTATATTTCTTCATCTAAACCCAACCAAAATGAAGACAAAGCATGTCACCCCTCCTCCGTGGGGATGTAATGTTAAGGCATTTAAAACATTTCGTTTGAGGGGATAGGTAATGGGACAGAACAACAAGAAACGATTTCTATGAATGCCTTGGAAACTTTGATTTGCATACTGTTACCTGGGTTTTAAAAGGCACTTCATAGATGTGAGTGCCATTTTTTCCTTTTTTATTGGAGCAACACAGCACAGTAGCAAGTACTTATGGACACTCAATAAATGCCTTTGGTTGAGGACTGCTTGAAATAGAAGCTGAATTTAGCACAATTAATTTCGGGGAGTGTTAGAAAGCAAAGGCTGGAAAAAAAGGGACTGGGGGAAAAAGTCAGAGGAGGGGGTGGGACTGCTGAAAGACTATGCAAAGGAAACTCTCAGTGAAAAAGGAAGAAAGGTCAAAGGTTCATAGAAGCCCAAGTTAAAATCATTTCAAAAGAGAAGAAACAACGATTTGCGATATGCCTTGATCTTCACCTTTACATGAGGCAAGGGTCAGGTCCTATGAAACCCTACTGTCAATGCTGACTGTCCCTTTAGTGACTTTCCTGGCACTGTGTGTGCCTTCAAGTGCTTCTGGCTGATGATGCTGGCACAGTGACTATAAAAACCTCACTGCCAAGAGCCTGGAAGCATGCTCACTAATAGGAAGGGGGCGGGCTTATTTTCTACATGAACAGACTAGTTGTAAAGCTAAAAGAAAAAAGAAAGCAAACAAACAAACAAAAAAAAAACCCTACTTATCAGTTATAAAATCTTTGAAAAATATATAAAACCAACTGGAGTCAAACTCATGGCATCTTTGCCACCTGCCACATCCTATCTTCAGTCCAACAGAAGCTGTATTTCCAATACTCCAAGTTTACAATATGCTTTCAGTGCAAACCACTTTGCCAACTCAGAATCCAAGTCCTGCATTTCCAGTCCCCACTAATCAGCACTCTCCACCACTCTGGACGGATCAGCCTGCCTGCTGCTCAGCCTTCTGCTCAGTCTCAGACTCACCTGGTCCATCAACATCTATCCTGTTCCCTCCCAAACGCTGCAATTCCCTCTCTATGAATTGCATTCCTCCCCTGCTCTGTCACATCTCTTCTCATCTTTAAAGTATTCCTCAAGCTCTTGTGGAAACCACGTACTTTTATCTGGGTTGCAAGGGTAGGTCATGGGGCACAAGGCCTACAAGAAAGGAAGCAATTCAGCACAAATCGACATTTAATAACTTGCAGAGGCTCTCATCTGCAACCCAGGGTAGAAGTCAGTGCATTATGTTTGTGAAACATTTGAAGAACTGATGAATTTCTTTTCTTCTTTTTTTTTTTTTTTGTAAATCACATTTGCTATATCTTATCAGTCACACACCATCACCTACCACACACCTAGGAAGTATTCTACATAAAATTGTAACCATTAAACACTGTCATGCTACTATCAGTAGTACTGCATGATAATACAATCAGGAGGAAGAAGAACAGGGGACAGCAACCTTTTCCCAACAGAATTTGAGAACCTTTAACGTGCATCATTATATATTCTCATTAGTTTGTAGTCAAGTGAGAAAAAAATCAAGTGTTCATTTTATTTGTAAAGTGTCTTAAAATAATAAACACACTCAATACACATACATATTACCTATGTGAAATAGAAAAATTGAAAACCAAATCTACATTTAAAATCACTTTAAATTCCATTATCATAGAAAGATAAATGCAGGGGGTAGCCAAAGTCTGCCAAAAGCCTGGTACTCTGTAGGTGCTTGAACCTAGAGCAAAATCCCTACGAGTCACCTGTCTTCCTGGCAGGGGACAAATAAGAACAGGAAAATGGGCTTCCCAGACAATCTGAACAGACTCAACTCCAACCCAGGACTTGGCTGGCCTACCTAATCTCCTAAACCTGTATTAAAGGATAAACATCACAATGACCTTTGAGGCCTACAAAGATTATGCTGTGCCTAAGCATGGACCTGTAACGGATACCTTGAGTCCCAGAAAGGACAGGCTCTGGATATTTAACCACTATTTATAAACGGCCTACCTTATGCCAGGTGCAGGTAATACAACAGTGAGTAAAACAGAGGGGTCCATCCCCTTCAGTTCTCAGTCTCATCACAGAATATATAATGACAAATTATGATAAATGCTATAAAGAAACCACATATCAAGAAACCATCTTTGTGTAGAGATGTTAAGAATAAATAGGAATAGGCTAGGCAAAGAGATATGGAGGATCGAGCACAGCAGCTATGAGAATGTGAACAAAGACCTAAGCGGCTCCAGGGCAGACAGGGCACAGGAGGGGCAGGAGCGGAGGAGGGGCAGGGGCAGAGAAGGGGCAGGGGCGGAGGAGCAGGCCTGGGGTGTATATTTCTTAGCCTAAAGGCAGCGGGAAATAACTTTAAGCAGGAGAAAAACACGATTAAGTTTATACTTTCTACAAATTACTAGCAGAGCTTCAGTGAGAAAGAAATTAAAGGAAGGTTATGAGGGTTGCTACTGCGCTCCAAGAGGAAGATGATCATTTAGACTAGGACAGCAGAGGACATAGACTTGGGAACCTCTGAGGGAGAGGGCAGAGGAATGACTCACAACTGAAATGTTATTTGGTGGAATGCAAGACACAGGACTCTCCAGCCAGCTGCATCAGTGAACGAGGAGGCCACAGGGATGGGTATGAATGCTATGTTGTAGAATGAAAAGAAATGCAGGTCTACAACTGAGCCTTCCATGTCAACATCTTTTTTTTTTCTTTCTCCCGCCCCCCCCCCCACTGGTAATTGAACCCAGAGCACTTAATACTTAATCACAAAGCTACATCCCCAGACCTTTTATTTTGAGACAAGATCTTGCTAAATTACTGAGGCTGGTCTGAGCTTGTGATCCTCATGCCTCAGCCTCCTGAGAGTCACTGAATGTGGGCCAACATCTAGGAGAACAAAGGAGTTACTAGAGGGGTGAAAGGAAGCTAAGAGAGCATGAGGTCACCATTTCCAATGAGAGGACAGTTTCAAAAAGAGACTGTCTGAACCATGCCCTTTGGATTTCTATTAGTAAGAATCTACCTAAGAACACTAAGCCATTTCACAGCTCCCAGAGCAGAACGGGACAAGCCCTGTTCTCCCCTCCTTATTCTGGTCCACACTTCCTTCCTGGGCACTCTTTCCTTCTCCTCTATGGAATCTAACAATAAAGAGTGAAGAGTGACGTGCGTTCTAACTACGCAGCCTCACCCCTCTCCATTCTTTACTGATTTCTGCCTTTACTTTTCCATCCTTTACTGGATTACAAAGTAGAACCAAAAACATCTCATTTTTTAAAAAATTTGAATTCAATTTATTTTTAACTGTTATAAAAAAAATACTACACGTTAATGGAGTACCATGCAGTGTTTCAAACATTTTGCTTTTTCCTGAATATTTTCTGTTCTTTCTGTTCTCAGTTTTAACACTTGATATACATATTTGTCGTGCCACAGTCTGGCTGGGCACAAATCACGAGCCACTCAAGCAGGAACAAACTTTATTTCTGAACTCCACCAGCACCTCCACACACACTCCCTGGGAACTCTCCCGAACGCCACGCGGCTCCTCCAGGAACCACCAACCGGAAAATCCCTCCTCCGGCACCTCCCCAACCAATGGGAACTCTTCAGGAATCCCAGCGAGAGCTCAACTGGAACTCAACGGGAACTCAAAAGTCATCATGTTAATGGCTCGCTGGCGTCACCTCTCAACCACTACTTCTGGCAAAAACGCCATGCGTCATCCCGACTTGGCCGTGGCCCTCAACATTGTCCAGGTAGTAGTAGTGGTAAAATGTCTTTACTTGCATAGATGACTTAAATGGTTTCTTCCACACAGTATGTCAATGGTTCCAACAGAAAAGAATTTCCTGAAAAACTGAACTCTTCTCATGTAAGATTAGTTCTCTATTGTAAGAGAAATGCTCTGCTCCTGTATCACTAATTTCTGGATGTTATGTGGCCAAACCACCATCTGTTATAAAATCTTAAGTTGCTAAATAGGATTCATCTAAAGCAGTCTCTGCTGACCACTTGTAGGGCAATAAGGTATTCTTGTACAGAAATTCAGAACAGAAGATATAAGTTGTGTTTCCCAAACCAGTCTTTCTCAGGGTTTAACAGTTCTTCGTGTGTTATTTAACCAACTGCCATCATCATTTTTATAATGCTGAGAATGAAATCGAGCCTCACACGTGTTAGGCAAGCACTCCACCAACTAACCTATGTTCCCAGTCTTTTTTATTTTATTTTTTTAAAATTTGTTGTTGTTGTTGTAGTAGTTGGACACAATATCTTTATTTATTTTTATGTGGTGCTGAGGATCGAACTCAGTACCTCGCACATGCTAGGCAAGTGTTCTACCACTGAGCTACAACCCCAGCCTCCCCCCAGTCTTTTTTTTTTTTTTTTTAATTAATTTGCTGAGGCAACTTGAGATCCTTCTGCTTTAGCCTCTCAAGTAGATGGGATTACAGGTATGCACCACCATTCCCAGCTAACCGGCTAACCAACATTATTCTTAATTCCATCCTTTCTTTGTGGAGGAAAGGAAATGACAGAATTTAAACCCACCATTCCTATAAAAGAATTCAAGAAAGGTGTTCTTGTCCTAAACTTTCAGAGCTCTGCCAGGTGACTCAAATATAAAGATCCTAGGCTGGGGTTGTGGCTCAGTGATAGAGCACTTGCTTAGCATGAGACACTGGGTTCGATTCTCAGCACTGCATATAAACAAATAAATAAAGGTCCATCGATGTCTTAAAATAATAAAAAATAATAATAATAAAGATCCTGTAACCCTATTGGCATAGTTAGGCTCAGGCAACACTTACATTTTAAAATGGGAATGGAAAAATTGGAACAGTTGAATCAGAAATAGTATTCAGCCCCATCTTACAACTTTTTTGGGGGAAAAAAGTGAGTAAGGAGATTTCATGGCCATTGGATCTTAGAATAATATAATTTATAGCCACAATGAAGATTTAAAATAAGCCACAAAGTATCTGCTTCTGATGGCCTCATCATAATTCAACTAAAGTCAGGACATGCATGATTGGAAGCGTGCCCCAGGTGGAAATCAGGAAAGGACTGTAAAGGAAAGCAGGAGGATAGAGATGGAAGCATTATAAAAAGTGACCAGAATTCTTTAAAGAACTAGAGTTGTAAGAAAGCAAAACTTCATGGTAAGTCATGGTTTGTCCAGAAAATGGAATATATCAACAAATGACAAAATAAATACTAAACTCCCAACCCTTTGGGTAACACAGTCGGACCCACAGAGACTCAAGCCTACCAAAGGTACTAACTGGGTTAAAATGCAGAGTAGTGGGCAGACTTCTGGTTTCCAGGGCAGAATACAGACCAATTACACAGCAAACTCATCAGAAACAAAGACAATGGCATAAAATGAATGGGTAACTTCCTATTTAAAATGAAACCTGCCTCTTGAATAGCATCATCTCTCTCTCCTACACAAATTTATCAGAAAGAGTAAATTCCACAAAGACCTAGAAGGAAAAAAAAGGAGAGGAAAGGAAGAATTTAGGAAAAGGAATTATTTAAAACAGCCCAACTGATTTCTGCTATTAGGTGTGTGGTCACACAGATTTTTCAGAGTTCCAGTCTCTGACCACAAACACTACATTAAGCTCCTAAACCTTACCTAAAAGCAACAGGGGAGGGACTTAAAAGCAATGGATTAACAGTAAAATGTTACATGATAGAGATTATAATTGAAGAAAAAGGTACACAACTAATGCAAAGTAGTCAAAAAAAGTTCAACATAAAATAAGCCTTATAAAGTGGGTACAGAAGCCACAAGGAAGTCAGGGAATTATCAACCTTTTTAGTGCCCCATATCATAAGAAATGAGAAAATCTAGCTGAGGGGAGGTCACATATTTAGTTAGCAGCTGGTGGTCACTGAGAATAAATCAGGAGCTTAATACCTTTGCTTTTTCGTGTAGAAACAGATCACAAACCACACACTGCTGGTTCAGGCTTGGTTATTTAGGAGGTGAAGGAAGGCAAGGAAAATTAAAACACTAACCTTTAACTGACTGTTCTACCTTTGCCACACCCCATCATTTCTTTCATTCTAACATTTCTGAATCTCTAGTTTACAGTATTAAGCATGTAAAGCCAATTAAAGGGAGGAAGAAGGAGGAATCAGAAAAAATGGACTGCAAATTCAAATCCTTATCCATACACTGCTCCCCCAACCTGGCAAGTCAGAAATGCTAACAGAGGTTACACTAGGTTTTGATGCAGAAGCCCAGGAGTGCTTCCAGGTGTCTTCCCAACAACTGCCTCCCTTCTCAGCAGGACAGTGAAGCATAGCAGATACAGGCCAGAGACCAAGAGAAAGAGAAGCCACGTCCTAAAGAACAAGCCCAGATGCGACTTCTTTCTGCATCTTAAAATGCCCAAGTTATGCCAGGCATGGTGGTGCATGCCTGTAATCCCAGCAGCTGGGGAGGCTGAGACAACAGGATCATGAGTTCAAAGCCAACCTCAGCAACAGCGAGGTGCTAAGCAACTCAGTGAGACCCTGTCTCTAAATAAAACGCAAAATAGGGCTGGGGATGTGGCTCAGTGGTTGAGTGCCCCTGAGTTCAATTCCCAGCACCAAAAACAAAAACAAAAAATGCCCAGGTTATAAATTTGGGAAGTCCTAATACTTTTTAAGAAAGACTCTACATCTCAACATATACAACTCAAATGGAACAAAATTTGCCTGTGTAAATCTAAGTACTTAAACTTTTCCAAACTCTTCTTCTGTTTATCTCCCAGGCTCTAAAGAAGACTTAGAACAGGGAGTTAGCTTGAGTTCTATCGTTTGAGTTCTCAAAATCCTATTGAGTGGTAATATACTCAAGGAAGCAGAGTTAGATATTATCAGACAAAAAAAGGGTGGGAAGGGGAGTAATATTCACTATGTTGGCATTTTGCAGAAAAAATAAAACAATTCACTAGAAAAAGCATTTTTTCCTGAGCAAATACAAGAACATAGAAAGCAAACGTATTGATGGTAAACAATCCTAGTCTTAGGAAAACCTAGGCTGCTTTTTTTGTGGTGGTGGGGGTGGGCGTGGGCGGGGAGCACAGTTGTCACTCTGCAACTGTCCCATCTGTAAAGCAAGAGTTTAAATGCACCTGTATTAAAACTGTTCCTGGCTATTTCAACCTAATGGCGAATTCTCCTATTATCAGATGCCATCCCAAGGAGCAAAACCAGAAAAACAAGCCAACATCTGAGCAAAAGCAAAAGCAGAAAAGACCAGAACCCCAAGCTTGTCTGTTTCCTGAGACTCCTGGTCATATCTTTACAACATCTTGCACAGACCACAGGAATGGCAATTTCCTACACACTACAAAACAAGAAGCTTGGGGCTGGGGATGTGGCTCAAGTGGTAGCGCGCTCGCCTGGCATGCGTGCGGCCCGGGTTCGATCCTCAGCACCACATACCAACAAAGATGTTGTGTCCGCCGAGAACTAAAATAAATAAATAAATAAATATTAAAAAAAACAAAACCAAGAAGCTCTGTCTTTTGTTATGCTGCCAAGTGTACAAACCAAAGGATTCTTGCAGGCTACTGTAGCCCCAAAACCATGAAACCGAGGAATGGCTCCTAAAAAGCAACTTTCAGGGTTCATGAGAAGTCAAAACATTCGATGTTAAAAGAAATCCTTAAAATTACAAAAAAAAAGTCAAATGTGCTACATATTTTTATTTGAATGCCATGTAGGGAAGAAGAGTAAGAATATGGAATTTTCAAAATAAACTGTAGCTACTACACTTTCTGCAAGGAATTATCTCATTGATTCTTTATGTTCTTTTAACCCTCACTGAATATCATTATAGAACTCTATAATCCTAAAAGGGCAGATCAGGGCTCAGGAAGCATTCAGGATGGTTATTGAATATTAAGTCATGTATTGCTCACCACTAGTTCAATATTAGATTAAAAAAAAAAAAAGACACCTGTAGCCAGAAATTCAACTCTTGTTCTGTAGTATATTGAAAGTCTTTTTGATTTTAAAATAATACTTTAAAAATGTTTCTTCTCTTCTTATTACTCTTTCCATCTCTTTGCCACTCCCAACCTATTACAAGCCACTTATTGATTGAAAGAATAAAAATAAGCAAAATCACAGTCTACACCTCCAGTCATCAGCTACTCCACATTTATGGGAAGTAAGAAGCTCTTTCTGGCCTAGGGTTGTGGCTCAGCGGTAGAGCACTTGCCTAGCATGTGTGAGGCACTGGGTTCGATACTTAGCACCACATAAAAATAAATAAAATAAAGGCATGCTATCCATCTACAAGAAGAGGGGGTAAAAAAGAAAAAAAAAAGGCACAGAGCATAATCACAGCAGCAGAGTCTCCAGCTTCTTCCACCTGCCTTGCATTCTTGGGTTACAGTTTCTCTAACAGCTAATTTCCCTCCTTGGAGGGTTTAACTTAGTATGCTCTGCTCTCCACTTCCATATCTACCCTGTTGTTTTTTATAGGAGTTAAAGCAACTGTATAAGAATGCCTAAAAACATCAAAGACCTAGAGCTTCACTGGATGTGTGTGGCACTGGAGGAAGAGGAGGAAAACGTGAGGTAATGAGGATCTGCTGTATTTACCTTATGTGCAGGGCATGTGGACAACAATGGAAACCACGCAGGGTGCGCTTTTGGTCAAAAAAGAACATGGCAGCCCAATGGGAGGCCTTTGTTCTTCAAAAGGGTCTCCTTTTCCCCTTTTGTGCTTCATTTAATTCATGGCATCTGAGCTGCTCTTGAACTTGACAGACTGAGAGAAAGGAAGGGAGAAGGGGGAAGTCAGACACACAAAGAGAAGGGAAAAGGAAGCACTTCAAACAGAATCCAATGGAAAAAATCAGTTCTATTGCCAGTTTTGATGAAGTTTTGGAATTTTAAAGGAGTTGGAAAGTATAATTCAGTGTTAAAATAGATTAAGTTTTCCCAGAGACGATAACAAATATAAAATTAATAAGGTACAACATTATTATGTACTGAGAACTTGATGTATTTTTTCTGCCACGTGTGCTTTTGAAATATTAGTAATAAAACAGTTTTACTTTTCAACAGCTACATGAATGATAAGCATTGTACAAGCAGAACCAGTAAATAAATGATTTCCTAGCTTAGGGGAATTTTAACAAGTGATCAAGAGACAGAGGAAACACCGTGAAACCACCTGCGCCACCTGCAGGATGAATACAGGCATGCATGCTACAATACATTTCAAAGCCCAAGATTTAAGACAAATTAATTAAACTGTAAGGACTTTGAAGTCAAGAATTCAAAAAAAAAAAAAAAAATCAAATAACTTCTGATGGAAGACAAAGCCCTAGGAATCTCAGGCCAACTTTAAGTATTCAAGCATATAAATAAAAGATCCACGGAAAAGTTATTATTAGCTGTTATGTATTAATACATAAGGCTGTTTCAAAACAATTTTTTTTAAACATTTGGCTGTAAAGTAAGTGACTGATCCATGGCTTTAAATACACACTCATCATAAAACAATCAACCAAGTGTGAAATATGGACATTTGCCCTACTCCAATGACTTGGCATTTCTCCAAGTCTCTCTTTTATGCATGTTTTACATGTGATTTTGTGTGTTTTATAATATGCATATTAGCTTTTGTGGCCCTTTTTCTTCTTGGAACTTCATTTTCACCCATTTAATATATTTTATCTTCTTTTCTATCAGTATACAAACATTTCAATTTGGGGGAGTACATAGCATTGCTTATAACCAAAGTGCTCTTGGAGGTACTGAATTATTTCTATTTTTTCCGCTTTATAAACAAAACTTCTAGAAAGAGCACTGTAGGTGTATCTTTTCTTACTAGTGTAAATGTTTCTGTCAACAAATAGCTAGGGGAAGAATTCCTAAGTGAGAGGGAAAAATATTTAAAATTTAATATATAAATGTTCTTCAAAAGTTGTGCCATCTAACTTCCTAATAATGATGTAAGAGTGTTTCCCCAGACCCAAGACAACAGCAATCTTTTTTAAACAGTGACATCTGATAAATCATTATAGAACATCTACATAAATTTTCTTTGAAACCGAGAATATGACACTTATTCTCAATATTTACTGGAAAAAAAAACACTTTGTAAAGGAAGTAATAATTTTAAACTACCTTTACAACCAAGTATTATTTGGTAGCCATATTTCAATTTCATCCTGGAATTATTTCCCAATCACTTACTCATCACAATGCTTTCAGAGAACAAAAATCCACCCTCAGCAGACAGTGTTGCACAAAGAAGAGACAGAAAATCTGCTGCGAGACCCAAAGACAACTGTCAAGACAGCCAGACCATATGAATGAACACCTTCCCACATTCTGAAAGTAGAGCTTTCAAGTGGATTTATGTGCATGTACACAACAGTGGATCAGTTATGGTATGTTTGTAAAAGTTAAGGAAGACCAGGTATATAATTTCTTGTTATCTAGACACTGTGCAAGTCTATGGATTGCAGCATCATGATTTAGCACTGACCTAAGATGAAGCCAGAATTTAATTTCTAAAACATGGTTTCTCGACTCAGCACTACTGACATTTTGGATCAGATGATTCTATTGGGGGAAGGGAGGAGGGCTAACTTGTACACTTAGAATATTAAGCATCTAATCACCAGGTGCCACTAGCATCAATATACAATTTGTGACAATAAAAAATGTCTCCAGATGTTGCCAAATGTTCCCTGGGGAGCAAAGGTGTGGGATAGGCAAGTTCATGCCCAGTTGAGACCCACCACCCTAGGGTGCTTAAATTAACCATCACACACATTTTACAACTGCACACTATGCTCCACTTTAAAAGTGTACAAGGGTGGGAGAGCTCTTGCCTAGCATACATGAGGCCCTGAGTTTGATCCCCAGCACCACATTTTAAAATAAATAAATATTAAGATCTGAATATTTTAAATAGTTAAAATAGTATCAACTTCCTACTAGCATTCACCACACTCTGGAGCCATCAGAGAACACAGCAACATCCAATAGACACAAACCAAATGATGACTAATTACTAGCTAACACTGATGTTTCCCAGCAATTTAGTGTAAGAAACACTGAATCTATGCAAAAACCTGAGTTGTTATTATGAACGATCCTGTTGAATCCATCTCCAATATACACCTTGAATCCTCCACCATCATCTTTCCTCTAGATTCAGAACCTTTTGTCTCCCAGCTTACGTTCTAGACTGCCAAGCCATACTCTATTAGTACAGTAATTCACTCAACTAATATTTACTGACTGCCTGTAATATGCAGCACTCTACATGAACACACAAAACTCTGACAAAATCCTTTACATAGTGAAACTTATGTTCTAGAATAGTGTTACAGCAGAGGGCAGTAAGCATTTTGGTGAAAAAGGAAGTAGGAAAAGATAGGCAGAGGTGGGGTGTGGTGTTAAACAGCAGCCAGGGATGGATTCCCCAGTTGTATAAAGACCAGAAGGAGGTTAGAAGTGAAACATGTATATTTACAGAAAAACCATCCCAAGTAAAACATAAACAAGTGCCTGAGGGGAGAGCATACTTCTGACTTTTACTCTGAATAAAATGGGAAACCCATAGAAGATCAGAAAGAGAAGGGAGCCATGCTCAAACATTTTCAAATAAAACAGAGCTATGTTGAGAATAGGCTGCAAGGCTGCAAGGGTGGAAGCAGGGGCTAGTTAACTCATAGATTTAGAACTCAGGTAGGCATAGTGGAAATGACGGTAAGTGGTTAGACTGTCAGTCTATGATTGATGTTGGATTGTGTCGATCTTCAATTCAAAAGCCCTCCAATGCCATTTTTTTCCCAATGTACTTTATGTAAAATGCAAAATCCAATATGGTCTAAAGGTTATTATGATCTGACCACTTACTCTTCTAGCTTCATTTTACTCCCCAGTAATCAAAATACATTCTGGCCACAATGATCTTCCAGGTCATCAAATACTCCCGAATTCTCTTCCCCCTGAGGGGCCTGGAAAAACACTGTTCTCTCTACTCTTTGCCTTGCCAGCATGATCTTGAATCTCAATTTTGAGTTTAAAATTCACTTCCTCCACAAGACCCTCCTGACAAGCCATTCCAAATGAGCTTCACTCCTTCCCCCATTATACTCTCTCAAAGGGCTCCAAAGCACTCTTCCTTGATAATGTTTCTCTCTTTAGACTGTAGGCCCTACGTATCCCCCTGATCTGGCACAATACCTGGTACACAGCAAGTACAAAAGATACTTGAACAATGATACAACTTTTGTACTTGCTCTGCCAGAATCTGCTCTTGTCACGCAATGTTTTTCCCCTCTCTGCATCTGTGATGGTCACAAGAGCTATAAAGTACATGAGACAAAGAAGTGGAAAATCACAAGCAATCTTACTAACAATTTGTGTGAGCAGGAGAAACGAACACGGATGGGCCTCCGTTGCTGGGTTATAATACCTGGATTTTACTTAGCAGTCAAAAAGAACAGTATTTAAGGCTTTTCCAGCAGTACAATACAACATTCAGAAGAAACCATATTTTTGGAAGATTATCTGTGGTGTATAATTCACAAGAAGAGTATGAATGCAAAAATTAGAACTAGAACCACCAGGTGAATAAAGCCTCAACCAATTTTCAGACTAGTTGGATATGAAAACATAAATGATTTTTTCATACATACTCATTAGTGAAGATTCTTAGTGTTATTTGATAACTAAATTAAGTTCACATTATTTTAGCTGCTTACACAGAAAGCAAAAGTAATCCAACAATGGAAAATACTTTCATTTTTTTGTTACTTCATTACTGACATGTTACCAGATCAACCTTCCAAAAGCATGGCTCAGATTATATTACTCAAAAACTTCAGTGGCTCCCCACTGTCCACTGAATTAAGTCCAAACACCTCAGCCTGATATTTAAGACCCTACACAAATTGGCCCCAACTTACTTGTACTCCCCTAAATTCCAGCCAAATGGAAACTACTTTTGCTCCCATCATAGCCAGTTTTTCTCTTTTATCAGACCTTGCTTCAGATTGTTTTTTCCTTTTGAAATGCAATCCCACCCTCCACTCAGAAGTCCCCTGTCAAAAGCCACCGTTCCCCTTTTAGGGCCCAGCTCAGTTGCTACCACCATTCTCAGAACCTTTCCCCAGCTCACCTCAAGTACAAAATGTGCTCTCAAATCCCTGGGGCTTTGAAATTCACCACATTAAATCTTGAATGACTCTGTCCTTATACATCTGATCTCCCCAATAACCTTGCAAACAACCTCTAACGCCCTATTTTTGCAAAACTAAGATGGGGCATGTACGTACAAGGGCAAACAACCATTATTTGTCCTTTACAAACTGTTCTAAGAACATATTCCATTCCAAGGCAGAACTTGTTTCTGATTCACCTTTTATTTCTTGCAGCTCTTTGTAAAAAGTATGTACTTGAATAATACAGTTAAAAATCTTAAGTCAAAAAAAAAAAATTTTGCCATTATCACCCTGGTCTTCCTCACTGAGCCACATTAAAAGCTGACATTTACTAAGCAAGCATCAGCACTCTCATTGGCTATTCTATGAGCTAAGAAACAGCAGAGATGATTAAAAATAAGTATTAAAAAAATTATCCCAGTGTTGAGAGCCACAGCCAAATGGGCCCCAGCAAACTTCCAGCTGCCAGCAAACTTCCAGCTGCCGGCTGATGATTGGCTCACAGCGGTCCCAGCAACATCTAGCTGATTGGCTCCTCTGCGGTGATGTTCATTGGGCTGTTTCCCTGCCCTTCAGACTGCCAGCTGATGATTGGTTCACAGCGGCCCCAGCAACATCTAGCTGATTGGCTCCTCTGTGGTGATGTTCATTGGGCTGTTTCCCTGCCCTTCAGACTGCCAGCTGATGATTGGCTCACAGCGGCCCCAGCAAAATCTAGCTGATTGGATCCTCCACGGAGCTGCTCATTAGGGGACTTCTTTGGCTCCGCCCACACGACCCTGCCAATCAGCCTCAAGAGCAGGAGGATTGTGGGAGGTGGTGAGGCTTGTGTGGGTGAGAGGCTTGTGGGAAGCCGGTGGTGGCAGTTGGGCTCTGAGGGTTTTTTCCTGAGGAGCGGTTTTGTTTGGCGTTTGTAGTTCTAAAAATAAAGTTAGTTTCTTTTGACAAGTGGCTCCTGAATTGTGCCCAGCCAGACTGCGGCATTTGGTGGCTCGCACGGGGAGAGACTGAGGGTCAGTAAACTGCTCGCCCCTGAGGGCAGGGCGAGAGGATGGATAGCCATTCTAAGATTCCTCTTTTGTTTTGCTTCATTTTTGTTTTAAGTTGCCTGTCCCTGGAGATGAGTGAGACGGAAGAAAAACCGCTCACATCTGAGGAAAAACTATTTGCGTCTGAGGAACAGATAGGGAGAAAGGACGGATGCACATTTCAGGAGGATAGAAAGGCTGATATAATGATTTTGTGTGGTTCCATTTTTATTTCATTCTGCCTCGGTTTTGTTTGGGGTTATCTTGTTGGGTTGTATTATAGTAAAAATACGGGATCAGCAATTAGTAAAAAACAAACCGAAAGACTGTTAAGTAAATTGTTAGAGGAAGGAGACATCCCAGTAAAATCAAGAGCAGTCAGGGCATACGTTGATACAATACAACAATGTAGCCCATGGCCTTTTAAGGAGGAGTTGTTAAATATATCACAGTGGGACCATCATGGTAAAGATTTTAAAAGAATAGAAAAGAACAACCCAGGGACTCTGCCAGTTGGCACATTGCCATTGTGGACGTTCGTATCTGGTTTGCTTAGTCCAAAGCCTTCAATTCAGACAAAGGTAGAGGAAGGAGAAGACATATTGATTCAAGTAAAAGAGAAGGTCTTTCGAGCTAGTGAGACAGAGGAAGGAAGTTTAGAGCAGAAAAAGCCATCAGGGGAAAAGTTACCACAGGAGACTGCTACTAACACCTTTCTACCAGAGAGCGTAAGTGTCCAACCAACAGTACCACCTCTACAGGAGACTGCTACTAACAGCATGCTGTCACCAGAGGGCATAAGTGTCCAATCAACAGCACCACCTCTACAGGAGACTGCTACTAACAGCATGCTGTCACCAGAGGGTATAAGTGTCCAACCAACAGCACCACCTCTACAGGAGACTGCTACTAACAGCATGCTGTCACCAGAGGGCATAAGTGTCCAATCAACAGCACCACCTCCATATGCTAGAAGGCTCCCAACCTCCGCGGTTGATACTTGGGATCCTGAGACAGGATCTCAAGTATGCCCTGTATTTGAGGTAGGAGGGCAGCGAATTTACCAGGGTTTAAATTTCAAAACAGTGAAGGAGCTAAAAGAGGCTGTAACAACCTATGGTCCTCAAGCACCCTTCACTGTAAGCTTGGTCGAATCCATTACCAACTTAAAACATGACGCCAGCAGATTGGGCTAATATGTGTAAAGCTGTGCTAAATGGAGGACAATACCTGTTATGGAAGGTTGCCAATGAGGAATTTTGCAAGGAGACGGCTAGGCGAAATGCAGCAGCTGGTTATCCTCAGAGAAATCTAGATATGTTGTTAGGAAAGGGACCTTATGAGGATCGGCAGCAACAAATTGCATATGATCCTGGTGTATATTGACAAATTGCTGTAGATGCAGTTAAGGCATGGAAGACTTTACAAGGACATGGAGGTTTACAAGGTCAATTATCTAAGATAATACAAGGAGCTAATGAAACTTACGCTGAATTTCTAGATAGGCTTATTCAAAAGCTACCAGAGTTTTGGGGAATACAGAACAAGCAATGCCACTAATAAAACAACTGGCTTATGACCAAGCGAATCGTTGGTGCAGAGATATCATTAGACCATGGAAACAGGAAGATTTAAACACATATATTAAATTATGTAGAGACATTAATGAACAAGAGCAAGTCATGGCAGCTGCAGTAAAACAGGCTTTATATGCCAGGCCAAGAACATGCTACAATTGTCAACAAACAGGACATTTTAAAAGGAATTGCCCCATAGGAGGAGGGTTTAACAAAACTAGGTATCAAAGGAGTAGAATACTGGGTATTTGCCCACGATACCGTAGAGGGAGACATTGGGCTAATGAATGCCGTTCTCAAACCACCATAGAGGGTACTCCATTACATTGGGCTAATGAATGCCATTCTCAAACCACCATAGAGGGTACTCCATTATCAAAAAACGAACAAGGACCAAGTGTTTATCCACGATATCGTGGAGAAAGGCATCGGGCTCCATTGCCAAAAAATGGACAGAGGGCCCCAATGCTCCGGGGCCCCAAACCACAAATATACGGAGCACTGGAGGAACCCAGCAACCCCATCAGGGTAGTGACCAGGACACATTGTCCATCAGATCCCTCATCAGACAAACCAGAGGGAGCGCAGGGTTGGACATCTGCACCTCCGCCAGATCAGTACTAACTCCAGAGATGGGAGTTCAAATCATTCCCACAGGGGTAAAAGGACCTCTTCCCAAAGGAACAGTAGGCTTATTATTGGGACGCAGCTCTTCTACTCTAAAAGGACTTTTGATAAGTCCTGGGGTAATTGATCCCGATTATGAAGGTGAAATAAAAATTATAGCCAGTTCTCCAAAGGGTATATCAGTAATTTCACCAGGAGATAGAATAGCACAGTTACTAATAATACCAAGCCTACATGATAAATTTTCTAGATGTAGTGTAGAAAGAGGTTCCAAGGGATTAGGCTCCACAGGTGTAGATTGGGCTATGCTTTCTTTAAATTTAGATTCTCGCCCCATGCTAAAACTAAATATTCAAGGACATGAATTTAATGGGCTACTGGATACAGGTGCAGACCTTAGCATCATCTCTCCTCAAGAATGGCCAAAACATTGGCCATTACAACAAGCCACTCAAACGCTTCGAGGCCTAGGAGTGGCGACTAATCCCGATAGAAGCGCAATGGTATTAGATTGGAAGGATCCTGAAGGATGTGAAGGAACTATACAGCCATATGTATTGGATCATCTTCCCGTAAATTTATGGGGACGAGATGTCTTAGATCAATTAGGTTTGATATTAACAAATAATATCAATCAAAATGCACCCACTATTATGGCTAGACAAGGTTTTAGGAAAGGAAAAAGATTAGAAAAACAAGAACAAGGTATAGCAGCACCAATACAAATAGATCAAGGAACAGACAGACATGGGCTGGATTTTCACAAAGGGCCACTGAGACAATAAAAATTACATGGAAATCAGAAAGACCAGTATGGGTTCCAAAGTGGCCCTTGATTAAAGAAAAGATACAAGTAGCCCATGATCTGGTCAAAGAACAATTAGCGGAAGGACATACACAACCTTCTGTATCTCCCCATAATACTCCCATTTTTGTCATCAAAAAGAAATCTGGTAAATGGAGATTATTGCAAGATTTAAGAGCCATTAATAATGAAATGGTCATTATGGGACCTGCTCAATCGGGGATTCCTCAATTGTCTGCTTTGCCAAAAACTTGGTATGTTTTAGTTATAGATATTAAAGATTTTTTTTTTCAATTCCAATTCATCCCGAGGATAGTCCACGTTTTGCATTTACTATCCCTGCACTAAATCATGAAGGTCCTGATCAGAGATATGAATGGAAAGTACTCCCTCAAGGGATGGCTAACAGCCCAACTATGTGTCAAATTTATGTTAACAAAGTAATCCAGCCACTTAGAAATCAAAATCCTGAACTACAAATATTTCACTATATGGATGATGTATTATTAGCACACAAAGCTAAAAACACATTGCTAGAATGTTATGCCACACTTACAAATTTATTAAAAAATTATAATCTAGAGATAGCAAAAGATAAAGTACAATTAAATTTTCCAATTAATTATTTAGGAGTTCTATTATCCTCAACCATGGTCCGTCCACCAAAAATTCAATTAAGAGTAGATCAACTCAAATCACTTAATGACTTTCAAAAGTTATTAGGAGACATAAATTGGATAAGGCCTTATCTAGGTATTCCAACAGGAGAATTGGGACCTTTATTTTCTGATAGTCAGTATATAGTTAATGCTATAGTATCCCTTGAAGATGCTGGTAGGATTTCCCCTTCTTCTACTGTTTTCTCTTTGTGTTCCACTATACAAAGTTTAATCTGGGACAGAAAAGATCCATTCTTTATAGGACATATCAGGGCACATGCAGGATTGCCTGGAGCCCTTAGTTTGGGCAATGATTTAGCAGATAAAACTACACATGACATACATATTTTCTCTACACTAGAAGAAGCTATAAATTTTCATAAAAGGTTCCATGTCAATGCTAATACTTTACAAAAGCGTTTTAAAATAACTAAGGAACAAGCTCGACAAATAATAAAACAATGTCAAAATTGTGTGACCTTTTTACCACAAGTTAATCTTGGAGTCAATCCTAGAGGATTGATACCTAACCATATTTGGCAGATGGACGTCACACAATTGCCAGAATTTGGAAAATTAAAATATTTGCATGTTACACTTGATACTTCTTCCGGATTTTTGATGGGCTCCCTTCATGCCGGAGAAAAAACTAAAGATGTTATAGCTCATTGCTTATAAAATTTTGCCACTGTGGGCATTCCAAAACAGTTAAAAACAGATAATGCCCCTGGTTATACTTCTACCTCTTTTAAACAATTTTGCTCATCATTTGGCATTACTCATATAACAGGAATCCCATACAATCCACAGGGACAAGGCATAGTTGAAAGAGCTCATCAAACTATTAAAATGTACTTATTAAAGCAAAAAGACGGAAATGGAAAGGGGTATATATCCCCCAAAGATAAACTTAAAATAACCCTTTTTACTCTAAACTTTTTAAGTTTGGATTCATCAGGACTTAGTGCTGCAGAAAGGCATATGTGTCCAAAAAATGTACATAAGCCCAAGGTACTTTGGAAAGATATTCTAACAGGACAATGGAAAGGTCCTGACCCATTAATTGTCTGGAGTCGGGGGTCTGTTTGTGTGTTTCCACAGGAAGAACAGCAGCCGATTTGGATTCCAGAGAGATTAACCAAGGTCCTGACCTAGTGATTGTCTGGAGTCGGGGGTCTGTTTGTGTGTTTCCACAGGAAGAACAGCAGCCGATTTGGATTCCGGAGAGAGTAATTAAAGTCCTGAACCAGTGATTATCTGGAGTCGGGGGCCTGTTTGTGTGTTTCCACAGGGAGAACAGCAGCCAATTTGGATTCCAGAGAGATTAACTAAAGCGATTTCTACAGACCAAAAAGAAGATGATTTGGCTCAAATCCATAACAGCTGATATCCAAAACTCCAATTTGGCTATCCTTACATCTGCGACAGAACCAGGATGCTTTTTTCAATATCTATTTTATTATTGCCCTTTCCCATATCATGAAGTTCTATTTTGTTTTTTAAGCTCATACAGACCTAAGTTAATGTTTTGCTAATCAGTTCTATTTTTTTTTTTTTGACTATAGAGTTTTTAAACATTGCAATGGAGATTTCACCTGTAAAAAGTTATAAGGCCTTTACTATTATGTTATGTGTTGTATGTATTATATTATGTGTGCACACTTGTGTTTTGTGTTATGTTTGAATGTACGTATGTCCATATATCATACATGATGAGCGCTCATGAAAAAATGGATCCAAATATTTTTTTATTCACATGATTTAAATGGTTTAATTTAAATTGGGTAAATAACTGTTAAGAATTGTTTTAATATGTAAACAAAAAAGAAGGTTAACAGATCTGTTTGTTTACTTTCACCTTTCCTTTTCATTATATTTAATAATTCTCTTCAAGATAATGTAAATTGTTAAGAAAATTGTTTTCTTTTAGTGCCTTCTGGAATGTTACATAATTTTTTCTTTAGCCATTATTGCTAGAATTCCTATCTTCATCCCAGTGCCGGTGAAGACAAAGATAAAACTAATCTACAGTTTCTGCAATAGCCATCACTGAACTGCTTGCAGAACTTGCCTGGACTATGTATCACTTGTATGCATTGTGAACTCACTTGTATGCATTGTGAACTATCTGTTGGTGCAGTGACTTGTGGTAGTGTTGGAGTATTTTTACTGATGATGTCATCGGTTGTACAATTTTTCCAACAAGAGCCGTCAATTGGCTTGGTGTATCTTCCTCCCTTCTGCTTGTCATGACAAAGACCTCTCCACAGGTGTGGCTGTATACTGGACCGGTAGTCAATGATGGGTAAGATCCAATTACAGTGGTACCAACCTAAGACAGGAGGCTGATGCCCTGAGGTCAGCTCATCCGAAGATGGGCAAGGACCATATGTAGTATTGGACAACCTAAGGCAGGCACGGTCCCTAAGCCACATGCTTGTTGTTTAAACAGAGAGGGGGAGATGTTGAGAGCCACAGCCAAATGGGCCCCAGCAAACTTCCAGCTGCCAGCAAACTTCCAGCTGCCGGCTGATGATTGGCTCACAGCGGCCCCAGCAACATCTAGCTGATTGGCTCCTCTGCGGTGATGTTCATTGGGCTGTTTCCCTGCCCTTCAGACTGCCAGCTGATGATTGGCTCACAGCGGCCCCAGCAACATCTAGCTAATTGGCTCTGCCACGGAGCTGCTCATTAGGGGACTTCTTTGGCTCCGCCCACACAACCCAGCCAATCAGCCTCAAGAGCAGGAGGATTGTGGGAGGTGGTGAGGTTTGTGTGGGGGTGAGAGGCTTGGGTAAGCCGGTGGTGGCAGTTGGGCTCTGAGGGTTTTTTCCTGAGGAGCTGTTTTGTTTGGCGTTTGTAGTTCTAAAAATAAAGTTAGTTTCTTTTGACAAGTGGCTCCTGAATTGTGCCCAGCCAGACTGCGGCATCCCAGGGCTGGGAATGTGGCTCAAGTGGCAGCACGCTCGCCTAGCATGAGTGAGGCACTGGGTTCGATTCTCAGAACCACATAAAAACAAAATAAAGATAGTGTGTCCACCTAAAACTAAAATATATATATAATTTTAAAATGTTAGTTATTTAAAAAAAATTATCCCAGATTGGCAGTGTAGCTCAGTGGTACAGTGCTGAGAGCCATAGCTAAGTAAGAATGACACATGGCAATTTCCTTGTCAGCCTACCCCATGTTGCTTAGGGGGAGGACTCTCCATTGTGGAAATGGGCTTCTTTGAGTAAGGTGACCCTGCTCAAGGACCAGGGTGGATCCCGGTTTAGGGAGGATCCTGCTGGATTAGGGTGGGTCCAGGTTTAGGGTGTATCCTGCTGGAAATAAGGAGTATCCCACTCCTTGGGTTTTGGGCAGTTCCAGGTTTAAGGTGAACCCTGCTGGGAATAGGGCATATCCTGCTGCCTCAGGCGACCGCCAGCTCCTTGAGTTCCCGGTTGAGTTCTCACAGGATTCAGAGAGTATTTGGGATGCAGAGTGCATGTGGATTCTCGCAGAACGTGCATGTAGAGTGCAGGTGTGAGTTCGGGAATAAAGAGTTGCTGTTTGAATCTACAAGGTGTGTGGTGGCTCGTGATTTTGTACCCAGCCAGACTGCAGCATTTGGTGGCCCGGACGGGGAACATCTGAAACATGGAGGTAAGTGAAATTACTTGCCCCTCAGGGAAGGTGAGAGAATGGGTGACTATTTCAAAAAACAATGTGTTCTTGTTTGGATTTATTTTCTTTTTGTTTCAAGCTGCTTATCCCTAGAAATTTCTCAGGCAAACTGGGAAAAATGGTTGGCTCAAGGTTTGAAGTTTGTCAGCCCTGAGGAAGAGAAAATTGATATAAAGATTTTTTATTCCGTTTTTGTTTCATTCAGTTTCGGTTTTGTTTTGTGTTATCTTATTGGGTTGCGTTATCTTTATAGTAGATTAGAAATTAGTAAAAAACAAACCGAAAGAGTGTTAAGTACATTGTTAGAGGTTCAGACCATGGAGAAAGACATTTTAGATCAAGCAAAAGAGAAGGTCTCTCGAGCTAGTCAGACAGAGGAAGAAAATTTAAAAGAAAAGGGGCTATTAGGAAAAAGGCTACAACAGCAGGCTTCTACTAACTCCGTTCTATCACCAGAGGGCGTATTCAACCAACAGCTCCACCTATGGAGATAGCTGAGTGGCCCTCAACCCCCGTAGTTGATAAATGGGATCCTGAGACAGGACCTCAAGGATTAGCATGCCCTGTACTTGAACAGGTAGGAGGGCAGCGAATTCACTGTGCTTTAGATTTCAAAACAGTGAAGCAGTTAAAGGAGGCTGTAACAACCTATGGTCCCCAAGCACCCTTCATGGTAAGCATGGTCAAATCCATTACCAACTTGGACATGACGCCAGCAGATTGGGCTAGCATGTGTAAATCTGTGCTAAATGGAGGACAATATTTGTTATGGAAGGTTGCCAATGAGGAATTTTGCACGGAGACAGCTAGGCGAAATGCAGCAGCCGGTTACCCTCAAAGAAATCTAGATATCTTATTAGGAAAAGAACCTTATGAGGGTCAACGGCAACAAATAGAATATGATCCTGCTATATATGCACAAATTGCTGCAGACACAGTTAGGGCATGGAAGACTTTACAAGGACATGGAGATTTACAAGGACAGCTATCTAAGGTAATACAGAGAACTAATGAACCTTACGCTGAATTTGTAGATAGGCTTATTCAAACAGCTTTCAGAATTTTTGGGGATACAGAACAGGTAATGCCATTAATAAAACAACTGGCTTATGACCAAGCAAATCGTTGCTGCAGAGAGGTCATTAGACCATGGAGACATGAAGATTTAAACACATATATTAAATTATGTAGAGATATTAATGAACAAGGGCAAGTCTTGGCAGCTGCAGTACAACAGGCTTTAGATACCAGGCCAAAAACATGCTACAATTGTGAACAAACAGGAAATTTTAAAAGCAGTTGCCCCATAGGAGGAGGGTTTAACAAAGCTAGGTATCAAAGGAATAGAATACCAGGTATTTGCCCACGATGCCATAGAGGGAGACATTGGGCTAATGAATGCCGTTCTCAAACCACCATAGAGGGTACTCCCTTATCAAAAAACGGACAAGGACCAGGTATTTACCCACAATATCGTGGAGAAAGGCATCAGGCTCCATTGCCAAAAAATGGACAGAGGGCCCCAATGCTCCGGGGCCCACAACCACAAATATACAGGGCAGTGGAGGAACCCAGCAACACCATCAGGGTAGTGCCCAGGACACATTGTCCATTAAATCCCTCATCAGACAAACCCGAGGGAGCTCAGGGTTGGAAATCTGCGCCTCTGCCAGAGCAGTACTAACTCCAGAGATGGGAGTTCAAATCATTCCCACAGGAGTAAAAGGACTTCTTCCCCAAGGAACAGTAGGCTTATTATTGGGACGTAGTTCATCTACACTAAAAGGACTTATGATAAGTCCTGGGGTAATTGACCCCGATTATGTAGGTGAAATAAAATTATAGCTAGTTCTCCAAAAGGTATATCAGTAATTTCACCAGGAGATAGAATAGCACAGTTGTTAATAATACCCAGCCTACATAATAAATTTTCTAGATGTAGTGTAGAAAGAGGTTCCAGGGGATTAGGCTTCACAGGTGTAGACTGGGCTATGCTGTGTTTAAATTTAGATTCTCGCCCAATGCTAAAACTAAATACTCAAGGATATGAATTTAATGGGCTGCTGGACACAGGTGCTGACCTTAGCATCATATCTCGTCAAGAATGGCCAAAACATTGGCCATTACAACAAGCCACTCAAACGCTTCAAGGCCTAGGAGTGGAGACTAATCCCCATAGAAGTGCAATGGTATTAGATTGGAAGGATCCTGAAGGATGTTGAAGGAACTATACAGCCATATGTATTGGATCATCTTCCTATAAATTTATGGGGATGAGATGTCCTAGATCAATTAGGTTTGACGTTAACAAATAACATCAACCCTAAGCGCCCACTACTAGAGCTAGACAAGGTTTTAGAAAGAAAAAAGATTAGGAGAACAAGAACAAGGTATAGCAGTACCAATACAAATAGATCAAGGAACAGACAGACATGGGTTGGACTTTCAGAAAGGGCCACTGAGACAATCAAAATTACTTGGAAATCAGAAAGACCAGTGTGGGTTCCTCAGTGGCCCCTGACTAAAGAAAAGATACAAGTAGCCCATGATCTGGTCCAACAACAATTAGCGGAAGGACATATACAACCTTCCGTATCTCCCCATAATACTCACATTTTTGTCATCAAAAAGAAATCTGGTAAATGGAGATTATTGTAGGATTTAAGAGCCATTAATAATGAGATGGTTATTATGGGACCTGCTCAATCAGGGATTCCTCAATTGTCTACTCTGCCAAAAACCTGGCATGTTTTAGCTATAGGTATTAAAGATTGTTTTTTTTTTTCAATTCCAATTCATCCCGAGGATAGTCCACGTTTTGCATTTACTATCCCTGCACTAAATCATGAAGGTCCTGATCAGAGATATGAATGGAATGTACTCCCTCAAGGGATGGCTAACAGTCCAACTATGTGTCAAATCTACGTTAACAAAGCAATTCAGCCACTTAGAAATCAAAATCCTGAACTACAAATATTTCACTATATGGATGATGTATTTTTAGCACATAAAGATAAAAACACATTGCTGGAATGTTATGCCACACTTACAAACTTATTAAAAAATTATAATCTAGAGATAGCAAAAGATAAAGTACAATTAAATTTTCCAATTAATTATCTAGGAGTTCTATTATCCTCAACCATGGTCTGTCCACCAAAAATTCAAATACGAGTAGATCAACTCAAATCATTTAACGACTTTCAAAAGTTATTGGGAGACATAAATTGGATAAGGCCTTATCTAGGCATACCAACAGGAGAGTTGGGACCTTTATTTGATATTCTAAAAGGTCCATCAGATCCAAATTCACCCCGCATGTTAACTCCTAAACCAAGAAAGGCATTAAAAATTATTCAGACATATGGAAAATATGCATTTGGATAGAATTGATATGTTTGCCTTTGTTATTTATTGTACTACCAACAAAAAAATATTCCTACAGGAGTATTTTGGCAAGAAGGTCCATTATGGTGGATACATTTATCTTATTCTCCTAACACTATTCGTACTAGGTATCCTAAGGCTGTAGGACAATTAATACTCAAAGGAATAAAAGCAGTGAAGGGAGTGTTTGGAATTTCTCCCAATAAAATTATTACTCCATATACTATGGATCAAATTGATGAGTTAGCTAATGAGTTAAATACTTGGGCAATAATCATGTGTAAATCTAATGTTTTATTTCATAATCACTTACCATCTAATCCTTTATTGTCTTTTTAGTCATCACATCCTGTAATTTTTCCAAAAATGACAAGAAAAACACCTATCATGAATGCTCCAAATATATTCACTGATGGGTCAAATAATGGTACAGCAGCAGTAGTTACCCCGATCAAACTTTTACATTTTTAGTACCCAAACAATCAGCTCAAAAGGTAGAGCTTAATGCAGTATTATAAGCTTTTGTGATGTTTAAAGATTCTGTATTTAATTTATTTTCTGATAGTATATAGTTAATGCTATAGTATCCCTTGAAGATGCTGGTAGGATTTCTCCTTCCTCTACTGTTTTCTCTTTGTTTTCCACTATACAAAGTTTAATCTGGGACAGAAAAGATCCATTCTTTATAGGACATATCAGGGCACATGCAGGATTGCCTGGAGCCCTTAGTTTGGGCAATGATTTAGCAGATAAAACTACACATGACATACATATTTTCTCTACACTAGAAGGAGCTACAAATTTTCATAAAAGGTTTCATGTAAATGCTAATACTTTACAAAAGCGTTTTAAAGTAACTAAGGAACAAGCCAGACACATAATAAAATAATGTCAAAATTGTATGACCTTCTTACCACAAGTTAATCTTGGAGTCAATCCTAGAGGACTGATACCTAACCATATTTGGCAGATGGACGTCACACAATTGCCAGAATTTGGAAAATTAAAATATTTGCATGTTACACTTGATACTTCTTCCGGATTTTTAATGGGCTCCCTTCATGCGGGAGAAAAAACTAAAGATGTTATAGCTCATTGCTTATAAAATTTTGCCACTGTGGGCGTTCCAAAACAGTTAAAAACAGATAATGGTCCTGGCTATACTTCTACCTCTTTTAAACAATTTTGCTCATCATTTGGCATTACTCATATAACAGGAATCCCATACAATCCACAGGGACAAGGCATAGTTGAAAGAGCTCATCAAACTATTAAAACGTACTTATTAAAGCAAAAAGAGGGAAATGGAAAGGGGTATATATCCCCCAAAGATAAACTTAAAATAACCCTTTTTACTCTAAACTTTTTAAATTTGGATTCAACAGGACTTAGTGCTGCAGAAAGACATATGTATCCAAAAAATGTACATAAGCCCAAGGTACTTTGGAAGGATATTCTAACAGGACAATGGAAAGGTCCTGATCCAGTGATTTGTCTGGAGTCGGGGTTCTGTTTGTGTGTTTCCATAGGGAGAACAGCAGCCAATTTGGATTCCAGAGAGACTAACCAAAGCAATTTCTACAGGCCAAAAAGAAGATGATTTGACTCAAATCCATAACAGCTGATATCCAGAACTCCAGCTTAGCTATTCTTACACCTGCGACAGTGATTAACCAGGGTGATTTTTTCAATATCTATTTTATTATTGCATTTTCCCACATCATAAAGTTCTATTTTATTTTTTTTTATTTTTTTTTTAAAGACAGAGTGAGAGTGGGGGGAGGGAGGGAGGGAGGGAGGGAGGGAGAGAGAGAGAGAGAGAGAATTCTTAATATTTATTTTTTTTTTAGTTCTCGGCGGACACAACATCTTTGTTGGTATGTGGTGCTAAGGATCGAACCCGGGCCGCACGCATGCCAGGCGAGCGCGCTACCTCTTGAGCCACATCCCCAGCCCTCTATTTTATTTTTTGAGTTCATACAGACCTAAGTTAATGTTTTTCCGATCAGTTTTATTTTTTGACTGTGGAGTTTTTAAACATTGCAATGGAGATTTCACCTCGGTAAAGCTACAAGGCCTTTACTATTGTCTTATGTGTCGTATGTCATGTGTGCACACTTCTGTTTTGTGTTCTATGTCTGTATGTGCGTATGTCCATAGATCATATATGAGGAGCGCTCATGAAAAAAATGGATCCGAATTTTTTTTTATTCTCGTGATTTTAATGGTTTAATTTAAATTAGGTAAACAGCTGTTAAGGATTGTTTTTAAAGGAGGTTAACAGATCTGTTGGTTTACTTTCACCTTTCCTTTTCATTATATTTAATAATTCTGTTCAGGATAATGTCTCTTTAGCATCATTGCCAGAATTCCTATCTTCATCCCAGTGCCAGTGAAGACAAAGATGAAACCAAACTACAGCTTCTATGATAGCTATCACAGTAAACTCTATAAACTGATGCATCAATGAATATAACTCAACAAGTAATGCTCAATCAAGGAGTCGGCTTACTTTGAGAGGAAATGGACATATTGATAGACTCCTCCGCTTTGAACTGCTTGCAGAACTTGCCTGGACTATGTATCACTTGTATGCATTGTAAACTATCGTTTGGTGCAGCGAATTGTGGTAGTGCTGGCATATCTTTGCTGATGGTGTCACCAGCGATGCAATTTTTTCCAAAGGAGCCGTCAACTGGCTTGGTGTCGTGGCATTTCTGTATCCTCCTCCCTTCCGCTAGTGATGGTCTAAAATTTGGGGGCCAACAGAGGTGAGGCAAAGAACCTCACCCCCCCACTGGCACCAAGGCTAAATTTGGGGGCCAACAGAGGTGAGGCAAAGAACCTCACCCCCCCACTGGCACCAAGGCTAAATTTGGGGGCCAACAGAGGTGAGGCAAAGAACCTCACCCCCCCACTGGCACCAAGGCTAAATTTGGGGGCCAACAGAGGTGAGGCAAAGAATCTCACCCCCCCCCCACTGGCACCAAGGCTAAATTTGGGGGCCAAAAGAGGTGAGGCAAAGAACCTCACCCCCCACCCCCACTGGTGCATAGGCATATCCACAAGCATGACTGTATGCTGGACCGGTAGTCAGTGACGGGTATGATCCAATTGCAGTGGTATCAACCTAAGACAGGAGGCTGACACCTAGAGGTCAGTTCATCCCATGACGGGTAAGAACCATATGTTGAATTGGACAACCTACCAGGCACGGTCCTTAAGCCACATTGCTTGTTGTTTAATTAATCAGAAGGGGGGAGATGCTGAGAGCCATAGCTAAGTAAGAATGACGCATGGCAATTTCCTTGTCAGCCTACCCCATGTTGCTTAGAGGGAGGACTCTCCATTGTGGAAATGGGCTTGTTTGAGTAAGATGACCCTGCTCAAGGACCAGGGTGGATCCGGACTGCAGCAGTACCTGCTGATTATGTACAAAGCACAGGGTTTGAGCCCCAGTGTCACAATAACAGAAACAAAACAACCCAACCCAACCCAACCCAAGCAAACCACACCACATTAAAAAAGCAACCCCCCATACTATCCCTGTCCAAGGAACAAAAGACTTATTTCCAAAGCAATCAGAAAAAATCATAAAAGTGCTATATCAAACAACCAAATTCTAAGTTGAGTATGAATTTCAAAAGCTGGAACAGACAACAAGTGCCAGGGAAAGCTGGCTAGCCTCAAGGGAAAATGCTTAGAAGGACTGGGCCAGAGAACTAGGAGGCAAGATAAGCCCAGTGTGCTCCCAGGTAACTCCACAGTCATACCCATTCCTATATCTTACTTTAAAAACAAAACAAAAACCACTCAAAGCACCATATCCCCAACTTATAAAGTTCATGGTCATTGTTACCACTGTCTGCACATGGGAGTCTGGTTCTAGTGCACACATGAAAAGTCCATAAACCCCCAAATACAACATTTTCCAAAACACAAAATCATTTCCCATATTTTCTTCACATGCTCTGACAGGGCCAGGCTCAATGATGACCATTTTAGAAAGCTTACTAAAATCTTCTCCCTGTCTTTAAAATTACAAGTAACAGTAAGATTTATGCACGTGCAAACAATGTAACAATTTGGCTCCCCAGAACCTCTCCTTTCCCTCCCCTTTACTCTACTGATCTCCCTTCTGATTTTATGAGACCCTACCCCCCATCAACCATGGCCTATTCGTGCAGTAAAACACTTCCCCCCAATCTTTTCTCTATAGCTCCCCTGTGTGAGAGAAAAAATACGACCCTTGGCTTTCTGAGTTTTGTTTATCTCATTAATAATGCTCGAAAGTTCTATCCATTTTCCTAAAAATTACATAATTTCATTCTTTATGGATGAATAAAACTTCATGTTGTATATACATCACATTTTCTTTATCTACTCATCCAGTGATGGACACAGGCTGGCTCATAATTTGGCTATTAGAAAACCCAATTAAATTATTCTAAAAACAAGCTGTGAAGAGTCCCTATGGCCTCTGCCTAACTTAGTCTAATAGTATCAGCAACTGGACAAATCTAGGTTATGGCTGACTGGGGCTGCTCTCACTCCTGCTCAAATGCTTCAAGTCAGAGAAGTCTTTTAAACTCATCAAATGAGAAGCAGTGGAGAGCCTAGAGCAGCCAGCCTGGGTTCACTACCCCAGTTCAGCTAAACTGAGTACTGAGTTAGCTGTTTGATTCTCCGTTCACTACCCCAGTTTAGCTGGGGATGTGGCTAAACGGAGAATCAAACAGCTAACTCAGTACTATGGTGAAAATCAAATGAATTTGTTATTAAAACACCAAGTATATTAATCTAGCAAACAGTGGGCAACCAAAAGACTGCTTCCTATGATTATTATCCAAAGTAATTAAGGGCACTAATTTAGTCAGGACTACTCAGGCAGTAACACAACAGTAAAAAAAGGTGCCAGCTTCAAAAGGGAAAATTGGATCTATTGCTAGACATATGAAATTACCATTAAAATAAAGTACAACACATGTGTGCATTGGAACTCAATATATGACGAAACTGGCACTGTAGAGAGAAAACTGAAATACTTACACCTTTTTTAGTTCCCCCACCTAACACCCTACACAAACTCAATTCCAAGTAGATTAATAACCATCAATTAATAATCACAGTGCAAAAAAAGTAAAATTTAAAACTTAAAACATAAGGAAACTTGGAACATGGGGAACACAACAATTTCTTCAGTAAGACACACCAATCATAAAAGAAAGGATGGTATATCCAACAGTATTAAAATCAAAAACTTTTTCCATTAAGAGTCCATTTGAAAACAAAGGCAAGCCACAGACTTGGGAAAATTTTTAGAACACATGTAACCAAGGAAGTATTGGAATCGAAAGCATTCCTACAAATCAATGAGATAAAACAATCCAATAATAAAGGGCAAAATGTACTAACTGGCAATTCAAAAAGTACACAAAGGAGGAGAGGGGTGGTAATGTGCATGGGGGTGATCAAAGCCAAGCATACAAAAGGGCAAGCCGGGGCCCCCAGAATCACACCAAATTAAAAACAAACAAACAAAAAAGCCCACAAAAACCGAAAAGCACATGAAGAGTTGCTTAGTCTATTTAATAATAAAGAAAATACAGCTAAAAACCCCCTATGAGAAGCCAATTCACGTCCTCTGGGACTGGCAAAATTAAAAATACCTTGACAAAACTGTGGAGCAAAGAACCACACTGGTGCTTAAGAACGTAACCTGACCCAGTAGGCGTCCAGGAAAGAAGGTGTATACACCCACCACACAGTGACTCCACTTCTAGGTCTGTAAACGTGTACATACACTTTGTGCGCACACTCCTCAATGAAACTCCTACGCATGTGCACAGGCAACACAAGGCTACCCACTGCAGCACTGTTTGAGTGCCAACAACGGCAACAGTCAAAATGGCCACAAACAGAAGAATACATCAACCACGGCCTATTCGTGCAGTAAAACACTTCACAGTGAGAATGAATTGTGGAAGACTGCTGACTGCCTGTGACTGCCGCCTTCTGGTGCTCATGCCATTGGCAGTGTCCTTTGATCCTCTTCCCACCGGGTTGGCAGCCCTCAATTCTAGGACAGCTTTGCAATGGAATGCAAAGTGAAGTCAAGCACTTTCTCCTCTGTAATCCCCGCTACTCTGAGGCAGAAGGACTGACAAGGCCAGCCTGGGCAACTCAGAGAGAGACCCTGTCGCAAAACAGAACCAACAGGGATGGGGAAGGAGCTCAGTGACACAGCACCCCTGGGTTCAATCCCCAGTGCCAAAAAAATTACAATAATTAATACGAGTCATATTAATATGAATTTGACATATTATGTTGAATATAAAAAGCTGCCCAAAATATATAACGTTATCCTACTATACATGTAATGTTTAGAAAACATAGTTAGAGACATATTACACATACATGAAGGAGAGTGATCACCCTCAGGGTATGGAGGAAGGAGAACATCCTCCAAGAGGGTACTCCTTAGTTGAGGCCTTCCCTGTAGCCAACCAAATGACCACCAAACTAAAACTGCATTCCTCCAGCACTCTACATCCCTCGAGCCACTTCCATACTTCACTTTCTACTTGGTACTTGACACTAGCCAACAAGAGCAGGAGTTTGCACTGTGTCACTGTTGCCCCAGCACCTAGAATAAGGACAGGTCCTCAGGTATCAACAGCCCCTCAGGTATCAACTGGGCAGCAACGAAAATGACGAGATGGGCAAAACCTGGTGCATGGAGTCCACAAATAAGAGCAGTTCTTACAGAAGAACATTCGCAACAGACCCGATGATGGAGAACAACATCAGACACCAATTAAGAGAAATGTTATCCCTCCAAAATAATCCTACCCTTGTCATTAGTAGACTTTATCACAAAATTTCTTAATTTCTATTGCATCTTGAATTCTATTAATTAAAAATGTATGGACATCTGTTTTCTCTTCTGTTCTACATGACATCCCTGATGGGGGCCTTGCACAGTAGTGCAACAACACCTGTAATGCCAAAAAACAACAACAACAAAAAACAACTTTTATTTCACTTCTCAGAGAATGTATTCAGATCTGAAGCTACTGTATATTCTAAGCCTTGAATATTTCCAACATTTTCAACTGAAAATCAATTTTAGGGCTCAAAAGATTTTTCTAAGGAGAAAAAATTATAACAACTAGCTCAGGCCAAATGCCTAATCATGCTCATAGATAGATATAATGTTACTATAGCCTTTTTTAGTTTTCATAAAGCAAATAAAATAGGGCCAATACCTTAAGAAGTTGTCTTTACCTTTTTTCATGCTTACAGAAACATTTGCCACCCTGTTTAAATCAAAGAAAAAGTACGGTCAATGTCAGATTTAAAAGTGAAAGACCATTTGATGCCCCAAATAAGACACGATTCCTCAGCAATACATATTCCTGTACAAATCAATAAATGATCCCCTGCAGGATGCAGTCTTCAGCTTCCCTATACAACTCAATAAGAAGCTTATCACCAGAAGTACCCTGAACAACAAAGAGCATTAAGAAGTGGCTCTGTTATAAATTTAGGAACAAAATTAAAGGTCCTAGGGAAACATTTTCCACAAGCACATCCAGAAAATGCAGAGGGACTGCCACACACAGGCAGGATTTCACTGCTTTATAATAAGTGTGTTTCTCCCTAAAGCAACTCAGAATTATGACTGCCTCAAAACAAAGATCTGTATAGCTATAACCACCCAGACCCTAACGTACTAAAGAAATTCACTTGTCCTCTTCAGAGCTACAAAGTCATTGTGCTGCTATGTCCCTAAGAGTTTTACAAATATAAAAACAACAAATCCTTGAATACACAGGCACTTAGTTTGTCCAAAGACCATCATTTCTCAACTTTCTGCTGGCCCAAATGATACACATGGTACAACATCACTGAGCTGAAATGTGAGATCTAGATTCTAGTCTCAGCTGTCACTGGCAGATGCATGCTTACGGCAGGTTCACTCAACCTTGAGCATGGAGCTCAAGGTTATTTGGTGTGAATATCCCCACAAATTATTCATGTAAAGATTTATGTTGTGTCCACAATCTATTCTCCTCTCTCAAACAACAATCTTCATTTCTATATCAGTTAGAAACCTATCAATTTATTTCAAAGGACAGAAAACCCCAATGCAAACTAGGTGAAAGTCGTAACTGGAAGTCAAGCAGAGCACATGTCAGACAGTGAAGCGTGTCCTGAGAGCCACAGGTGCACACAACTCTTGGACCGTTTCTCCTTATTTTGACTTTATCCTCCAGCTTCCCCTCGCGTGATGGCCAGGTGACTCCACCACTCCTGCCTTTCATGACCCCAAGGCTTAATTACAATGAGGATGCTTCATCCCACAGCACATGGCCAGGTGACTCCACCACTCCTGCCTTTCATGACCCCAAGGCTTAATTACAATGAGGATGCTTCATCCCACAGCACACAATGACCGGCTGTGACCACCAGAACCAACAGGTGACCTGGGACCACTAGTAGGTAAGACCTAAAGGGAGCAACCCTGTGGCAAAAGCATGACAGGCTCCCATTCTCTCACCAAAGGCCACCCCTGCATTGGGGTACCTGTTCCTACCAGCTGCATCCCCAGACCCCATTATTTTCTTTTAAAACCTAATCAACCCCTGGAAACCTCATCTTATGTCTGGCAACTCTCCCATGCACTTCATGTGGTTGAGAAATCACTGTCTTCCTCATCTTCAAAAGCAATCTGTCTCCAGTGCTAAAAGACCCCCTCCTTGCTTGTTTTTTCTGCTCTGCTTCTTCCCCAACTGTGACGCCCCTAGTGAAAACAATGGTTCTGTTTTAGTTTGTTGTTCTTGTGTTTTTTGGTGTTTTTTTTTTGGGGGGGGGGTGCTGGGGATCAGCCGGGCGGGGTGGGCCAGTACTCTACCGTGAGCAGAGAACCTCTGCCTCACTCCTGCCTGGATCATTCTGATCAACTTCCAGCCCTCTCCCTGCCTCCAATCTCCTCGCACCATTACAATTTATGCTCTGTTCTGTCACCTGTGACCTTTCTATCATAAGAGTAGATGTTCAAGTACAAGTCTCCTATTATTCTCCCTCTTCCATGTTCATTAAGGTCTCCTTGCCTTTGGCAGCATAAAAACAACTTTATTTCTAACCGCCCTTACCCTATAGTTGAATCATGCCAATTACCTGTAATTTCCAAAACTCCGCAAGCAGTTTCATATCTCCATTCTTTCCTTCAAATCACTCTCTGGACTGGAATTCACTTGTGATACTCTCTGGATTCAAGGGGTCCCCCTATTCAAACATCTGACAGAATGAGATTCAGCTGTTTCTACTCTTATGAAATCTTCCCTGGATTCCCAGGATTCTTTTTGTACCTACACAGTAGCCTCCCATATGGGCAGGAGATATGTTCAAAGAGCCCCAGAGGATGCCTGAAAGAGTAGATGTACCAACCAAATCCTATACATACTATATTATCTGCCCTAAATATCTACCTGTGGTAAAGTTTAACTTAAAATCGGGCACAGAGATAAACAACTAATAGTAAAATAAAACAATTATAACAATACAGTGTCAGGGGCCGTCCATGGGTTGCATGTGGGTCACCGCACGTGGAAGCCTTGTGGATAGAGACATCTGGTGTCTAGGAATGTCCAATGGACATTTCCATTGGTCAATTGCCCAGGGACAATGTGAATCTCTGTCCCGCTCTGCCGTGGCCCATACAGCACCTGAGATGGGTATGACTGCCAAGATGTCAATCAAGCTGCTGACTGCAAGACATCAAGCAAGATTCCGCCCTTGAACCCTTATCCCTGCCTTTGATGTAGTCCCTTAAATAAACCACCTGAGTCACTTTCCCTTTGTCTAGTTCCAGAACCCAATGGACTAGATCTATCAGGGGCTTCACTTTTTGTAAACATATTTCTGAGTATTTGTGCTTTGTTATTTATTAATTACTTGAGATTCTAAGTTTTAGGGTAGCTTGGATTATCCTGGGCAGGAAGAAGAACCCCTTAATGAGATTCTGGTCATCCCCCCACCATAATACAGTGTAGTAAAATTTACGCTAATGTGATTTCTCAAAATGTCTTATGTTATTGTAGATCTTAGCAATCTTAGAAAACAATTTTTCTTTCCTTAAATCAATAAATTTTACTTTTTCATTTGAAGCATTCTGCTGCTTCCCTATGGCATTAGCAAACTGACAGAATCACCATTCTTGCTCTTTGGGGCCATTATTAAGACAAATAAGTACTGAATACAAGCACTCTGATACCAGACAGTCCATGACTACTAAGTAACCAAGGTAAGGGTAGTATATACAGATTGGACACATCAGGCAAAGGATGATTCACACCCTGAGCAGGATGCAACAAGATGACACAAGATTCCATTCTGCTACTCAGATTAACATGCAATTTTAATGAATATTTCTGTAATTTTCTACTTAATATTTTCAGACTGAAGTTGGCCATGAATAAGGAAGGACTTACTATGATCTCTCACAGACAGCATTTTTCTATTCACAGATTTGCCCTATTCCTGTGGTTCTCAGAAGCAAGCATGAATCAAAATAATTTTAAAACTTCTATAAAAATACAGATGCCTGGGCTCACAGAATATCAAACCTACCAAACCACAATCTCCTAGATGAAAAACCAGACCTGCACACTATGAAAAAAAGCTTCAGGTGATTCAAGTTACCTAACTTCATTTCCTAGGTAAAAATGCTAACCAATCATAATCTGCTTAAAGATTCATATTATTATGAATTATAGTCATAAAAAATCACCAAGAAAAGAAAATGAACCATGGGCATCCCAGTTAATTTTTTTTAATTATTCATTAGGTGAAGAGTAGGAGAGGAGACAGATTTAAAAAAAAAAAATTACCTGAATCACATCTTCTCTGATAACCAAAAGCTGTACATTATCCATAGGTTAATTTGCTGAAGCCAGGGATGATAATGCTCCTGATTTTTTAACTTCAAGTTCTTCAATGGTTAAGGATCAGGCTGCTTTTTACCAACGCATAATAAAACAAATATTGCCTTCTTCATATGCCACATGCCAAGAATCAAGATACATGTGAAACACAATTATAGCATGAATCAAAGATGGGCAATACACAAAGAAACACCATTTTTTCTGACACCAAAATTCAATTTAAGCATTTTCTGCCCATCTTCAGAGTCAGACACTAGTTCTGTTGGACTAGTAAAGTGAAACCAGAGGCACAGTGGCTGCCCTCAGGAAGCCGAGAAACGAACACTGTAGCTCAAGCACACTGGCACAACACTCAAACAAACATACATCACCCAGAGTGAGGTTGCCGAATGATTCACTTGCATTCCATCAAAACCTTTAAGTCAGATTACTATCCTGATTAAATTTTTAAAAACAATACTAAGGCATTTTCCTGGTTTGAAAGAGCATGATCAAAAGACTCTTCAAAAACTGAATAATGTGTGAACAGGTTTTAAAAAATAAAAAGTGTCACTGAAGCAAATGATTTCACAATATGATACGTAAGTCTGAAATGTTTTGTGCAAGGACCTAACCAAGTCAGAAGAAGTTCCGTTCTGCATTCTATTTCAAAACTAAACAGATAGGGCTGGGGTTGTGGCTCAGTGGTAGAGCTTGCCTAGCATGTGTGAGGCACTGGGTTCAATCCTCAGCACCACATATAAATAAATAAATAAATAAAGGTCCATCAACAACTAAATATTTTTTTATAAAACTAAACAGATAAATCAGACTGTCAAGAATACAAACAATAACTTTTACACTGTTGTGGGACTGTAAGTTGGTATAACCACTGTGCAAGTCAGTGTGAAGATTCCTCAAAGACTAGGCACAGAACCACCCTATGACGAGCAGCTGCACCACTGCTCCTATGTACCCTGAAGAATTAAAGTCAGCCACACTCCAGTGATACTGCCTACCCAGGTTCAGAGCAGCACAAGTGACAGCAGCCCAACTATGGAACCACACCAATTGTCTATCAATGGATGAGTGGATAAAGAAATGCAGATATACACAATGAAGTTTTACTCAGCCATAAAGAATGACATTATTCATCTGCAGGAAAATGGATGGAATTTGAGGACACTGTTAAGCAAAATAAGCCAAACACACAAGGTCAGGTGTCCTAAGTTCTCTCTCCTATGTGGAAGAAGAAAGGAAAAAGGAAAAGAAAGAAGAGGAGGGTCTCATGAAAATCCAAGGGAGATCAGTAGAGGAAAGAGACCCAGGGGAGGGAGAAGGGAAGGGAAAGGGGAAATACTGGGGAAAGATATTAGCCAAATAATCCCATTGTGTGCATGTCCTAAAATATAACAATGAATCCCACCATTAGGTACAACTATAACAGACCAATGAAAAATATGGAAAAAGAAAAAACTAAACTGATAAAAATTCCTACATGCAGCTAGAGTCTGAATGTTCCTGAAGTTGCCATTTTTTTTTTCCTAGTTGCATCAGAAAAGCAAAGAGGGAGGGAGGGAACAGGGAAGGTAGGTTAGTTGGCTAATCATAGTAAAGACAAAAACTTTCCCTCAGCCAACCCAGTGAGTGGCAACCTGATACCAAGTTAAAGAAAGAGGGAAAACAAAACAAAAAACAACAACCAAAAAAAGACTAAGATGAACTCTATTTCTTTAAAATAAAAAATTCTTGCCAAGAGTAGAAGCAGATCCCTGTAATCCCAGTTACTTGGGATTCTGAGGTTGGACAGTTGTGAGTTTGAGCAATTTTGTGAGTCTCCAAAAATAAGAAAAAAAAACTTTACTAACTTTACCAAATTTCATGCTGAAAAAAAAATAAAACTAGAGAAATAAGACAATGAAAAAGAATAGTGGGAAAAATGGTAACTTGTTCGACAAAAGAGTAGTTTAGTAAATCATTATAGAATCCACAGAGGCTAGAAGTTTTGTTTCTGTTCCTAACCCTCAAGTATAAATTCTTGGGCTGATGAGAAATAAAAACATAGTAATACAAACCATTTAATGTAATACTGTAGGCTTTGCTTTGAAATAAAACTCTTGTTCTCCAAAGTGAACCTGTCCCTTGATAATCAAGTTTGTCCAAGTTTCATAAGCATTTCATTAGGAAATTCATCATAAAGTGCTCTTTGGGTCACCAGATTTTAAAATACGCATTGTAATGAACACTGTGGTGCAATAAAACAAGATATTTTTTAAAAACCCGAAGGCCCAATTAAATTATGTAAACTTAGTTAGATGTACACATAAATCAGTCAATACCCAAAGCTCCTGGCAAAATGCCAGCCAGCATGTCCTGGGCACAGGAACCAGACCCTCCATCCTAGAGGGATGCACGCTTTTTCTCCTGTCATCACACAGGAGATCAGAAGTCACAGACCAGTTATACATGTCAATCTGATTCAGCTACAAGCAAGAAACTATCACACTGAACATCATGATTAAAGAAATTTAAAAGTATTTTTAATAATTAGAACTACTTTGATTTATTTTGTCACTTGTGGCTCAGTCATGAACATTCTTTAGTGTGAAGTTAACAACAAAGTAAAAAAAAACTATAATAAAAGCTGCAACAACTGCATAATTATTCAGAACACAGTAATTTGGTTTGTATTTTCATATTATCAACAATGGAGTATAACATGGGGCTCATTTTCAGTAAGAAAAAATTAACATTAAAGACAGAATTGGAGTCTTAAGTCCCCCTACAAAACCTTGCTATTAGTGTCTCCTGAGTGGACTTCAATATGAACAACTGCTTAAGAACAAGATTTTGGATAGGGCTTTGGAAAATGTGCTTGAATTCTTCAAACATGTCTGTTACTCTTGACTGCTGTTTTGTAGGCATATTCTACAGATAGACTGCAGAGAGACTGTGCGTCTTTTTTGCAAAGACATAATACAAAAAAAACCTTGAGTTTTTGGTTCTAAAACATACTATCTACAGAGATCTATTCAGATAATCTTAATAGCAAATAAGCTGACCTTCATTTGTAGAAACTTCTAGAGAGATTCTTTTATAAGAGGTAAGAAAACACATTTTAAAACATGGAGAAAACTGCCAAACCTCAGAAAAGAAATACATTGATTTAAATAATCAAGACATTTAGAGCAAACAGGAAACAGAGAACTGAACTGTCTTATCCCATTATCCACTGTGATACTGCTATACCATCTATTCAGTGATGAAAAAACGAGTGCTTTAACCCACTTTGCAAAACCCAGCACAGAGGGTTTTGCAAAGTGGATTAACATACCTATAGCCAATCCAACCAGCTCAGATCTGTCCCAGGCGAGGTTCCAAGTACAACCCTTGAATGGAAAAAGGCCATTTTCCATAGAACTCAATATAGAAATCATAAAAGAAAATAAAACTTCCCCATTAATATTTTGAAAATGCCTCTCCAAACTTAGTGGTTAAGTATATTTCTCAGTATATTTTTCTCAAGAAAATAAATACATGAATTTGATAAATATTAGGTGTTATTTATTATAGTATAAATGGATTCAGGTTTAAGACTAATAACCCATGATCTACTCATATAATACATCTCTCTCTCACACACACACACAAAACAATTCACTATTATATGAAAATGTTGTACCATTTTTAAATCCTTACTTATCTTGAGGAAAACAATTCTGAAGCTACTACAATAAAGTATTGATTTTGCTTTTAGAATCCCAACAAAAAAACCTAGTTTATATATGTGGATTCATTTTACTGATGCTCCCAAGGCTCTGATCCCAACCTAACTTCTATCTTCCTCAAAACTCTTCCCTGGCTCTTCCTCCCTTCCTAGTCACCTGGGCTGAGTGAGCCTCTTCCAGGCACACTGGGTCTACACCCTTCAACCGTGTGTTCACAGGCTACTGTGACTTTAAGTGGACTTAGCTGTCCGCACATCCCTCCCCTCAACTGGATTGAAGCTTTCTGATTATAGTTCAATCCCCAGGATTGAAGCTTTCTGATTATAGTTCAGGGAACTATTAAAAATAAGTGAAGTAATGTTTATAAATCAGTGTAACATGGCACCTGATGGATTTTAGACCATAAATGTCAAATAAATGAATTAACCAGTCACTGTAGCCTTTGATGACTGATTTATGCTTTCTTGAAAAGCACCAAGAAAAACAAATTCATCCTTTGAGTTGATCTACAAACTTAACATCTTATCTGTCATTTATAACTATGCTATAGCTAAACAACTTAAAAAACACACTACTTACCAAGTTCTTAAAGAGCACTGCACATCCAAAAAATTACAATTTCTCAGTGTTTCTTAAATTCAAAATATGCACACATTATTCTCATAACTAAACCATTCCAAAATCTGACAACCAACTAAAAGGAGTAAAGCTGTTTTTTACAGTGTAAAGGAAAATAGTAACTGGTAACTACACCTCTTCACAATCCACACATCACCCTATCACCAGCAGTTGATACTTTCCCTCCCTCCCAATCAGAAACTGAGTAGTGTCCATGGCTGACTTCCCTCCACATGTAATCCTAAAAACATTACAGACAGCAAAATTTAAACAATATTCAAAACTAAATGGCATTTTACTTGCATTTTTTTTTAAGCCAACTTTACTTTCTTTCTTTCTTTCTTTTTTTTTTTTCTTTTTTGGTGTACTAGGGATTGAACTCAGAGGCACTCAACCACTGAGCCACATCCCCAGCCCTATTTTTTGTATTTTATTTAGAGACAGGGTCTCACTGAGTTGCTTAGTGCCTCACCACTGCTGCGGATGGCTTTGAACTCGTGATCCTCCTGCCTCAGCCTCCTGAGCCACTGGGATTCCAGGCATGTACCACTGCACCTGGCTAAGCTAATTTTTTAAAGTACACCTTTTCAAAGGTACATAGGAAGATATATATAAAAGCCAAGCTATGTTTCTGTGTTTCCTTTCCTTTTCCTGTAAGTCAGAAAGATATGCTTTACTTAGGTTACTGACCAACAACAGAATTCCTACCCCAAAGTTAGTAATATAGAATGATATATACCAGATCATTACATTATCAACAGAATAAAAGAATCTATAAACAATTCCATATTCCAGTTAAGACAGAAGCTAATAAGCACTATAACACTCAAAATGGAAACTCAAGTAGGGATGTGGTGTTTTCAGAAATTTGCAACAATAAAAATAAGAAGGAATTTTGAAAGAGGGAACAGTTAAAGGAAAAATAAAATCGGGGTAAAGATTAAAATATATGCACTATTTTGTAAGGGCCCTTTATGGAAAAAAAAATCTTTAAAATCTGGGTCATAAAACTTAACCAACACATATAACCTCACAAAATTACATTTAGCATTAAACTTTAAAGCACCATTATTTAGTTTTCAACCTACTAATAGTTTCATGGCAACTAGACATATAAATCAATTTTAAGAAATACAGTAATGCTTCATTTCTATTAGTCCACACACAAAAAAAATTCTAACCAATTCTCAGTGGGGAGGTATAGGCAAGGAAGCTGGGAGCTCAGGGTCTGTGCCCCAGCTCTACCACCTATCTCAGAAGATGAGTTTTTTCAGCTCTCCAAACCTGTTTCCTCATGTGTAAAAACAGTAGTACAAAAATACCTATGCTCATAGACGGCGGTGAGGACTGGGAAAGTGCTCAGTAAGACACAAGTGACCAGGCTAGCATATTGTTTTATTTTGTCAATTTCTTAAAAACAGTATTACTCCTTCCATCAAATAGATACATTTTTCTTTTTTTAAGTTATATCCAAATTTAACCTTTTTAAAGTGAAGGAGAAAGGAGTGTTTTGTTTTGTCTTTTGGTACTAGGGATTGGATCCAGGGGTGCTTAATAAACCCCTGTTCACCTCCCCAACTCCATTTTTTGAGACAGTGTCTTACTAAGTTGCTGAAGCGATCCTCCTGCCTCTGCTTCAGCCACCAGAGCCACTGGGATTATAAGCTTGTACCACAGCACCCAGCTCACTTTGCTTATATTTTTATATTTGTTGGCAAAAATTTTTTTTAAGTATTATTTTGTCTGGACTTTTTAGAAAGGAAAAGGTATGAAAAATAGCTTCTTGTTCAGACAGAATAGCTGATATAGACAATTTTATAATAAAATCTTATCACAGCTTCTTAGAAAATGTGTCATATTTTGAATTTGAAATTATTTGAGTCATATAATGGCCTACTAGAATTTGTTATCTGAAACATTTTACCAACTATTCTAAAAACTATTACTCAAAATTCCTTCACTTTTACAGTTGGGTTCTAGAGTTTCCTATAAGGTAACTTACACAATCATCTTCAAAAGAAAAGAAAAAGCCTGTATTGTTTCTGCTTTGCAAGAATGTGCTCCTACTCTTCTCTCCCAAGGCCTAATCTCTCTCTCAACTTCAGGCATTAAAGCTAAAGAAAATTTGGACACAGTGACCTTTGACTGAGTTCTGATAAGTGTATTTCATAATACAGGATACTTAATAAAGACTGTAAAGTTAATAACCTCACTGCCTTTATTCTATAGTGGGTTCTACAGGAGAGGAAAACCAGATAATAAGAAAAGATAAAGGTGAGATGACAGGGAAGTCATTAAGAAATTTCATATACATTTCTAAAAGTTTGCCTTAAATTATCCTTAACATAGGTTTACCTTTTTATTTCCTTCCCATCTGAACTCAAGCTCTCTAAAAGAACTTTGAAGCTGTATAGAACTGTCTTCATCGCTTAATCCATGGCTGTATTCTGCAGATGAAGAAATTTTAGCCCAAAGAAATTAAGATCAAACAAGCAGGCAGTGGCAAAACTGGCAGTGGAAACTTCTGGAAAGCTGGACAGGAAACCAAACATTTTGGCTTGTACCCTACAAGTAATGCAAACATCACTTAGATACTCTTTGTCCTCCTCTGTCAACCAGGTGTTCTAACATCCCACTACTATCATAAAATTGTGCTTTGCAATCTCATAACAATGGTAAGCTCCAGAAACTTTAGTTTTTCTAACAGTCACTATTTTTCCTATCATGTTTGTGTTATTTTCTGAAAGATGTTGCTAGAAGACAACTATGTAATATACAGATCCTTCCCTCTAGAAAAGGGGGAGCCTTTCCACCCTCTGTGCATGGGCTTCCATGGCCCACCCACCACCTTGCCCTGGAGAAAAACTTCTCAAGGAAGGGATCACCTCCCTTCCTATTCCACCAGCTGAATATACATCCAGATAAGCAGGTCTCTTAACTTTGGGGTTTCAGGGCTCTTTTAGGCTCTTACATATTATTTGACAATCCTGTGTTAAGCAGATTTCTAAGATAGTCCTCCTTCCAGGTACTCTCAACCCCTGTTATCTATGCCTCGAGTGTGGGGTGGATCAAGTAATTTTCCTCCAACAAAACTGCAAAACGGATGTCACCTCTGCGATTTTGTTGCAGAGCTATGATTTCCATTTGCTAGTGCTCCTTCCTTGCGAGTATGCTCTTGGGCTCTTCTCATGTACACGCTCTGATGAAGCAGGACGGAGAAGGCCACATGGCAAGGAACTGAGAGCAGCCTTTGGCCATCCATCAGGAAGGAACTAAGGACCTCAGTCTATCAGACAGAGCCAACCAACAAGTGAGTGAGCTTAGACAGAGGTCTCCACCCAGCTGAAGCTTCAGCTGCTGCATTGTGAGGGGCCTGAAGCAAAGGACCCAACTAGGCCTTGCCCACGTTCCTGACCCACAAAGACTCTCTCCAACCTAAGATGTATTCCCAGTTCCAGAGATCCAGAACCTGGTCTCACACTACCCCAGCCCTCCAACTAACTCTGTAAGCCCTACTACAAGAGGACCTTTGTTTTCTCAGGATTCTCAGAATGAGTAGGAGCCTAGCAATATGATTTAGAGCATGGGGACATTCTGCTTGGGTCAGTGATGGAGGCAAGATGTAGATTAGAGGGCAAAAGAACAAACGGCTCTAGGTAATGGCTGCTAAGTTCTGGGTCTGCTATGTTTAACAGCATATCTGCAGTGGTGGCCACAGTACCGATTACACATGTCCAGCAGCATGTCTGCAGTGGTGGTCACAGTACCGATTACACATGTCCAGCAGCATGTCTGCAGTGGTGGTCACAGTACCGATTACACATGTCCAGCAGCATGTCTGCAGTAGTGGTCACAGTACCAATTACACATGTTTAGCAGCATGTCTGCAGTGGGGGTCACAGTACCAATTACACAAGACATGTTATAATGAAAGCAGTCGATTCTAAAACTAATTTGCTTCAAGAAAACAGTCTAGGAAATATTTAATCAGTGTGCACTATGAGCTAAATACTATGCTAAAATGAATAGTACTTAGCTTCTCCCCTCAAGGAGTTCTAATAACAACCTGCAACTGGAGAACTTAAGAGGGAAATTAAACAAAATCTAGTATGCATGGAATGAGAACAACATGTAACTTTAAATATGGTAGTGATATTTCTGATAAGTAAATTCATTTAGTCTTCTACAATTTATTGCTTATCTAGGTACAGTACCTTAAAATCAAATAAGCTTTTAAAAATAAAGGCATTATTTGCTTTTTATGTTTGTAAATTTGTATGATACATTAAAAGTTGTAGCACCTGTTCATACTTGCTTTTTTACCATGAGGGTTCAAAGTTATGAAAAGGTTTGAAAATAACAGCTACTATAAACTGGCAGATTTCAGTGTTCCAGTAATGTACTCAGCAGTCTTATTACACATCCTCTCCTTTAATTCTGACCACAGTTATGGGAGGAAGCACTTTTACAGATAACTTCTCAGAGTCTAGATTTTCTTAAGTTTCTTAAACAGATCCTAACACACAGTAGGCACTGAAACATTTGATGACAGTTGAAAGAAATGAACATAAAGTTTCAGAGTGGCACCAAAGAACCAACTGAAAGATAATTCCTCAAAATTTTAATGAGCCAAAAAGAGTTCACTTTGCAAAACTAAGGAACATGGAGAGAACAGACGTCTGTTTATATCACGTTATTGACACAGGTTTCTGCATTTTGCCTACAATGTACAGGTAGAATATTTATCCTACGCAAAAGAAGACATCATTCACTTTCCTATATCCAAAGCATCATTGTACAGCAAAGCAATAAACTCTTGAAGTTCCTTCACTTGTTACTTTGCTAGTAAAAACAAATAACATTTCCCAATGTGTCTATATAAAAAGTTGAATTATGACTTCTGATTTGGGCTAATTTTTCAAAAACGGTAAATAAGTAGTTTACTTATGTGTGGAAGAAAGAATATTCTTGCTCCTCTTGTCCATCTCAGGACAAAATGCAGTCAGTTATCTAGGTTCTCGAGCCACAGACTGTTGTCCACTTATTTATCCACAGCCAACTTTGCTTTCAAATTCCTGATAGCATCACTTCTGCTCAAACAGCTTTTGCTGTCACCCTGCGAGAAATGTCAGTCACTGCGCTTCAACACACTGCCACGATGAGAAAGCTCATCTTGGAGTCTCTCTGTGATCTGGGTTTCTTATACTAGATGCTGTTCATGTACCAGCTTTAACAGCTTTTCAGAGACACCAAGAGCAAGGGAGTCTTTCATGAGGTATATAACACAAAACTGGTCCCTGCCGAAGGGACCATCTGCTTGTGGTCCTCTTCCACCACTGCCCATGGTGCTCAAACCTTTACCTGTGGTGTTTATTTTGAGTCACTGGCAGACTAAACAACTGTCGCAGCCTTGCAAACTCTTAAGTTATTAAAACCAATGCTTAATCCATCTACAATTAAAGTCCACAATTATTTTATAAAAGTAGGAGAGCAAGCAGCATTTAGAAGCATAATTATCTCAAAATATTTCACCATCCAATAGGTAACTTAAATTTCCAAAATCTGAAAAAAAATAATTAATAACAAAAGAATATCTGCTATGAATATCTTCCTTAACCAAACTAACATGTGAATCAACAAAGTTAGCATGGAAACTGGAATCAATATCCTTAAATTATTTTAAGTTAACTCCACCATGTTCTTCCTCATGGTGCTAGTTATGGTTCTAGTTACGTTAACTTTTGGAAAATTACACACCTTCCTTATGCCTGTTTCCAGATCTATAAAATAATAATGCTCACCTCACACAGTGGATGTGACAATGAAATAAGGCAATTCACATAGAACACTTAGAATAGTGCTTGGCATGCTGTCAATTATTATGGCTTTAATTACTCATGTATTTGCAGTGCTGGGTATCAAACACAGGACCTTATGTATGCTAGGTAAGCGCTCTACCACTGAGCTACACCCCAGGCCCATGGCTAGTATTATTCAATAAACACACACACAGGGTTAAAAACCAACTAGATACCTTGTTATTTCACATTATCCAGAACCATTCCACCTTAAAATAGTACTGCCAACTAAAGGTACATGTTGATTAGTTTGCTGATTAATTTTAGCTCAAGCCACAGCCTTATGTCAAAATTATTTATCCATAGCCAACTTTGCTTTCAAATTCATAACAGTATCACTTTATATGCTCAAATGACTTTTGCTGACCTCATTCTTTACAGCCTAGCAGCAGCTAGGACAGAGTTGTTTGTTTGTTGCTGTTATTGATTCAATTTTTATTTTCAGTACCAGGGATTGAACCCAGAAGCACTTTACCACTAAGCCACATCCCCAGTCCACTTTCAAATGTATTTTTTAAGCTAGGGTCTCCCTAAGTTGCTCAGGGCCTTGCTAAAATTGCTGAGGCTGGCCTAGAACTTTCGATCCTCCTGCCTTAGCCTTCTGAGGTACTGGGATTACAGGCATGCTCCACCATGACCAGCAATCAAGAGTTCTGATTCCTTCCTTTATAAACAAAAGTTTCTAGTTATTTCATCTGTTATTAAAAAAAAAAAAAAAAAAAAAAAGATTCTACAGACAATTTGGAATCGTGTATAATTAGACAAATAGGTTACCACCAAAGACATGGTTCTGCCGGGTCCCTGCTTTACACTGGCCAATGAGCAGCAGATGAGCAAAGGGGAGCCAGCCAGCTGCTACCTCCTAGCTGAGAATTTTGGGGGATAATTTCATCACAGAACAAGGAGTCCCCAAAGCTCAAGTTCCAGAAGTTCTGAATCAAAACAGATATCCCCATAGAAGGAACAATAAAAATTCTAGGGACAGGCTTCAAGCCACTGCAAAACAGAAACTTCATTAGGACAGCAGAAGCATTTACTAAAGGTGTTTGTGGAAAGCACATGAAAAAGCGAATGAAAACAGCAGAAGACTTCCATGACTCTAGGAAACAAGTGATCTTGGAAGAAATTAATAATTCCTGCAAACGTAAGGAATTAAGTAAGGTTTAAGTTCAGTTGGCTATTATACTGCATGTTAAATCAGGAATGGCAAAATTCCTTCTCTATTTAACTATTTTATGATTTTAAATATTACCTACAAAGTAATGAAATTACTCAAAAGGTCATAAAAAGCATTCAATTACCTTTAAGTTACAGCCAGTATTCCTTCCAACACCATTCTTTCCTTAATATTTTTAATTTCTCCACTATCCCAGCAAAACACACATTCTACCCACTGTCTGCACCCTTTGGCTTAACACCTAATATAAGGGAAAGGTCTCTCTAAAGTTCTGAATCATGGCCAGCATGTTCACAGTCCTTGTTTTCCCTGAAATGCCTGTCACACACCATGGTCATTTTTATATTGAGGCATCTGTCATTTATCCCTGATAACTAAGAGCACTTATTAAGATAAATTAATCCTCTTTCACACAGGCTAATATTTTTCTTACCGTATATTATATTAACAATTTTATGTGTAGTGGGGTTTTGTTTTTGTTTTGTTTTTTTAGCTAACAGAAACTTTAATATTTTACAGTTAAATTGTTTCCTTTTATGGCAGTTGAGCTGGGTGTCATATGTAAAGAATATGCAGTGTCTCCATCCTAATTACTCAAAAACAAACAAACAAACAAACAAACAAAAAAAAGTCTTTCCATTACCAAACTAAATAAAAATCATTCCTTCTCTTGTCCTAGTATTTCTCTAAGTTTTCCTTCAAACAGTGAAATATCTAATCTCTCCACAATTAACTTCTGTATTTGGTATAAGGTGTGCTCTGACATACAATTTTTCCCCCCAAATGGATAGCCAACTGTCCTGTCCCAATACCACCTGGTCCTACCTAATGTCACTTCTAATCCATTCCAGGCTCCTAAACTCTGGTTTAATGCTAAGAGAAAACTTTCATGTCTGCATTAAGGTGATCACTTTTCAAAGTATATTGTTGTTGAGTGGAATGTTGAGTGGTAGCATTCCCTGCACCTGCTGGAATAAAAATAAAAGAGAAAGTGGGAGTGAGTGTATCAAATTTGTCTACAGTGCCAAAATAGAACCATTAAGGCACCAGCACAGTTTACCATGTGTATGTACAATTGTAGGGTGACCGAAAATTACACTTGAATTGTTGCCTCTGGACAGCACTTTTAGATATGTTATCTTGCTCTAGTAAAGCAGCAAAAACTATACAAGGTAGGCATCACACTTATACCTAGGAGTAAACTACACCTGAGAGCATGGGAAACAGGAACACAGGAGTGGAGAGTCACAAATAATCCAGAATCTAATTTCAACCTAATCTCCTTATTTAAAAGTGGACTATTTAATCTAGTGCTTTTTCTCTGACAGTGACAAACAGAAGGTTTTTAGGGGAGAGTGTGCCTGGATTAAGAACGGAAAAGGGGAGCTGTGGATATAGCTCAGTGGTAGAAGCTTTCTTAGCAAGTGCAAGGCTGGGTTCGACCCCCCAGCACTGCAAAAAGAAAAAGGAACAGGAAGGGAAAAAGGGAAACCCAGAGAGAGTACACCCCAGTCAGCCTGAGAGGTGCATCCTAACAATTAGACTACAGCATTAAGGTCCATGGCCAAGAGAGTCATCAAGCCACTCATCTGATTATAATTTAGCTTATTCCAAAACAAGATAACGGGCTGAGGATATAGCTCAGTTGGCAGAGTGCTTGCCTCACATACACAAGGCCCTTGGTTCAACCCTCAGCACCAAAAAGGGGAAAAAAAGAAACCAAGATCATGTACTGCGAATAGATAAGAATTCTAGTCTACTCTACTTCACAACAGTATTTCTCAAAATAGATTAGCACAACAGGCATGGTTTCTGTCTACCATGTATCTGGTTAGCAAGAGTCAGTTCCCTTGAACTTGAGTCCCCAAAACTATGCTGATAAAACCAAGTTTCCAAGACCAGGCCTGCCAAAGAGCCTGCAGATGCTGTAACACTCTTTGAGATGCCACCTCAGTGAACAATGAATCTCCCCATTGGTCATCTTGTCTCTACCTTCAACAGACACACGATTCAGAACTCAGTGTGACCCAGTATTCACTCTGAAAAACACTCCTTATTAGCCAACACTGCCTGGTACTGTGAACAAAGCAAGTATTTATGGAAGATGCCTAAAGAATATGAGTGTCTCCATCCTAATTACTCCAAACCTTTCTCCTTGTAAGTCAGAAGGTTTGAGCAGCACTCACCAGTACCCCACTGCCTCCCTGCCGACACCTGAAGGCGCTCTGCAAGGCACGAGGAAATCTGTTGGGGTATCCATAGCAAAACTACTGCTTATCTGACTATTTATAAAAGTATCCCACCACTGCTTATCACACTGTTCATAGAATTTCCCTCTAATTTTAGTGTTAGAAATTGCTGATTTTCTTTAAAACAAAAGTTCTTAAATTTTATAAACATAAATTCACCAGGTGTCCTTTTCTGCTTCATCTACTAGATATGAAATCTACTAGAGAAATCTGTTCCATTAGAAATAAATGTTGGATTTTTATATTAGGTTTCTTATTGAATATTTTTATATTTTATATTATTTTGCTTTGTTGCTATAGTTCATGAATTTCTATAAGCCAACTTAAGTTTCAAGGAAAAAACAAAATGAACAAATAAATGGATAATGTTTAATACATATCTAAGAAAAGATTTAATTAAGGGGTTGGGGGGGGGAGTCATATTCAAAGTCAAGGGAAAGTAGGGATTTCCAGAATACAGTATATAGATTGAAAAAAAAAAAAGTCAACTCTCAACTAGGGAAATAGAGGAAGAAGAATTATGGAAAGAAAGGGAAGGAAAGATCAAATAACTTTTTATTTATAGAAATTAGACCAACAGTAGTATAAAATGACTGGAAACTTAGTCAAGCTTACATATGATATTTATAAACATTTACAATTCCACAGACATCATTCAAAATGGCAGAAACAACACAATGACATTTGGTAAAGAAAACACAAAAGTTACTTGATAAAAATGGCCAAAAGGGTTCCAACCAAGGAAACAAAGCAGACTGGCTGTAACCTGTTTCTTAGCTCTCTGCCCCTCCAGGGAATATTAGGAAAAAGCCTCTGCAGACAACCTGCCCCTCAGTTTTCCAAACACCCCTCACAGGCAGCCTGAGTAGGTTTTATTCTCTCTCCACAGCACTCTGGATCTCTTTCCTTTAAGGTCACTGTCACCTCTCTCCGCCACCAAGGAACTTTCCAACCCTGTCCCTGCTGTAAGCTAACCACAATTCACACATTATCACTGCTGAGCCACCTCCACTCAGCACTTAAAACCTTCCCTCTCCACTTCCTTAAAGGGGTTGTCCCCCGAGTCCCAGAGAAGCAGGAGCTCGCCAGGTGAGACTGCAGTCGGCCCAGCACTGAAGGGACTCCAGAGTTGGCCTTGCAGGAGACATATGGGCTGGACTAGACCACGGAAACCACCCTTTCATTCTTCCTTCACCCCTCCCTCCCAAATCTCTGAATAAGCAGAGTGAAACATTATGTTCACTCTAGTTCTCCTCGCCTAGAAGAAACACTTTCTGGTGGAGTGTAGGAGCCCAGTGCCACAGCTGACCCATCCTACCCAGACCCTACATCCCACCCCTCCAGAACAAATGGCTTGCAAGGAACATTGATGACAAAGGGCGCAGTGACCCCAGCTTGACCCTCCTGCCTAAGCTGCTGCTTGAAAAAGGCACAGAAATTATTAGTAGGTGGGGCAGGGAGAGGTATTTACAGAAGAAGAATATTTAAGAAGTCATTAACTTTGGGGAAATCTAAAACCATTCTGAAAGGGCCAGAACCAGTGCAGTATAACAAGAGAAAAATAAAACACTGTCCTACATTCAAAAAATATACAGAAAAAGAAATAAAAATGTAACGAGATGTCCAACCTACAGAAAAAGCATAAAAACCCAAGTAGTGTGGTGGTCGCCTACCAACTTAGGAAACAATAAGAAGACAGACAACTAACAGCACTGGAGACTGGAGACACTGACACTGTCAAGGACTGTAAATATATAACTAGTCGGTGCCACTCTCAAAGCCTGATAAATGTACAAAAATGTTAGATGCATGGTCCTGTGACACAAAGCTCATGGGAGGCCAGTGTGTTGCACTAGCCTCCTGTCTGAACGAGGGCCCTGCAGATCACACCAAATGCGAATGTGCGTAGTTCCTTACACTAACTCTGAAACAGTCCATTTCCCATTAAACAGGAGATGCACAGCAACCAGAAGGAGCCTTAGTATCTGAGCCACCATGAAAAATAAGTCCCCTGTTTTAACCCTATGAGGAAAATAACTTCATACTAACCAATCTGCTTTTCGTTCCCTATTTCTGCCTTTTAAAGTGTTTTCCTACATATAAAATCAAGCTCCTCTGCTCAGGTCATTGAAGGACTCATTCTATTTTAAAGAATGTTTCCTGACTCTAAAATTGCAAACAAAAACCAATTCAATCTTTAAATTAGTTACAATTTTGTCTTCTGGCAATTCTTTAGTCTTGAAATTCCATTCCTGAGAATTTGTCTTTAAAAGTTAAACAGTGTACGTGGGCATTTATAACACAGCAAGGAAAAAACTAATGTGCAGTAAAAGGGATCACATCAACAGACTGGCAGACAGTTCAAAACAACTAAATACTGTGCAATCATTAAAATGACAAGATTAAAACATGGAAAGATGTTTGTGAAAAACTGTTAAGTAAAAGATGTAGGTAAGTTCCTGAAAAAAAGAAAGCCTGCAGAAACATCAACACCGCCAAGTTTTATAAGACAAGGTAAAACTTCCCCCTCTACTAACCTCATGGGGCTTTTCTAATGAGGAAAAGATTCTCACTTGATCAGCTATCGATCAGGTAATAATTCAATAACCAACGTCCTTGTGCCAATAGAAGAAGACATTCCACCAAATGAAGTATAGGGAGAGGAGAAAGCCAACCTTAAAGCTGCACCCAGCAGATTAAGGAAGTCTACACCCCTGGAATTATACCACGAGTTCTTCCAGCAACACTCGTGAGACTGTTACTTTATCTCCTCAGACTACAATGATTTTAAGAGGTCCCTCACAACATCAGAGGGTTTTTACCAATTCCTTTCTGACCAACACTGACTGGCATTGAGTACATGTATCTTTCAGTCTACCCAAACAGCATTCTCCTTGGCCAAGCACACGAAGCAGCACTCCGAGGGGGAGGTATAAAGGAAAACGTTCAGAGACAAGAAGAATGATCACTAAACAGGGGAAGGCAGGTGGAATTAAACAGGCTGTATATGACTGAGAACAAATACTACTAAATGGCCAACTTCCCGGGAACAACGGTCACGCTTCTTCTCCTGAAAACTATATGTTCAATTACAATTTGATGGGGAGGGGAGATAGGAAAGTAGTAAACATATGGACTTTTTTTTTTTTTTTGCATGATTTGACTGTATTTTATGTCACAACCCATTTGAGAAAATTAAAATATTTCAAACTTGTTAAAATGACATGTAACTGGGGCTGGGGTTCTGGCTCAGTGGTAAAATGCTTGCCTAGCACACACGAGACACTGGATTCGATCCTCAGCACCACATAAAGATAAAATAAAGTTTATTAAAAATGATCAGCTATATAACCATTTATGCCCTAATTTCCTATCTCACTAATTGGATCACCAATAGTGATATATGTGTGTATAAATGACGGCCTAAAAGAAAAGTATCTGGATGTTCACATCTGTATTTAGTTTTAGCCTAATATATAATTCTTACTAAAAATCCAAATGTTCAGAATTTATGAGTTACCAGGACAAGTAATTTACATCCTAACAGCAAATGTCTGAAAGCCAAGCAAACAACAGATATGGAAATCAACTGTCCATTTCTCCAAACTTCAAGAGATAAAGATGCACAGCTGATTCTATACCACACAATCTGGACTTGAGAACTGTGCTAGAGCACTGAGCATCACCTCAAAAAAGGTAGATAAAGGGGCTGGGGTTGTGGCTCAGTGGTAGAGTGCTCGCCTAGTATGTGCGAGATCCTGGGTTCTATCCTCAGCACCACATAAAAATAAATAAATATAATAAAGATATTGTGTTCAACTACAAATAAAAAATAAATTTTAAAAAAGCAGATAAAAATGTAAATCTCACTGAAGTTCACTGGATTAACAAAGGGAAATGAGAGGTAGGGAGGGGTGAATGGGAATAGGAAAGACAGTAGAATGAATTGGACATAACTTTCCTATATTCATTTATGAACACACAACCAGTGTAACTCCACATCATGTTCAACCACAAGAACAGGATCCTAATTACAATAAGTTATACTCCAGGTATGTATAATATGTCAAATTACACTCTACTGCATGTATATCTAAAAGAACAAATTTTAAAAATGTAAATCCTATAGCAGAAACTCTGCAAGCCCCCACTCTACCTGATACATTTCTTCATCATTCAACTGGGCTGAAGCAGAAGTTAACGAAGAGAATGGTCAAGAGCATGGTAATTTTCCTGCCTACTGCCCTTACCAAGACAGGTTACCGAGCTGAAGTAGGCCACTTAGCCTCTTTAAACCTTAGCTCCTTCACAGGAAAAATGGGGCTGCAGTGATTACTATGAATCCGTATAAAGTGGTACATTAGCTGGCACAAAAACGTGGTAAATATCACTACCATTGTCACTAGAAATAAATAATGCATTTGCTAGAAGGTACAGAATCTCTTGACACAAATTTTGATTATTGATTTGGTTACAAAAAAGTATAAAGAACGTAAAAAGAGCCTTGTAATTTGAAAATCACGCTCAGCTTTTCAGGTAAATCTCACTCTTCCTGAACCAACTATGCTGAACTTCACTCAGTTCCCTGAAAGTACTGCATTTTCACTAACGAGTGTTTACATCCTTCTCAGGGCTTTCAATCACACCTCCCACTCCCAGACTTGGACTCATCTACGCCTACTAGTATTTCTTGCTCAGGATACTAGCACCTCCTCAGCAAGCCTTTCCCAGAACTTCCTGTCCAGATTAGGGTCCCTACCTGGGGCTCCCAGAGCATTCCACTCTGGACCTCCTAGAGTTGATTGGCTAAACCATGAGCAGGGTCAGAGTGACTTCCCCAACAGCTGCAAGCTTCGGGAGAGCAGAAACATGTCTGCATTATTCACTACTCTTATCTCCAAGCCTGGGTTCATGGCAAGGAGTGCTCAAAACAGAAAAGGAAACAGGTCCCTAGTTCGCAGTCTGCTTTCCATCATGGAGTTGGGTGGGTGGGGTCTGAGGGGTCCAACCCAGACCCTCTGAGAATACTAGGAAAGTGGTCTGCCACTGAGTTACTGTTCAAGGCATTCTATGCTTAAAATATGACAAGTAATCATTTATACAACCAAATCACCTGAGAAGCCTTATAGAATAAGGGTGTGAAGACCATTATTCTATTAATACACTCAGGTAAAAACAAGTTTTATGCTGAAAAAGTTCCAAGGGTGATTCTTATCCTGACAAAGATTGAAAACCACTAATTTAATCAATCAAGCATTATGTGCTAAATGCCTATTCTGTCTCTAGAAGCAGGTTTCTGCTCTCAAGGTTCTTGAGACAAGATTTACTTATATAATTAACAGAAAATAAGGCTGTGTATAATGAAATGCTGAATTAGCTAAATGAACACAAATGAAGTAAATTCAGAGTTAGGACAGGAGCCAGGCTTGAAAAAATTCGCTATTTGCAGAGATAGAATGTGGATAAATAGGTACCTTAAGATAAACAATAAAGCTGGGCCTGGTGGTGTACACCTGTAATCCCAGTAGCTGGGGAGGCTGAGTCAGGAGGATCATGAGTTCAAAGTCAGCCTCAGCAAAAGCAAGGTGCTAAGCAACTCAGTGAGACCCTATCTCTAAATAAAATACAAAAAAGGATGGGGATGTGGCTTAGTGGTTGAGTGCCCCTGAGTTCAATCCCTGGTACCATCTCCCCACCCCCCCCCAAAAAAAAAAAAAAAGATAAATAAGAAAATTTTCAAACCCTGCTCTACAGGAATCCTCAGGATCTTGTGAAGGGGAGGGCTACTATGTAAAAGTGCAGAAAGGACACTGCCCCTGCTCCTACCCTGGACTTCAATTAAAAAGGCTCTACTTTTTCTTGAAGTCTGATACTGGGGCTGGGGATGTAGTTCAGTGGCAGCAAGCAAGCCCTGGGTTCATCCCCTGCACCACCAAAAATAAAATAAACAAATAAATAAATAGCGTGACAAGCTCCTTAATTTACAAATGCATTTTTTTTAATCCATAATGTCCCAAAGCTATGCAACTAATTAATGATACAGAACCCAGGTCTCTCAAATCCCAGTGCCCTTTTCACACCCAGCATTCCAAAGGAAGGTGGACGGCGGTCAGTGCAAGTAAAGATTCTCAGAACATCCCAAACATTACAGCAGAGCCCCCAAATATTACAGCCAGGCCAAAACGTGGGTATACTGCCATGTCACAGGTCTCAAATTGGGAAAAGCTTGGAGGAGCATAGGAAGAAGGACCCAAGAAAACCTCAAAATAATACACAATCACCCTCCTGAAGCAGGTCTTGAAGTTTTAGGGAATCTTCTAAGAATAAAACCCGATCAAAGAAATGCTGTATTTGAGGTGGGTCCGCGATGGGATTTCCTTAGCAGAATCATTGAGTTGTGTTCCGTAAGGGAAGCAGTAAAAGGTTAAGAATGCAGGAAAAGCCTGAACTCAAGGATGAGTTTGTATTTGTTTCAAAGCAATGCTTACACTGCACAGTTTTCAGAAAAGCACTAAGAGGGTGCACCCCTTTCCCCAGGCTGCTGGCTACAAGCAGAAATGTATAAGCTCCATCAGCCTCTAAGCTTCTACAGCAGCACAAGTAATAAAACTGCTAATTTTACTCTTGTGCTCATGTAAGAAGAACTATTATGGTACTTTAAAAATGCTTCTACCATCAGTTGGCTACTCCCCACAGCATCCCTTCTACACTGGTATTGTGACCACCTTATTTTTGGGGAAAATAACTGTAGAAGTCAATACCAGAGTCAAAATAAGATGTCTAGAACTTATTAAAATGCTCAGTCCACACAGCAGCAGCAGCATAAACACATATCTCCCTAGCTAGTACTCATATGCTTATCACATTTAATTTACTAAAAAATTTTCAATTTTCACAAGGAACTTAAAACCTAGTAAGATCCATCCAATCATGTGTCAAACAACACATTTAAAACGAAATTCCTACCTGGCTCCCCAAAAAGCACCCTTTCCCAACTTCCTTACAACTATCTGTTCACAGCACTATTCTTCTCTGGATAACCAAAGCTCAAAACTTTAATATTTTCTTTGTCTGTAACTAGCTGTCAAACACTTTAAAATAAGTGCTTTGGCCGCAGCATTGTCCAGAACAAACACAAGACTTCAACACTCCCTACTGCCTAGCAGATGAGAGCAAACTCTTCCACCAGGGCAGGGTACTCAGTGCTCTGTACAGAAATGCCCCAACCTGCCTTCCTCCACTCTCCAATGTACAGCCCAGGTAACAGCTAGTCCAAAAGCCTGGCTACTTACTTCCCAATATACTTAGTGCTTATTACAGGATAAGATCTTGGGAAAGTCACTTAATCTGAACATTATTTTACTCCACTCTAAAATGGGCATAATAATGCTTGCCTGAAAAGTCTAACTGAGGTAATGTAAAATGAGTGCTGTCATAAATTTTAGGGCACTATAAAAATACAGACATTATCATTATGTCACAGTTATGGTAATTTTATTTATAGTTCTCTTGCTCAGAAAAGAGGTAAGTTAGCCCCAATAAAACACAAAATAACAAGAGTTTAAAGATGGAAGCAATAAAAGAAATACAAAACAAATGTAAGATCATAAAATGGAACTGGGAATGAGTCTAAGAAAAATGCATACCACAACTGCATGTGGATTAGCTTCCTTTCAGGTGAAAAATTTGGCCTAAATACTGTATTTGATATGAAAAAGAAACAAAGTCAATTAGACAATTCTATGTCTACAAGACTAAAAACAAACCCAGTGGTCAGAAATAAAACAGTTCCTATGACAAAATGCTGTTCTTCCAAGTCATGTAATTGGACAGTCTCCTCACAGCCCTCACAGAGTGTCAGTGATCCTGTCGCTGTTCCATGATGTCTGCATCCCTGGCAGCACTTGTAACCCACACATGGCTCCCAGAGACCCCTCGTTAATCCTAACACACCACTTCTATCTCCCTAGGCTTTATTTCAGGACTCTCCAGGACCCCTGCAGGGACAGCACCTGCTGGCCTCTGAGCACAGTCTCTCTGCAGCAACCTTCCATTTTCCCACTCCTCTAAATTCATTTTGCTCAGCTCAAGTCTCACCTTCTACATAAGGCCACTCTGAGCAGCAGGAATGTAGGAAAGGGAGAGATGGAGGCTGGAGAGTCAGCAGGGCCCACCTGTGTGGCTCCATGGAGACACTAGGCTCTCCACACAAGGAGAGGAGAGGGAGGGAGGGGGAGCGAGCCCAAAGTCCTGTGTTCTTATCTGTTAGAACAGTTCAGCAATGAAGGCAGGTCGGCAGGTCAGTTACCACACCAGGGTAAGAACACGGTGCTAGGTGAAGCAAAGCTTTACAACAGATTCTATCTACACTGCCTTCAGGCCATAACAGGCTACTATGGATGCTCTGGTTGATTCCAATTCGGACATGCCCCATTTCTTCTCTGATTTTCACTTCCACATGTTTTAATATGCAATATATACATTGTTTTTAAATTTCCCTTGCTTAAATAAATAAACCAATCTCTTCACAGTCTTATATTTACTTGTTATCCCCAAAATGACAGGCACAGGACCAGATATACAGCAGGTCATTTTTTAAGCTAAAAATTATTTGAGACACCTATTTTTAAAGATAACACCTTGTTGCAGTATAAATCAGCAAAAAGAAGCAACTTTTTTTCATTAAGCAGACCATTAAAATAACTGCACTAAACATGAAGACACCCAAGTCACTTTTTCAGTGCATGCACACAGCCATCAGTACAACTCCAATACTTAGACCACATCACATGTTAAAGCAAATGCGTCTGAAAACATGTAACACATTTCCTTCCCAGCCATTCCAGTTTATATTTTCTATTGCACAGACAATGCTCACTAGGGGGAAAAAATAAATCCTACCATAATTTGTTATTTCATTCATTTAATTTTATACACTATTTCTACAGTTCTAACCTAAGACACAATAAAGTTACAGAGAATTATGAATTATGTGACAAATTAAACTGTATTTGATATGATTTTCAGTACTGCAGGCTATATAAAGCTGACACAAACACTCATATTAAGCTTAGTTTTGTACTTTTCACATTTTTTTTCAATTAATATAATGTATCCTCCCTAAATATCCAGTTTCCTGGACAGAACTTCAAAAGACAAGCAAAACTAGTTTGCTGATTCTTCTTCTGCTCAATTACTAGTCCTGTCAGCAAAATTTGAGCAAAACTGAAAACTTTTGTCTGCTTAAATAGGGGAAGGCCCCACAGAAAAGCTCTGTAAGATATCCTATCACTCAATGAATTAACATCCTACAGTGAAACACACAGAACCTTGTCAACTACACACACTGCATATTAAGAGCTTCTTCAAACCACAACTTGTGAAACGCAAGAAAATTTTCATATTCCAACTTCTACACCGTGAATAGATCAGTAAGCCAGGCAATGGCTCCACACGCTATTTTTGTTGCCATTGCTATTACTGATCAAGAGTGTATAAAAGCTCATTGTCAGTCTAGAACACAGAAATACTTCAGCACAAAATAAAATCAATTTAAAACTTCAGTTACTCAGCCATCTTTATTCATAAAGATTATAACAACAATGTGCAAAAATATACAAGGAAACTACGTCCTGTGCAGCTTGGTTGGGTGAAATGTGTACAGATGTTTCCTATATTATAGGTTATATACATAAGTCAAATTTCCTATAAATTTGGGAGTTGGGGAGGAGACATTTGAATATTAACTTATTTTTAACGATGCAGATAGGACTTTGTGCAATGTATTTTTGTAAATGTTTTTCAAAATATTTGTCTTTGGTAGTGTTTCTTTTGCTGCCACCAAATTGGTAAGATGCTATTGAGATGTTTAGAGAGTTTAAATGTTTAAAAGTGCACCTGATATCTTAGATGAATAATGAACAGTATGTTTCTTTTCTCAAAAAAAAAAAATAAGGAATCTACTATTCTTTGTGAACTTTAATTATCAACTCTTTTAACCACCCCCAAAGACATTTCTACTATTTAGGCAACATAACAAAGACAAAAATTAAGCAAAATTCTGGCCCAAAGGGTCTCTCCCCAAAAAGGGAAAGATCCATTCACAAAGCATACAAAAACTCAAAGTAGATGTGTTACTGAATGAAATCCACAACTTTTAACACTAACCCTAAGATTAGATTTCCTTGAAGGAATAAATGCCTGCTCCAGCATTTGGCATTGAAGAAGATATGGAAAACAAGAACATGGTGACCAGGAAGGGGCAGGTTTTGTCCATGACCTGTTTTGTTCTGTAAACAATGATTATCTGAATAATTCTAAAAGCAGCACCTCCTTTAGGAGAAACACATCTTTATACTAATCAACAAAACCATGTCACTGAACCTGCACTGATGTGTAAACACAAGTTACGGCAGTTGCACACCATTATTTTTAGTAGTGCTTAAAAGAAGACTAAAATGCAAAACGTAGGGCTGTTGGTTTTCAATATAAAAACAAAACAAAAAAAATAGTAAGGTGATCGCCATATCACACCTATAGTCCTCCAACTATAAAAACAACTCTTCATGAAAGTGAGTGGTCAATTTTAAAACACACACAACTAGATTCAAAATCAAGCAATACAGATTCAAGAAACATTTCAACTACTACTTTTTTTAACAACAAAAAACTTATTTAAAAAATTTTAAAAATCTAGTTTTATCATTTTAGAACTACCAACCTAAGATATTCAAGGTTCTCTTAAATATTCTTTGGGAGCTTGATGAGAGTAATTTGACACTCTGAACCCTGAAATTATTCCAAAAGCCACTAACCAGATGAGTGACATATTAACAATTACTTCAACCTAGGCAGTAATGAGTACATTTTATTTCTTCTGCTCTTTGCTATACACTGATGCAGAGAATAACAAATTAAAACTGTGACTGAACGCAACATCATTTACACCTAAGTAACAGCCACAGTTTGTGTTTTTCCTGACTACTGGTGTTTTTGACTATGACAAAATGAAAGAAATTTAAAAAGTTATTTTGGGGAAAGAGGTTAAAAAGTACTTTTAGTAGCTTGGAAACAGGACAGTCCTTTAGAAATTAACTACATTTGATCAGCTGTCATACAAATGCTCAAGATTTGCACCATTACAATTAACAAGGGGGGCAAGCTGACAAAGAATCACGGGTGGGCTTTCTGGTGAGACGCACTCTAGATGCCTGTAAAAGAAGCCAGGCAGCCATGCAGGAGCTCGGAAGGGTTCACCAGCAACCAAAATACCCTACCACACTTGGCCCACAAGCAGGGTGAGGAATAAAGCACAGCAATTTGATCACATTCCCACAGCAGTTTTAGTCATTACCATAAGACACACTAGTTAAAAACATGATGAAAAATGCCTGAGAATCTACTAATACATCAAAAATCATAAAGTGGAACCATTACCTTGCAATAGAACTATTTAAAAAATCATCAATCAAAACAAAAGGCCCAAATTTATCCAGACTAATTAAGAGAAATTAAAAAATAATTCTAATTACGTTTTTAAAAATTTTAAAGCACATACTTTCCTGTAGGTAGTCCACCTTATTTTAAACACTAACTTCAACCTAAAACAATATACTGCTCTCATTCTCTTGAATTCGGCTCAATGCATTCAAATAGGCTCTAAAATAAATGGCACCTCCATAAATCTGGACATTACTCTGATTAAGAAACACAGCTTCTTATAAAAATTTGAGGAAGCACAACAAACCCATCTAAAATAAGCATGTATATGAATCACTTTTATAATTATCCTTATTTAAAATCCATGCTCTTCTCTTGAGAAGAAATGAATTTTTACTATAGCATGGAAAGCTAATCACAGTATAAGGCTAGTTAACAACACCCATCCTTTTTCTACATTAAAAATATCTTAATGAAACTTAATGTGTTACCTGAAATTTGTAAAATGCAATGTGTATTTTATCATCCTGGATAAAATATCTACAGCCTCAGTAGTGGTTAAATTGCAGCTATAAAGGAAACTATCCCAAGATAAATGGCTTCCCTATGAGGAGGCTTCATTGTACACTTCACCTCAGGACAATAAATCAAAGTAACTGCACCTTGTCCTCTGTCCAATGACATCATCAGTCTGAACACATCTTGGGAATCGGGTGCAAAACATATGCTATTTAAGGCATAAAACCATATCACTCTTTTTGTTCATCAGACCTCCTGCTTCAGGTCTCTAAGGCGGTCATTCACCTGAATATTCTCCAGAAAACTAGTTATGTCCTCCCTGATGCATTCAGGGCCTACCTACTGGAAGGGGGCGGGATGGAGAGTTATTTTAAGTTAGCTTGCTTTTAATCCGTTAGTCGATCAAATCTTAAGATTTTGTTACAAGTTAAACTAAAGACTACTGTCCCACAAAGTATCTGGCTACCACCACTCTTCAGTGACCTAGTGTGATGGAGGGTTTGACGTTAAATACCATTCCCTGAACACTCACCTTAAGAGCCCACACACACACACACACACACACACACACACACACAGGAAGAAAACGTGGATGGTCTGAACAGTTTACCCGGGAAGGACCCACCATCACGACCCCCGTTTCCTGTAAACAGGAAAAGTGATCTGCCCTTCCCGGGCCAACTGTCCTCAATCACGTAAACCTGAGATTCTCTGACAACTCGACGCCGCGGGGCGGGCGTGGGAGAGGAGGCTCGCTCGGGGCGGCAGACGCGCTCCCCGCCGCGGCACTCCGGCTCCGTGCCCGCCGACCTGCGGGGGACGAGCGCCGAGCGGGCGTCGGCCTCGCGGGGCTCAGCGCCGCGGCGGGCACGGGAGCGCGGCCGCCGGCTCCGGGAGCTGAGCGCCGGGACCTCGGGGGCGCCGGGCTCCCCCGCTCGCAGGGACCGGCGCTGGGTCCAGGCTCCCGGCCCGAGTCCGAGGCCGGGCGGGGGCCCGTCCCCGCGGCCCCCGAGGGTGAGGCGCAGGCGGCGGCGGCGGCCGGGGCTCCGCAGGCCCGCGGGGCGGGCGGGCGCGGGTCGCGGGGCGGCGGGTCGCGGGGGGCGGGCGGGCGCGAGGCCCGCGCGGCCGGCTGCCGGAGCCCGTGGGCTGCCGCGGAGCGAGAGCCATATCGAACCGCACGAGCACATGGGCGAAGGGAGAATATAAACACGGCGTTGGGCTGTGAGTGGCTGTTATTAAAGGTCTGAATTACTAAACATGAGAGGCGGGGAAAGCCGGGCGGCCATTTCAATAATATAAACCTCCCCGAATTAGACATTATTCAAATGAGCGCGGCTGGCGGCGGCGGGCGCGGAGGCCTCCGCACCGGGCCCGCGCCCCGCTCCGCGCCCCGCACCGGCCCGCGCCCCCCAGGCAGCGTGGGCGCCCCGCCACCCGCGTCCCCGGGCCGCGCGGCCTGGCGACGCTCCCGCCGAGGCCGGGCCGGAACCCGCACGCGGACCCCGAGCTGGGCACTCCGGCCCCGCCGCCCGGTCCGCCGCCCGCGGCATTGTGCCCGCCGCCCGCGCCCTCCACGCCCCCGCCGCCCGCGCCCGCGCCCGCGAACCCCGGGAGCGCCCGCCCGCATTGTCCTCCGAGCGGCCCGGCCCGCCCGGCGCGGGGAGTGGGGAGCGGCCGGCGGGAGGAGGGCGGAGGGCGCGGGCCGCAGCCCCTGCCCGGTCCCGCCGCCACCGCGTCCGCCGCTGCCCTCCGCTCGGCGCCCGGCGGGGGCTCGCGCTCCGGCCCCCCAGCTCCCCGCCGTTAATTATAATAATCCTGAGTACTAATAAATTATGCTAAGTCGCGGGGGGGCCGCGGGAGCCGGGCCGAGTATGAATATGAATATGTAAAATGCCGTAATGATTACCTGCTGCTGCCGCCGCCGCCGCTGAACTCTCATCTTGACTCGCTGCTCCTCCGTCCGCCATTTTGAATATTTTAACCAAAATCGCCCGGTCGATGAGCCCTCCCTCGCTCCGCGCCCCTCCCCCGTCCGCGCCGCCTCGCCCCGCCCGCGCTCGTGGCTCCCCGGGCTCGCGCCAGGGGGCGCGCGAGGCCGGCACTACTCGCCGCCGGCCCCCTGGCGGAGCTCCACCCTCTCGCGCGCTCTGCGCACGCGCGTCCAGGCTGCCACGGCCTCCACCACCCCTAAAGCGCACTCAACCTGCCAGTCACCCTGGCGCTCCATCTTTTGGCGACCGCTCTACGCATGCGTGACTTCCTCCACGCGCCTGAGAAGCAGCTCGCGCATGCGCTTCTTCCCTTGCCGCCCTCCTGAAGCGCGGCCCCAGCGAAAAGTGTCGTGTAGAGCGCCGGTGTCTTCTGACGGTTCTCCCGCCTCGCTCCGCCTTCCCCGGCGGCGCTGTGAGAGGTGGGCAGGAAGCCCAGCGGCCGCTTTCCGCGCAGTTGACGCGCTAACAAAACCGGGGCCGCGGGCCCGCTAGGTGACTTCCGGCCCCGCGGGCAGGTAGGCGGAAGCGCCCGCCGCGGGCAGAGGCACCTGCCGGCCGCGTCGCCTCCCGCGTCCACGCGGGCCCCGGGGCCTCGCCGCACTTCCCCGCGGGCCCCGGGGCCTCGCCGCACTTCCCCGCGGGCTCCCGGGCGGGTCGCCTGCCTCTTGGCGCGACGAGACGGCCTGACCAGAGCCGTGGACTTGGCCTCGCCGCGTCTCGCGTAGCGGGCAGCCCAGTGGGCGGTCTCCGGCGTAGCCCTTGCTTCGTGAGGAGTCCGGACTGCGAGGCCGGTAGCCCTGGGCTCGGGCCGATTGTCTAATGACTTCTGTATAAACTCCCGGTGTTTTTCAAGTTCTCTCTCAAGATAATGAGAAAAGTAGTTCGTGGAAAGAAAAGGCCCGCCCTGAAGTGTCCTGCAGAGGTGACTACGGTCTCCACCGCCACCGCGCACCGGGTTGAGCTGCTGACGCTGGAGTCCAGGGCTCTGTCCCTGACGGCCACTCTGTGGGTTGAAACCGGTCCTGGTGGTTCAGCCCGAGGGGACGCGCAGGAGCGCGGAAGCCAAGCGGTGGGACCCCCGCCTGTTAGGAACCAGGCCAGAGGAGTCCTGAGACCAGACCAGGGGCCTGCTCAGGGTCAGCGGCCGTGTCCACACAAGTGCAGAGCCCTTCCTCAGGGCCGCGAACCTGAAATCCCCTCCGAGAACTCGCATGCCCTGATTGAAATCCATAGCTTCTATTGAATCTTAGTTGCACACTTTGATTCAGAAAGTAAATTAATGTGACATCAGAAAGGCACTGAAGCTAGTGAATGTGCTCTTCAGTCTTTACTATTTCATTTCCATAAAAGGAAATCTTAATGGAGTGAATTTTAAGGAAATTTTTCTGTGAGAAAAATGTTTAAAATAGTTATGTCGGTGTTTCATGTTTATCTTAATGAAAAAATGTTTCAAACTGCCTAGAGAAACTCCTGGGCTGCTGAGGTGCTCACAAACGAAGACATAATAGTACTTCAACAGTTATATAAGGATTTTTAAAATTGCTGAAGTCTTGTAATCTACGAAAACTTTAGGAGCGTCTTACATTCTGCCATGAACTTTACTAGGTAGTAAGGATAGGAAAATGTTGAAACACTGCCTTGACCTCAGCAAGCATAGGGTTGTCAAGACTCTCTGGAAGACAGGAACTCTGCTCGTCCCAGTTTTCCAGGAGGGGGGAATTGAGGGATAGAGATGTCAAGTAACAGTCTTCACAGGCTGAGGAGAAACTTGGGATTGGAACTGGTAGCCTCCTTGTACTGAACTGAACTCTTGGCGCTGCAACATGCATTTTAAAAAGACTCCAGGAAATGTATTTCAATGATAATCATTGCCTCAGGTGATATGATTAAAAATTACCATTTTTATGTTAATGTTATATCACTATTAAATAACAGAGTGGAAATTTAAATATAGGCAAGGAACAGTACTCTTAACCGTTGTACTACACTGTTTGCTATGGATCAGGCAAAATCTGGAGGTGTATTTAGTTCACAGTGAGGAGAAAATACACTAACGTCCTGTGTGTAAGCTCAAAATAAAAATGTATGCATGAATGAGAACTTAACATTCACACAAAAACATGCACACAGATAGCAACTCTTATAATTGCCAAAAATCAGAAATAATCCAAATGTCCTTCAAAGATGAATGAATAAAACTGGTACATTTGTATCATGGGATACTATTCAACAACAAACAGGAATAACCTGTTTGTATATTCAACAAGCTAAATGAATCTCAAAGCCATTATATTGAGTGAAAGAAACCAGTCTCAAAAGGTTATATAATCTGGGGCTGGGGATGTGGCTCAAGCAGTGGCGCGCTCGCCTGGCATGCGTGCGGCCCGGGTTCGAGCCTCAGCACCACATACCAACAAAGATGTTGTGTCCGCCGAGAACTAAAAAATAAATATTAAAATTCTCTCTCTCTCTCTCTCTCTCTCTTAAAAAAAAAAGGTTATATAATCTGATTCTATATATGATGTCAGCGAAATAGCAAAACTATAATGAAGGAAAACAGACCAGTGGTTGCCAGTGGGTAGTGACAGGGAAAGGTGTAAATGTAAGGAATAGGGGAATAGGCACAAGAGAGGTTTTGGCAGGTAGTGCAGTTCTGCATCTTGACTGTGATACACATAAAGTGAATACACATAACACATGCAAAATGAAGAGGGGTGGTCAATTCTGCCTAGACATTTCTGTATCATTGTGAATGATTCACTCTGTCTTACCAATGGGCATCATGCAAGGCTCCCTTGCAGCTAGATATGGCCTTGTGTTAATTTTTGGCTATTATTGGGTGGGTTTTCCAGGAGATCTCCTAAAAGAAGCAAATTTGTTTCCTTTTTTTTCCCCCTTTCCTGCTGCGTAGAATGCAGATACAAAGATCAAAATTTGGGCATCATTTTTGTATGCAGTGCTACTATCTTCAAGATGCCATCTTCATACCATATTAGGAACAGCAAGCAGATGGGGTCTTCACAGGTTCAGGAGAAGCTTGGGATTGGAACTGGTAGCCTCCTTGTACTGAACTTCACTCAGTGCTGCTACATGCTTTTGTTAGAGACTCCAGGAAATGTATTGCAATGATTATCATTGCCTCAGGGGACAAAAACTACCTTTTTTTTTTTTTTTTTTATGAACATCCTCAACAGTTCACCTGTTCAGAAAAATTAACATTCTACTTTAACAATTTGTTTAGTGGCCTAGAGAAGCCACTAAATTTTGCAGCAAAGGCTTTCAAGCCATGTTCCATGAAGCATTCAGGGTTGGCTTACATGAAAAGCCTTTTGCCTCCTCTGCAGCCAGAAAGGCTTTGCTTTACCATGTTTTGGTATCACTGTTTTTAAAAGTGTGTGTGTGTGTGTGTGTGTGTGTTTGAATGTGAGACAGAGAGAGGGAAGGGAAAAATAAATTACTGTATGGGAAGATTCACCCAAGAAATTTCATTGCTTGAAGATGCTTATGCTATACATCATTAAAGAAAGTAAATTTTACAAGTTTTCAAAATAAAATGGTCATGACCATTTTTTTAGATATGAAGTATTGGGACCTCAATCTCCTTTTTGTGAATGTAAAGTGAACCCAGAAATTTTTCCAAGGAAGATTTGGACATATCTCAGATATTTCCATTTTATTTGTTTGTTTTGGTACCAGGGATGGAACTCCTGCACTCAATCACTGAGCCACATCCCCAGCAGTATTTTTTTTTTTTTGTATTTTCTTTAGAGATCAGGTCTCACTGAGTTATTTAGTGCCTCACTGTTGCAGAGGCTGGCTTTGAACTCACAATCCTCTTGTCTCAGCTTCCTGAGCTGCTGGGATTACAGGCATGCGCCACTGCACCCAGCTTTCCATAGTTCTTAAGCAGGTAGACAAGCTGTCTATTAATGAATGTGTAATGGTCGCATGTCTTAACGTTCATAAAAGGATGTCAAACCTACTTACTGTACCTAAGTGCTGCAATTTGTGTTGTATCCTTAATGGGCAACGTAAAATATTTCTACTTCTCAGAGAATGTACACGGGAATCTTTATAATTCAGTACTCCTCAGAAAGCTCAATAACATTTATGGAGAACTGTCTGAATAGGTACATAGCCATTTTCTCCTCTAGTTCAGGGTCAGCAAATGCATGACACTGCTCTTGCTACTATACCTTCAAAGCCCCTGGCCAACTTTAATCCATAACCCTTCCTTGGGCTGAGCCTAGAATCTTGCTCAAACATCACTCTTTCCAACCAGAGCTTCAGGCAGCCATTGGCACCTCATCAGCATTGGCATGCAGCATGAAATCCATTTGCTATTTCACCTCTAGATACTCTTAAAAGCCAAACTGTCATAAAGCCATGCACTAGAAATTTTGTTTCCTCCTAAGAGTCTTTCCTAGAATCATGCTTTGGACTTATGTCATCAGCCTACATTAAAATCATAAGAAAAAGAACTCTTAGAAATGCACCATATTTACTATAGGAGTGTTTTTGGAATCTTCTTTCTGAGGGTTCTTCTCTAACATCTGAAGGGACAGAGTTAGGGATTGAGCCAGACTGCCTTTCCTCCCTGCTGCCTGTCTTGGTGCCTGCCCAGCTGCCTCCCACCCTGCCTTCCTCCTGCACCTGCATGTTCAGTCCTTCACTTTGTCTCCAGGTGTTGAGGTGCCCCTTTTTTTTCTCTGCATTTATTGATTCCATTTCTGCTCTTCCTCTCCTTTCCTGCTGCTTCCTATCCTTCCTCATAAGCTTTTTCCAGATAAACTCTCCCTGCATTTATTCATCAACCCACGACAGTCTGACAACTGCTCCAATCATTTTCCTGAAATTACTTTACTGGAAGTCACTGATGACCTCCCAGCTGCCAGATCTGATGACATCTTCACTCTTCATCTTGGCCCATCTCAGCAATTTGACAATGTCGATGGTTCCTTCCTTCTAAAGCCATCTCTGCCTCTGTCCTCAATGACAGATTGCTCTCCAGTCTCTCCTCTTATCTCTCTAACCACTTCTTGATTTTCCTCACTGGATCCTCTTCTTCCCATCTAACATAGTACTCTCCAGGGATCTGTTCTTGCCCCTCTGTTCATGGGGCAGACAAGCTTATTTGTTGTCAGCTTCTCTCTCTGAAGGTGACTCCTAAATCTGCAGTGTTAGTCTTATCTCTTCTCTGATTGTCAGATGATGCTACATTTCTCTCTCTCACTAGGGTATAAACCATGCAAGGACCGGGCTCTAACCTCATTATTTTAAAAAATCTCTATCTTTAATATTATAGTACAGGGCCTGGACATAGTCTATGCTTAGTATCTCTTTTAAAACAGACTTTCTTGGGCTGGGGATGTGGCTCAAGCGGCAGCGCGCTCGCCTCGAATGCGTGCGGCCCGGGTTCGATTCTCAGCACCACATACCAACAAAGATGTTGTGTCCGCCGAGAACTAAAAAATAAATATTAAGAAAAAAAAAAAATTCTCTCTCTCTCTTTCTCTCTCTCCCTCTCACTCTCTCTTTAAAAAAAAAAACAAAAAAAAAACAGACTTTCTTGCATTCTTCCATCTGTATTATAGTGACCATCCAATGCCATGTAAAAGTCTCCATTTATCCACAAGCATCAGTCACCTGTACGTGGCATTGCTCTAGGCACAACATTTTCTTTGGATTTTTGTAATATTCTAAAATCAATATACATTTAATTCAACCTTATAATCTTTCAAGCAGCATCTATAATCCTATATTTTATCTACTCTAAGATGCACTTTTCTCATATTTTGATATCTGAAATCAACATGTGTTGTACAAGAAGGTAATTGTCATAGTCTATTTGGCAGTATTTTTAATAGTAAATAAAATAATGGAAGATCTTATAACCAGTGATATTTTTAACTCTATGAAATATTGTATTTTATTCTGAGAAGATTCTAACATTTTCTATCAACTGGGAAATGTTTAATAATTCTTAGTGTACTGGTGGGTTTTTTTGTGTGTGTGTTTTTTTAATGCAGGAAAAGAGATATTTAAAGGCTTTTCAATATTTAGGTTAAAATGGTGATTTCCATTAGGACAGGTTCACACATCCATATAGTCCTCTGCTTCAAATACACAGCAATGATGGGTAAAATAGATAAAGAGAAAACTAAAAAGAAGTCTGAAATAATAATTTCCACAAGCTAGGCAGAACACACCAATGCAAACCATGCACAGGTCTGTTGCTTTGGGGCTGCTACTCTGCAGCTCAGAGCAGGTGGTGTGCTACTAAGGAACGCAAAGATGCCAGTCACTGCCCCATCTCTTTCTCTTTCACTTTCACACACACACTGCACCACACGCGTCTTTTGTAATTGGTAGGTTCTCTCTATAATTTCATTTGTTTTAATAGATTCATTTTTTTTTGTAGTGATGCTGGGGGTTGAACCTAGGGCCTTCTATATGCTAGGCAATCACTCTACCACTGAGCTACATCCCAGCCCCTTAATAGATATGTCTTACATAAAAATCAGAACTGCAACATTTTTATGGTACAGAGAAGTTTCATGTTCCCCACTTCCTCTCCTCTTTGGGAAATTCTTTTTTTTTTTTTTTAAATATTTATTTATTTTAGTTTTCGGCGGACACAACATCTTTGTTTGTACGTGGTGCTGAGGATCGAACCCGGGCCTCACGCATGCCAGGCGAGTGCGCTACCGCTTGAGCCACATCCTCAGCCCCTGGGAAATTCTTTTTATTAGCTTGTTATGTATCCTTCCAACACCTCTCCTTGCAACTTTTTTTTTCTTGCAAAATAAGAAAAATACATGTACATCTACATATAGACTCTCCTTTTGCTCCCTTTCTTAAAAAGCTAGTGCACCTTACACACTGCTTTGTATCTTGTGTTTTCACTTAACGGTACCTGCAAGAGATTCCTCCTCATCCAGACATGGAGATCTTTATCATTCTTTTTCTGTGGCTCTGTGTGATTCCCTGTGTCCAGCATGGTTTACTCAACCAGTTATCTCTTGGTGGACAGGCGTATTTATAAACATAGCCTGGTGCACTGTGACAGTGACTGGTGTCACTGCATACTCCCAAGAGCCTTTGTAAACAGAGGCTGAGTAAAGCCTCTGCCTAAGTGCTGCCTGGGGCTGCAGCTTCACAGGAAGTTGAGAAGAGAACAAGCAGGAGGACAGAGACACAGCCTTGCAACAGCAAGTGTGTGAAACCACCTCCCCGAGCCCCTAACCTCCATCCTGAGATCTGGGAGGTAGAATGGAGGTGACCACAGAACTAGGAAACAGCAAATGAGAGAGTTCAAAACATGTGTATGTATGCAGGGATAACAATATATATTTCAAAGTAATGTGTGTAAATGTTAATATCACATAGTAAATATTTTATTAAAATTAAATACTAATAAATAGTAAATTATATTCAATTCATATTAAAGCAATTTATCCAATTTTAAAATTGGTTTCATACCTAAAATCTAGACCAGGATTAGTTCCCAGTGGTTTAAAAATGAAAAATAAAAGTAAAACTTCTAGAAGAAAACATCAATGATTTCCTTTATAAGAAAGCTATTTCAGGGGCTGGGGTTGTGGTCTGCGGTAGAGCACTTGTCTAGCATGTGTGAGGCCCTGGGTTTGATCCTCACCACCACATATAAATAAATAAAATAAAGGTATTGTGTCCACCTACAACTAAAAGTGTGTGTGTATGTATATATATATATATATATATATATATATATATATATATATATATAAATTTTTTTAAAAAGAAAGCTAGTTCAGTAATATTATTGTCAGAAAAGAAACAATTAAAGGCAAAAAGGAATAAAAATGCATTGTAACAAAAAACTGAAGCATCAAGAAACTCTAACAATTATGAATTATATGAAACTAACAACCTATCTAGAAAAATATAAAATAAAAATTGCCCATTATGAAGAGAGATCAGTAAAATCACAAGCATAGAAGTTTATAATACAAAAGAAATTATATCTACTGTTATTACTTCACCAAAACTACAAACTAACCATGGTACCCATCCCCTATCATTATAATCAAATCAGTGTGTCCAGATTGAGCCTGAACTGTGTGTACCACTAGTGTCCAGCCATGTCTGGACATATCTGGCAGGGAAACAAATGGAAAGTGTGTGCTCTTGAAGACCAGAGGAATGTACTGGGAGAAAAACTGCTCCAGGTGATCCTGGTGCTGCCAATTTGACCATGCCTCCGAGTCCATTTTGGTCTCTTAAAAAAATAGGTGACTAGGATTCGAGCTTCATGTCTGTCCTGAGGCTAAACTACCAGCTCAGAGTCCCATAAGCCTTCATCTGTGGAGTCCTATGGAGAAGTAGCTCTAGTTGCAGGGATGATATTAAAAATAGGTAGCACCTTGTGTGTTGTGACTAGACAAAACAGGCACCTCTGTTTTGTGGTACTTCGTCAGGATGTGCTAGATGGTTCCTGTACTGGGGCACACCTGATGGATTTCAGCCTGTCCACAAGGTCTCCTTTGACACTTCCAGGAGGACAGGGGAGCTCTGATTCCCCTTTGACAGGGTTGAACACACAAAAGGGGGAACTCTGCCTATTCTGACTAATGGGATTGCAGTGCTTGTGGGAGATGGACCAGCAGCACCATCCAAAAGTAGCAGCGGGCTAGTTATGGGCTTTTGTTCTTCTCTTTCCAGAGATATCATTTCCAGAGAGAAAAACTACAAGACCTCTCCCCAAGACCATTGTAGTCTATTGGTAGTCACCAGGATGGACGAAGTACACACTATGAATGAAGTACATGCTGTCAGGGGAGCTCAGAGCAGGTGCCTTTGACTCCTAACTTACACCAATGCAGGTGAGGAGTAGATAAGAGCTAGTAAACAGAACCCTTGGACCACCACTAGCTTTCTGATCGGGTGGCTGACGGTCCCCTCACAAAGAAAATGCACAAGAAGAGCGTCATGGCTAGAAGAAGGACCAGCAGGTGTTAGTAGAGGGAATATAGCAGGAGGAGATGGTAAATGTAACACTTTCACTTCACTTTTAGCCATCCTTGGGCCAGAAGGATCATTTCAGTGCATGGTGGTCTGAGGGACTGAAGTTCAGAGAATCGGTAACTTGCCTGAGTCGCTAGGACTGAAATCTCAACGCAGTACCACTTGCATTAGCTCGCCTCCCGCAGGCAGCTGCCCCAACCTAGGAGAGGGAAAGTCCAGTCCTTGTCATTGCCAGAGAGTTCTGATTGCTATTTACTTTCTCATCTATTTCATATTATGATAATGTTTTCCTGGAATTGGATGATATAATACTAGAAATTGAAGATGTTTATTCGCAACAAAGATTACATATGCAGGCTTCCTGTCATAGCCTAGGGAAGTTGCTCACATCATTCATGATTTCCAGTCTTCTCTGAATATGATAATGTTTATTTTAGGAAATCTGGTTTTGCTGCTGATCTTCCAAAGGAAGGCAGGCGGAGGGGGGTGGCGGTGATATACCCTTTGGGTATTTATTGAGCATGGAGTCCTCCTCAAATTAGCTTGCTGGGAAGTATTGCATGTGATGAATGATACAGTATTTAAATGATGCTGTAGACATTTTCCTTTGTAATAAAGCAAATTATTCTAACAAAACTATTTTGTTTCATTTCTTCATACAAAATTCATGTTTGAATTCCATCTAGGCCCTAAAACTTTAAATTTCCATAACAAGTTTTATGCATTATTAAATTTTATACACCACCGCATTATGCTTTTGAAACTGATTATACAATCTAATTAATTCAGAATATTAACTACAATTTCTGTAAAATGAATAGGCTAATGTTGATGGGAGTGATGTGTATAGATCCAACCATCTCTTCCCCTCTTCATAGCATCCCAATTATATGTATACCAAAAACTGTGTCTCTGAAGTCCTCCATCCAGTAGCTTCTATCTGAGGTACAGCCAAGACCAAAAGTCAAGTTTTGTTGCTGTTATTGATGTTGTTTGTACTGGGGATTGAACCCAGGGGCACTCTACCCTGGGCTACATCCCTGATCCTTTTTTATTTTTTATTTTGAGATAAGGTCTTGCTAAGTTGCTGAGGCTGACCTCAAACTTTCAAACCTCCTGCCTCAGACTCCTGAGTTGCTGGGATTATAGTTGTGTACCACTATGCCCAAAACTTGAGTTTAAATACTTCCAGGTAGATTAAAAAATAGGCAAACCCTGCCAACTCTCTGCCAAAAGTTAAAACCCTGGCTGGGGATATAGCTCAGTTGGTAGAGTGCTTGCCTTACATGTACAAAGCCTTGGGTTCAATCCCCAGCACCACCACCCCCAAACAAAATAAATTAAAAAGTTAAACCCCTGGATTTTTTTGTTTGCTTGTTATACTTTTTTTTTAACTAGGATTTTCACAAGAGTCACATGATTACTAAATCCAAAGCAGATAAAATGTCCAATTAAAAGTGATGAGGGTAATGTAGACGCCAAGGAACCACCTCCCTAAGAGAAGTAAGAAGAATGTATTCACAACCATGGAAGAGAGTAAAAGGGCCAAAGCCAGGGTGTGGCTCCAGGTGGTAGTCCAGGACCATCCGGTGGGGCTGCCAGGCTGGCCTCAGGTCCCTGGAGACCCACCAGGAATGATCAAAATCATTTTTCCCCTTTACTAATGAAGTTAGTGAAACAGCACACAGTGTATTTTGGTAGACCCTCCATAAAAATTTAAAAAATAAATAAATAAACCTAAGGAACAGACACCATTTTTAATTCTTTCCCCTCTTACCTCACTCCTCCATCAGAAAGATTACAACATTCCAAATCTAAAAGACCGTTTTGGTTATCTAGAAAACAGACTGACTTACAGTATTCCATTTCCTCATCATGTAAAACAAGGAAAGGTGTTCTATATCATGATCCAATTCCCTTTCTTCAGTTTAAAATAAAGGGCCATGAAAACCAGGTTGATATCAAGTACTCCAGATGTCTCACGGTCCCACCAGCCTCTGGATACAAATGAAGTTAAATTCCTGTCAATAATCCAAAAGGGGGCTGGGTTGTGGCTCAGAGGTAGTGCTCACCTACCATGCATGAGGCACTGGGTTCGATCCTCAGCACCACATAAAAATTAAAAAATTTAAAAAAAAATAATCCAAAAGTTCTGTTCTCAGCACTGTCCCCATCATGGCAGGGCAAAGGCACACCCCATCCAACATTGTCCTTTCATATTCCACTGTGACCCTGCCGGCCAGGAGAAGTCTTCCTCCGAAGCCACACAGCCTCCAGCCCCTTGGCTTACCAAAGGCCCCAGACCCTTGTGATCTGGCCATGCTGGATGTCTAGCTGAAGTGGGAGAGGGCGTCCACCATCACTGTGTTCCAGAAACACCACTGTTCATGCCTCAAGTCCTACCAAGTACTTTAAGAAAACTACTTTGTCTTCAGGCCCACCTCAGGAACAGACACCATTTTTAATTCTTTCCCCTCTTACCCCCTCCTCAAGTGCCCCCCCCCCCCATCACAGAAAGAAGCACAGGTTCTTGAAGCTGCCAGCCAGGGCTTAGCAGACAGACTCAACTGAATCTGGCTGGGATTATTCTAGAACATCAAGTACTATAATGGGTATTTTTAAGTTCTTGGGGGAAAAAATACCAGAATTACATGGAGCATTGATTTTAAAAAATACCAGTGTTTTTAAAAAGTAGTTTTGCATTCTTCTCAAGAGGAGCACGCCTGTGGGCTTCAGCCTCTCCCACCTCTCTGGAGTTGCTCAGTGCTGGCTCTTTGAGGGAAGAGTGTCCTTTTGTGGAGGGTTACTATTTTATCTGTCACCTTGGCATCAAGCCTCCCCCTAGAACTGGGTTTTGACATGTAAAGCGGGAGTCAGCCTTCAAGTCTTTCCCACAGGGATGGATGTCATAGCCCCAGCCGGACTTGTCAAAACAACTACCTGGTGTCCCCTGCTTTGCAATGAGGATTTCCTCACAGTCCAGTGTCACACATCAGTTGTGGGCCCTTGTTTTCTATACTTTTAAAGGTCATTTTTACTTTTAATTAACAAATATAATTATGTGTATTTATAGGGAACAATGTAATGCTTTGACATATATTTACAGTGTGGACTGATTAAATCAGACCAATTAATATGTCTGTCACCCCACATACTTATTTTATTGTGGTAAAAATGTTTTAAACCTACTCTTTTAACAATTTGAAATACACAGTGTGTTTCTGTTTGTTACAGTCACTCTCTGTGCAGTAGACCACTACAGCCTTAGGCCACCTTGTTCCCTTGGTCAGAATCTACCTTCTCCCTGTCCACACCCACTGCCCAGCTCCGGCCTCTACTCTCTACTTATGTGAGTTCAACTCTTTAGAGTCCTCACATAAATGAGACCATGCAGTATTTGTCTTTGGTCTGGCTTATTTCATTCAGCATAGTGTCTGTACATTCATCCATGTCACAGGGAACAGGTTTCAACTGTGTATCTTTATTCACTACGTTTTCTTGATCTGCTGACGGACACTCAGATTGCTTCCCTATCTTAGCTATTGTGAATAAACGTATAACCAGAAGAGGGATTGTTGGGTCCTATGGCAATTCTACCTCTAGTGTTCTGAGGAACCCCCATACCGTTTTCAATAATGGTTATATTAATTTACATTCACCAAACTGCACACAAGAGCTCCTGCCCAGCCACACCCCACCAATATGTTTTGTCTTTTTGATAGCAGCCAAGCCAACGTGTGAGGTGATATCTCACTGTGATTTTTCTCTGCATGTCCCTGATTATTAGTGATGATAAACATTTTTTTCATATCTATCTGTTGACCATTTGTATGTCTTGTTTTGAGAACAGTCTGTTTAGGGTCTTTGCTTATTTTTCAGTTGGTTTATTTCTCTTGCTGTTGAGTTGTTGGAGTTCCCTGTGTGTCTGTTAGCCCTTATCAGACATAGGGTTTGCAAACTGCAGACCTTTTTAGCTCAATGCATCCCCCTTGCCTGTCATTTTGTTGGAAAGAGAAGAAGAGAGATAAGAAATGGAATGCTTGCCTAAGCCGGTGTTGTGCAGGATTCCCCTCTACTGTCTTCCAGGTGTTGTGGAGGGTCCCCTCTACTGTCTTCCAGCTGTTTTACGGTTCGGTTCCTGTCTGGCAGCATGATGAGTCTACTATTGAAACTCTCTATTGCATTTTCTGTTCTGCCATTATATTCTCCAGCTTCAGGGTTTCTGTATTTTTTCCTATTTATGATATCAGCTTTTTTATTAAACTTCTAATTTTGTTAATTCATTGTTTTCCTGATTTTATTTAGTTATTTATCTGTGTCATCTTGCATTTCATTGAGCTTCTTTAAGATATTTATTTTTAATTCTTTTTTGGTTAATTTGTTTATTTCCATTTCTTTGTAGTCGGTGATTGGAGTTTTGAGTTTCTTTTGGTGGTCTCATGGTTGTGTGATTTTTCATTATGCATGTAGCCTTGCATTGGTTTCTGTGCATTTGAAGGAGCATGCCCTTCTCTCAGTCTTTAAAGATTGTTTTCTGCAAGTACAGCTTTCCCTTTAGTCTCTGGGCTAACGGACTCGCCCATGGGATCACAATTGAGTGGGGTTTGATCCAGGTCATGTGGTGACAGCAGACCATAGTTGGCAGGCCTATTTCCAGGGTCTCTAGGGGTACAGGTGCTATCTTGTGCCCGAGGGGATTGTTCTGTCTCTAGGAGTTTGATCTGTGGGGCAGGTGCTGAGATAATGGTCCCCGTGATGTTCACTGACTATGGACCCATTACCAAGTGTGCTGATGGATCTGGCTTCCTCTAGGTCTCTGGAAAGCTCATTGGATGGGACCCTGGGCTGGCTATACTGCCAGTGATCATGACTGAGTTGGGCTGGAACTGAGACACAGGGAGATCATGTGGCTGGCTGTGAGCTGAGGTTTGTTGCCACTGCCCAGCGTCCAGAGAATATCCTGCCACTTATCGCTAGCCAGAGGAAAGATCAAAACTCAAAATTCATGGTGTGTTTTGTACTGAATGTGTACAACTGTTGTAGCATCATAAAGTTGAAAAATCATAAGTCATCATAAATCAGAAACCGTCAATGATGATAAACTTGGCATAGAGGAAGCAGATAAATGAAGAATAGTGATGGGGTGGAAGCTGCTCAAGTTAATAGCTTCCAAAGAAATTCTAATCTTTGGTATAGAAATAGAAGTATTTGCATTGAGATCAGAAGTTTTCTGAGCTGCTCAGAGCCCTGACACTCAGAGAGGTGTCCCATATACATTCCCAGCCAGCTTTGCAAAAATGTCATCTTCATGACCCAGCACAGTGCATGCATCATCACAATTCAGATTCTGGCACAGAGTAAGAAGTATGTTCTTTTGAGTCACAGCATTTTTCCTCATTAGATACCATCTACACAGCATTAGCACCTTTTGAACATTTGTAATTGTTATAAGTAAAAGAAATCACAGAGGGGAACGTAGCTCAGTGGTAGAGTGCTTGCCTAGCATGTGCCAGGCCCTAGGTTCAATCCCAGCACTGAAAAAAAAAAAAAAAGTTGGCAAAGGAGTCAAACGTGACGGAGGGAGGGCTCAGACTCAGCAGTTGCTTTTTTTTTTTTTTTTTTTTTTTTTACATTTTTTTTATTGGTTGTTCACAACATTACAAAGCTCTTGACATATTATATTTCATACATTAGATTGACATGGGTTATGAACTCCCAATTTTACCCCAAATGCAGATTGCAGAATCACGTCAGTTACACATCCACAATTTTACATAATGCCATATTAGTGACTGTTGTATTCTGCTACCTTTCCTATCCCCTACTATCCCCCCTCCCCTCCCCTCCCATCTTCTCTCTCTACCCCATCTACTGTAATTCATTTCTCTCTTTGTTTATTTTCCCATTCCCCTCACAACCTCTTATATGTAATTTTGTTTAGCAATGAGTGTCTCCCTTCATTTCCATGCAATTTCCCTTTTCTCTCCCTTTCCCTCCCATCTCAAGTCTCTGTTTAATGTTACTCTTTTCTTCCTACTCTTCCTCCCTGCTCTGATCATACTTGCTCTCATTATATCAAAGAAGACATTTGGTATCTGTTTTTTAGGGTTTGGCTAGCTTCACTAAGCATAATCTGCTCTAATGCCATCCATTTCCCTGAAAATTCTATGATTTTGTCATTTTTTATTGCTGCATAGTACTCCATTGTGTATAGATGCCACATTTTTTTTATCCATTCGTCTATTGAAGGGCATCTAGCAGCACAATTCACAATAGCTAGACTGTGGAATCAGCAGTTGCTTTGACTAGAAGGAAGACTTGAGAAAGGGCAGAGTCTTATCTTCTGCACTAAACAAAACAAAACAAACCTGACGGAGAGTGTTTTCAGACCATTAAGGTTTATAAAATGTTTTTTTATTGTTTTTAGATATTACTGGACCTTTATTTGATTTATTTATTTGTATGCGGTGCTGAGAATCGAACCCAGTGCCTCATACATACTAGGCAAGAGCTCTACCACTGAGCTACAGCCTCAGCCCCTACAAATCTTTTAATAAAAAAAAGAAAGTAAATCAAAAGCCTTGGAGTGCTCATCATAGACTACTTTTTCAGATACAGAAACTAACTTTTATAGAGCACAGCTTATCTCTCAGGGGTTTTGCTTTGTATTTTACACATTTAAAAATTTTTAAACCCCTAAGAGAAGGTTGGTTATACAGTCCACTTCATAGACATGGACACTAAGGCTCAGAAAGGTTGAGTGACATGCCGACATTCACACAGTGGAGGTGTAGCCTAGGCTTCAAGTCCAAGGCAATATGTGTCCCTGCAGAGCCTCCCAGGCTGTCAAAGGTGGTCTGTGGCCTGGATTTTGAAGCTGCTTTCATAGAACATGCTTACTTAAAAATACCAGGAGCCAAATCTCTTTACACATACTGTCAGAGTAACAGTCACAGGTGATCTTGGCAGGATGTAAGTCACCATCAGCACCCTTGGAGTCTGAACACACTCTGCAGATTCCTGTGACAGCAACACCAGCTAACACAATAGTAGTAAACTAGTGCAATGTAGAACAGCTTGCAACACACTTTCACACCTTCTCTCTGTATGCCTATACCTAGGCTCATCACAGGTTCCAAGTTCAGTGCCAACTCTCAGATTGTAATTCTGTACTGAAGAGAACTCTGAGGATTATTCCAGAGTCAGTAAGAATCGGGGCTATGGTTGATTAGTCATGTCTGCCATGACAAGGGAGCTGGGACTAATGGTACATCTGTCAAATGCCTGCTATTGCTGTCCTCCTTACTAAGGAATAAATGCTTTGTCTATGGTCACGTAAGCAAAACTCAGGTTTCCTTCAACCTGTTGTCATTGCCATTAAACCACATTGCACAGGGACACAGGTGAGTGCTCTGAAGTTTAGCATTCAAAGACACTGGAATTGACTATGAAGTTTTGAGCTCAGTAAAGTTTAATCTGGCACAAAATTAAATATTTTCTACAGTAAAATGTCAATAAAATTCAGGAACAGTCATTAGGAAAGGCCTCAGGTGTGGGAGTACAGCACGGACAGGAGAGACAGGCTGGCCATCTTCAGCGGCCTGCGGTCACCTGGCTCACTCATCTCTGGGCCCTCTAAGGAGCTCAACACACTGTCGTAAAGGCCAACAACCGTTTGGACAGTGCCAGTGGGGTGTGGACACAACCTGAGAAATCACCTCCGGGCTTCAGGCTGGCGCAGCATGGTGGTCGCCAGTCCTTTAGTGAATTTAGAATCTCCAGCCCATGGCAGAAGCCCGGTCAGCTTCTCAAAGAACTTTCTCCTGTGGTTTGTATGCAAATCAGTATAAAAAGGCAGAAGAGGATTAGGAACTACACATCCGCAAGCAGAGACACAAAACGACCTTGGGATGAGAGCAAAACAGGCCAGGTTGTTCCGGCTCACTCCGAGCAGCTCTCAGTGCGCGACCACTGGCGGCAGAGAGTAAAGAAGGGCTTGCGGCAGAGAAGGCCTGTCCCCGGTGTAGGCTGGAGGGTCGGACGCGGTGTCCACGCTCTCCTTGGTGGGTGATGTACTCTGTGAATACAAAGGACAAGGAGGAACACATTGTAGAGTCAGTGGGGCCATCAAAGGCCAGGCTCCTGCCAGAGCGACCTGCCTCCCTACACAATACCCAGGACGCAGCCCAGTGGCAGGATGCCCCACCCCACCACTTAGCCCCCATCACTGAGCGTGCAGTGGGTTTCCTACAGCTTTGCACACTCTGCCTTTGTGAGTTGTTTCCAAGGTGATAAAGTGTTCTGTCCTTTGCTGTAAATAAAGACAGGAGCAGAAGGGTCTAGCCCTTCCCGCCTCATCTGTCAGCTCTGTCAGCTCAGCTGCGTGCTTCTCAGAGGGCAATGTGACAGCCCTGCTCCTGGACGCAGGCCTTGCTTGGGGCTTTTTCTTTGTCTGTGCACGTGGAAACCGCTGTCAGCCATGAGCTTCGAGCTTTCACTCCGGACCCTCCAGCTCTCACTCCTGCCTCTCTCCAGAAGGTGTTCTGGTCAGAAAGGAACACCTTCAAATACGGTCGAAGACTGTGTCCTGTGTTCCCCATTAGCCTGAACCTTACTGGAGTAGGTAGGGTTCTCTTTTCCCATCATTGGCACCCAGGGTCTGCACGTGACCAGCTTTGGCCACACGTATTCTCGAGGAAGTGACCTATGCTGCCTTGAGCCAAGGTTTAAGACCACTCTCTTTCCTGCCATTGCCCACACTCACCTGCCCCACCATGAGCCTATATCCCAGGTAGGGGCTGCTCCTTCTGCCGGGATCCCAGAACCCGGAGGACTCAGGGCGTGTAGCCACAACTGACTGTAGAAGACATGCAATGAGAGAGAAATAAAACTTTGTACTTAGTCATGAGCCTCTAGGATTTGGAGAGTCCTTGTTCCCACAGCAGAACCTAGCCAAAGCTGACTAACCCAAATACTTACAGAGGAAGTAAAGGAGCAAATGGGCCAGGTGGAGCCTGCGTCCAAGAGCGTGCTCAGGTCTAAGGCGAGTCAGCTGCAGGGGAGTCTTGCCTACCACACGTGCAGGCCCTTTGCTGCCAGGCTTTCAGATCTTTAAGAGAATATCAGGAATCCAGATTTTGATGTCAAACAACACATATTCTACAGCCCCAAATCAGGCACTGGCACCTCTATTCTGTGCTTTGGAACGTCTGTTCTGTGCTAACCCTCCACATTGGCAAAACAGGTGTATAAATTGTTCTCCAACACCATGCACATTCCCTCCTCCCTGTGTGACCCTTATGGTGTGGCCCCTCACCACCCCTCCTCCAATCGCCCTGCCCAAGGTGAGAACCCGTCCCTGGACCTGGAGTCTGTGTGGCGGGCATCTTGAGTGCTCCTCTGGTGTCCTGTGTCTTCCGTGCGTGGACTCCTCTCTCTGAGCCTACAAGCCTGGTGCAACAGAAGCCACAGCTCATGCGATAAGGCTTGCTTGTTGCCCCGCAGACCTACGAGGCACAAAGTCACTCCTGTTTCTATGCTGATGGCTTCCCGGTCCAGACAAAGCCCACGGCCAGTTCTCTGCCTCGGAGGTCCTCAACAACAAAGGATGGAACTCGGAAGCCACCACCTCATTGCCTGTTTTTGTAGAGTACAGCTCATGAACACATGCTCAGGTTTGAAGTGGTGCACACACATCTCGATAAACCTGGGCTTCTTGGTAGATTGGGTGGTTTGTGGTATGCACAATCAGGGAGACAATGCCAGAGCAAGTCCAGTTCACAGGAGACTGCGTTAAACTTTAGGTTAGCCATCCTTCTGAGACACTGTAGCACTGTTTTATTTCTTGGCAACCTGACAGCATTAAGCTGAGTTCCTAAAGGAACTTGACTTCTTCAAGCTGCTGGGACATCCTTTCCAGCACTTTTTTGGGTCCTGCTGTGTGCTATAACCTCTGCGGTGTCTGGGGAGCTTCACGTGGGTCAAGCACATGAGTGGATGAGCTGCTGGGAGACGGCAGGCCTTTCTCCAGCTTAGGAAGACCCAGGCCCACCGCAGTGCTCGCCGCCCTCAACCGCCCGGTTAACCCTATCACTTTAGCTCTTTCAATTCCCTCCTAATGTCCTCTTAGTTTCTCTAAAACTCTAAGTTCTACTCTAGGAGAATCTAGTTCTTTAATTAGCAAGTACTTATAATAAGTGTTTTTTAATATGGCATTTTTAAAGTGAGTTGTTCACTTAAAAAAAATAACCCAATCAATAAATGAGCAAAGAACTGAATAAGCACTTCACAGAAGAAGAAATATGAATGTTCAAAAATACATGAAAAAATGTTCAACATCTCTAGCAATTAGAGAAATCAAATTAAAACCACACTGAGATTCCATCTTACTTGGGTCAGAATGGCAACAATCAAGAATACAAGTAACTGGGCTGGGGATGTGGCTCAAGCAGTAGCGCGCTCGCCTGGCATGCGTGCGGCCCGGGTTCGATCCTCAGCACCACGTACCAACAAAGATGTTGTCTCCGCCGAGAACTAAATAAATAAATATTAAAAATCTCTCTCTCTCTCTCTATCTCTCTCTCTCTCTCTCTCTTTAAAAAAAAAAGAATACAAGTAACAATAAATGGTGGTGAGTGTGGAGGAAAGGGTACACTCTGGTGGTGGGACTGAAACTGGTGCAATCACTCTGGAAAGCAGTGTGGAGATTCCTCAAAAAACTAAAAACAGAACCACCATTTAATCTGGTTATCCCACTCCTTGGTTTATATCCAAAGGAGTTAAAAATCAGCATACTACAGTGATGCAGCCACATCAGTGTTTATAGCAGCTCAGTTCATAATAGCTAACCAATGGAACTAGTCTAGGTGCCCTTTTTTAAAAAAAAAAAAAAGTTTTTATTTTTATTTTATTTATTTTTTAGGTAGACCCAACATAATGCCTTTATTTTTATGTGGTGCTGAGAATCGAACCCTGGTCCCTCCCGTGCTAGGCAAGCACTCTACCGCTGAGCCACAAAGATGAATGGACAAAGAAAATGTGGTATACACACCCAAAGGAGTATTACTCAGCCATTATGACATTTGCCAATAAATGGATGGTTTGGAGACTATCATGCTAAGTGAAATAAGCCAATCCCCCAAAACCAAAGGTTGAATCTTCTCTCTGATATGTAGATGCTAACACACAACAAGGGGGAGGGGAATAGAAGTTAATTGGATTAGAAAAAGGGGAATGCAGGGAAGGGAGGAAGGAACAGGAATAGAAGAGCAGTAGAATGAATGGGGCATCACTTTCTTATGTTCATATGTGAACACACAACCAGTGAAACTCCACATCATGTAACCACAGACTGGGATCCTAATTAGAATAAGCTATAATCCATGTTTGTATAAATATGTCAAAACATACCCTACTGTCATGTGTAACTAAAAAGAAAAAATAAAACAAAAATATTTTTTTTAAAAAAGGGAGTTCTTCAGTGTTTGTGTGATAAAGGGCCAAATAACACCCCAAGGTATTAAACTAGAAGGTGTAATACCAAATCAGCTAGGAAAATAGTACCAGCTTTAGAACATACCTGTTGGAAGTGAATCACTCCCCAGTGGCAACTGAAATTAATTTGACATTTCTTTCAAATGCCAATGAGTACCTCACTGTCAAGTTAGATAAATTCAAACTGCTGGTACCAGGCAGCTCGGATGCATAGGGCCCCATGTCCCCCACATTCCAGGTCAACCAAGTCTGTGTAATTTTATCTTTTTAATAAAAACAGTCTGTTAAAAGTATAACTAAACATGAAGTCATTTTATATATTTGCAAAACTTCACGTAATTTAATCCATAAGAAAACATTCTCTATTACCATTCAATTCAACCCAACCAACACTTGTTACCTTAACATATAAATAGCTCAAAGTGAGCTAAAAATAAACAAACATGACATAATCCCTACCCTTAAAGATTTTACAAGATAAACAATAAACTTCTACTTGGTGACTCAAGTACAACACTGGAATATGTTCCAGTGCCCAGAGGAGAGGGACAGTCACTAGCTGGCTTACCTGGAGGTAGGCAGTGAAGGAGGAGCGACACCCCTGCTCTCTTTCAGCAGATAAGCTGATGCCCACGAGGTGCATCAGGGACAGGGCCTGGCCTTCCAGACAGAGGAAGCTGATCTTGTGTTTAGGAAAATAGGAGCACGCTGTAGAAATGATGCTATCAATCGCCTACGATAGGGCTATTGGCCTGTGATCCTTCCTATATCACGAATGCCTCTGAAATTCTAGTTTTGATTTAAAGTGATCTCTAGCTAGACTTAATTGGGAAGAAAACTTATTACTAGATATAGTTTATTTAAAAACTATGGAAAACTCCCTTTACCCGGACCTTACGATCTCGGCCGACTCCTGATTCTCACCCTGGGCCGTGATGACCTTCAGACATTCAAAGACGTCTCCTCAGGATGGCATCTGTCCTGGCCCACTCTCTGGCTGTAATGGGACATCTGAGACTGGATGATGAAGGAAGGGGATCAGCTTGTTCTGGCTCACAGTTCCAGAAGCTGTTCTGGGAGCACAAGGCCAGCAAGGGACCACAGGGGGAGATGGGCGTGTGCAGAAGATAGAGCACAGGGGCTGCGCTTTGGGACCACCTGTTGTTTCGATAATGACCAGTCCCATTCCTGTGAGAGTTCACCCAGTCCTGCGAGAAAGGCACTGATCCCGTCACGGCCCAGCCCCAGTTTGAGGCTCCAGTTCCAGCCCATGGGTTCGGAGGGACAAGCCATATTCCAACCCCGGCAGCATCTCAATTCACTGCTGCATACGCTGTGTGCTCATCGTGCACAAGGTACCTGGTGGCATGGGGCCAAAGGCTGGGTTGCATGAGACCTTTTAGTATCTTTGAGGGACTTCTCATTGGAGGCAGGAGGGTTCCCAGGGAGGTGAACCAGATCTCAGTGCTTGGGAAGAGACTTTTCAGTTTTCAGACAGAAAGAGACACGTTTCTGGGCAATTTTTGAGAGCTCAGGAGATCATGAACGGCCTTCGGCTCTGTGCTCCCTGACATGAATGTGGGGGAAGACACCCAGCTCTGGCAGGTGCTCGCTCACACTGCAGGGAGGACGACGAGTCTCTCCTGCCTCATTGGAAAAGCCTCCTAAAACCTGCCCTCGTGCAATTCTGGCTATAAAAGAACTCACGAGAGAACGGCCCAGCGACGGCCACTTCCCTGTCCTCCTGCCATCTCCTGGCAGCCCCAGTGCCCGCCTCCCTGCTGCTCTGCCCCACCCCTCGGCAGGGCTGTTCTAGGGCTCCAGCTTAGCTCACTTCTGTGCCATGCAAGACTTCCGCGGGGTGTTTTGCTCTGTTCCTCCTCGTCTGCTCTCAACTGAGATGGAAATGGCCTGCTCGGGGACCAGATGCAGTGAGGAGAAGCTCGGTTGTTGGCCAACACGGGGGGGGGGGGGGGGGGGCGCACAGTGTGACTAGCAGACCGTGTACAGCTGACGTTCGCTCTGCGGACTTCTCTAAGGTGGCCAGTGCACAGTGCTGAAGGCATGTGCTGGGGTAGGAGGAGGGCAGGCCATGGGAACAGGGCCCGGAGCTGCCCACCACCCAGCTGTCCAGCAGCTGGAGCAGCTGTGATGGTGGAGGCTGAGGAGCACCGGGAAGTTTGAGAAAGAAGGGTTCCCCTAATCTGGAAGTGCACCATAGGCCCTGCCACCCAAAAGGAGAGTCTTCGCTGTACACACCCAGTGACGAACCATCATGAGGGCCCCCACGTCATACAACTGCATCAGAATGCTGTCTTCATGAAGGGTCTTTGAAAAGTGAAGAGAAGAAGCAGTCTGCCACTGAAAAGGGACTGACGAGCTGCTGGCTGCAGGTGTGCCCGACACGCACGTACACCCTAAAGCTGTGCCCGGACTGCACTCGCGGTGGGCTGTGTGGACAAGGGGGTTTCTGAGTATCTAAAACATCATACAGACTGTGACTTCACCCTGCTTTTTAGACACAATCTTCAAGCATTTTATTTTGATACACGCTTTCTTGTCCTTTAAAATTCAAAACAGTCGACGACGGTAAGCCCAGTGACATCTGGTTTAGGCTGAAGCCTGACCCTAAAGTACAGGGTGGTTCTCCCCTTCATCTGTTCACTTAGTGAGAACTTGGCCTCCTATCCCTGACAAAAGCACTTGTATCCTTCCTTCTCCAGCCCTTAAAACCTTTTTGTATTTACCAGAGTGAACTCACACACATGGACGATGGATACTCAGTGGCACTATAGCTTTAAGAATTCAGAAACATCCCTACTACCTCTCCTGTCCCCATTTCAGCGCCTGCTCCCCCCTCAGCCATGTAAGCCTGCGGCCACCTCCTGCGTTCACTCCGTATTTATACATAAGCGTGTACCACACTTTCCAGGTCTCCACCTGAGCATTACTCACTTACTTCCCCTGGTGAAGGCCAAGCCCCGATCTCCTACAGCAGCCCATCTGGCCACCTGCCAACCACGCTTTGCCTTGACCCCATTTTATTGTCCTCTCTGCTTAGTTCCCACTGCTGTCACTCGCTCCGCTTCAGGTGGACACTCTTCTGCCTGTGGCAGCCTGACCTTCTGCTCCCTGGCCCAGCCCTTCCTCCCAGCCCTCTCCTCCTGCCGGCCTGCACTGGACACTGGCTCACCAGGAACTGCTGGAGGAAAAGTGCACAGGAAGTGGTTTTGCATTTGCTTGTTTTCATTTTGAGATCGTATCAGTCTGGATCCTGCTTTTTAACCTAATCAGGTTGCTGAGTCTGCAGATCCTGCTTGGAAACCAAGACCCCTCAGAATCTGGCAGTCTTTGCCCCGGTCGGTGCCATTGAGCTTCCAGTCCTGGACCTGAGAGGCCCATGTGTGGCCCCTTGAATCTGCCCCAGACCTCCAGGTCTTTCTCCCTGCAGTTGGGAAGTGCTCTTTTATTATTTCGCTGAGAATTTCCTCTCCACTGTTTCTTCTTTTTGTTTCTGATTTTTGTTTTTGTACCTAGAGATTAATTTTTTTATCTTTGTTTTTTCTAGTTTTTATTTGTTTGTAATTTTATTCTCTTTGAGAGATATTTCCTCAAACTGATCTTCCCACTTTCCAGCTCAACTTTCAGCTTTGGATGCTGCGCGTCAGTTGTTTTATTATTAAGCACTTTCTCATTTTCTACACGTTCTTTTTCCATAACATTGTATTCTTATTTGACAGGTGCAGCATCTTTCTGTCTCTTTAAAAATATGACTGATACCTTCTTGAGATTTACTTCTTCTTGCATCATCTTTCTTCTAAATCCTTTTTCTTGAAATTTCTACTTTTTGCTTTTAAAGTCAGAGGATATTCCCCAATATCTTTCAGTCGTTCATATTTGAATGCGGCATGAAACCCAGGGGAAGTTTTCTGTGCATGGCAGGCAGGGTTGATGGACTGATGCCAGGAAGCTGCTGTGTATCGGGCAGCCCCACGTGTCGGAGGCCGATTTCTCCAGTAGGGACTCTTCCCATCTCTTGGGGAGTGCAGACAACCCGGCCCGCACCTACCTGGCAGCATCTGGAACTGAATCTCAAGGAGGGGGTCCTGACCCTCTGTCACTGACCTCCAGTTAACCGGGGTTCAGTATCGAGCCTCCCCGACATTTAGCATGGCAGGTTTCTGAACCCAGAGTTCTCTGCTGCCACCTCAGGCAGCAGTGCCCTCTGTGGTGGGGCGAGGAGGCATCCCAGAGCCACACAGGCAGAGGAGGACTCGCTGCCCCTGTCACCGGATACTCCACCCTCCCGCATTCAAGACTTCAGATCCACCTCTCCTTTCCTGTCGATCTCAGTTCTGTTTCTGAACCACGGGGTGTTCCTTTAAGGAATTCTTTCCCGCTAAGTCAGAAACCATGCACCCATTCAAGGTGCCTCTTCCAAAGTGGGTCAACAACTGGAGGGAGTCCTCTTGGCTTCCATTTTCTTTCCCTTTTTTTGTTTTATACCTTTTAAATTCTTTATTGTGGTTTTATTGGAAGAAACAGAGATGGAAAAGTTTATGTGAATGATCATAATAATAATCATAATAATCCAATAAGCAGAAAGCACCAATGTTCTATTTTCTACAATTTTTTTTTTTTTAAATCAAATAGCATGACCAAAACAACACAGAGCTGAAAACACTGCCATTGAAAGGGTCACGCTGCCCGGCCAGCTCCACCACCTGAGAGCTCAGATGCACTCCCCCAGCCTTGGAACCACGGAGGGCTGAATTCGACAGAGGAGCAGTGGGTGGAGGGGTCCGTCTGCTGTAGGAGTCCCCAGGAAGCAGGCCAGAGGGAAGAGAGACCTTGCAGGATTCCGTGACAGGTGATGGGTCATCAAGAACAGGAAGTAGATGTGCAATGAAGGTTGGAATTTCATTGAGTTTTCATAATAGCCAATCTAGGAAGATTTTACTCAATATTTTTATATGTAGAAACTCCAACTTTAAAAATATCATATTCTAACATTGAAAAAATCTACTAAAATTAAAGAAGAAAGCAAAACAACAGTCCACCACCTAGATATTTTACAAATTTTTTGTAAAAAAAAAAATACAAGCAGAATACAGTGGCACACACCTATAATCCCAGCGGCTCGGGAAGCTGAGGCAGGAGGAGTTCAAAGCCAGCTTCAGAAAAAAAAAATTTTAACCCTTGCAGGGTATACCATTGTATTATATGCAGCAATGACTTAACTAACCTATACTCAGGTAGTTCCAAGTTTGGGGACATTATGAACTATAGTAAGGAGCAACTTTGGGCCGATACATGGTTGCTAAAGGATTTTTACAAAATAACAAATGTACTCTATAGGCTATCTATTGATTGAGAAAATTCATAATCATCAAAATGTAATATGAATTTAGTAACAATCTTAGGTGGAGTAGTGATTTATTGCTTTTAATAGCCTGAGACCCATTTTTAATGTAGAAATACCCACGTGAATGAAACATCTTTACAAAAATCTACAAATAGTGGTAGATGCACAGAAAACTAGAAATAACTTCCTGGCCCTCCTCTTGAAGGTCCACAACTCACTGGTTTGGAATTATTGGGTAGACTAGCTCAGATCGTACCCAGGTGATCTGAGGTCATCTTCAAAGGGGTTTAATGTTGAGGACTGTCCCACAAAACTTAATTCTAGCCATCTAATATCTTCATCAACAATTTAGATGAACTTTCAGTATGCTCATTACTTTTTCAGAGGATAATCAGATAGAGCTGTTTGTGAAAGTTTGAATAGGAGGCAATATTGTGTTCTAGAAATGGGGAGGAAAAGAGTCTATTGAACAAAGGGGTAATCACCCCCTTTTAGGCCAGCAGACATGGGAAGAAGAAAGGCCTGAGGGCCCTAGTGGGCTACAAGTTGGAAGAGGGTCATTTTTTTCTTCAAGATAATCGAGGTAATAAGATTGGGTGATACATCCAAGGCCAGCATGTAATTCGTTCAGTATATTTCCAGTGGCCCAAAAGGGGCTACTGGGCAAATATTTTCACCAAGATACCTGACTCTTCCAAACAAGCATGGGGTCAAAATAAATTACAAGTAATCATTTTATATGTTTCCACATGTACAATGCTTACGGTGATGGGTTAGGTAATTGATTCTGCTTCTACCCTACAGGTCATACAAACCTGTATTTCTAGTGAGATATTCCCTTGCGTTTCTGGTTTGGGTTTTGCTCGGTTTTCCCCTCTAGACTGATCATGGGGGGCTCTGGATGGCTGTTTCTCCCGGGCTTCCAGGCGCTAGCTAGTCAGGTCCTCTGACCCCCGGAAGCCTCGGGGTCGCGCAGCAATGCGAACAAAGGAACTGGCGCTGGCCTCCCAAGTGTCCCCTGGGAAATGGGGCTGAGCCCCGCCCCCTCTGAGACCCTCCCTGGGTGTTTGGAGGGAGGTGTCCCAGCAGCTCCCCGTTAATGCGGAAGGAGAAATGACTGGCCTGCGCGAGCCTTCACTGGTCAGCCTGTCGGAGTGTGAGTGGACTGACTGGTGGTAACTGAGGGCAGGTGGGCTGTGGCTGGGGAGGGCGTCACTGGGCCCCTCCCTGGCTTCCCTCTCTCTGTCTCCTGACCCCCAGGAGCTGGGCCGCTCTCCCCTGCTACGGCCTTCTGCTATGGTGGGCCACCTCACCTGGGGCAGAGCCACGGAGCTGGCCAGCCATGGACTGAGCCCCCACAGTAACCCTTTCTTCCTCTCAGCTGTCCTGGTCAGGTATTTCGGTCACTGGTCACAGTGACACACGCTGACTAACACAGGAGGTAAATCTCTCCTGGATGGAACCAGAGGCAGCTGGCCTCTGCCACGCCCCCCCCCCCCAGCCCCCAGCGGGTTTCCAAGGCCTCTCCACCTGCTGCAGCCTGCGTGGCTCCAGCTTTGAGCTGGCCCTTCCTCCTGGCAGTCCCCAGCCTGCGTCACGTCTTCTTGCCTCTTTGCCTGACCAGCCGTCTTTGATGTGATGCCAGGCGTGCTGAGTGGCATCTTGTTGGTGATAGAGAATTTTGCACTATAATAAACCTTGAGCTTTACACCCAGACACGGTTATTTGGAAGCAGTTCAGTCTTTCCGGCTCTCACTTTTATGATTTGTTAAGTGGGTCCAGGGTAGTTTTCAGCGCAGGGCCAACTGTTCCTCACTACGGAGGAAAAGACTTCCCAAGAGCTCAGCCCAGTGCCCCACGGATTGTAAGTTTGTCAGATTGATGGAAATACCGCACAACTCAGGCAGGTCCCTTCAGATGTTCCTTTCGTCAGCATTCTGACCACAGCGGATCCCTGGGATTCTCTTCCTGTGCACCTTCTCCCTCCTGATAGCCTGCCCTTTGACCTGGCTGCTTATGACCCCAGACTCCCAGCTGTGTCCTCAGCCACCCACCCGAGCCAGCCTGCAGATGCCCTCAGGGCTGGCAGCGGGGCGCTCTCCTGCGGTCCCGACATCCAGGGTCCTGCACACTTGCTTGTCTCTTCCTTGTGGTGGTTGTTTCAGGCAGACGGATAAAACCAGGTCGCTGTCACTCGAGCCCAGCCAGAGCAGAAGTCAGAATTTCAAGTTTGAAGTCGCCTAAATTTGGATCAAATTACTGGCTTTGCTCATTAAGAGCTGCGTGACCTCAGTCGAGTTACCTAAGCTTGCCGAGTCTCGGTGTACTTTCTGTAAGTGGCACAAGCAAACCCTTCCTGGGCATGGCACAGCGGGAGCCTGGGGAACTGCGTCACCCGGTGGGTGAGGCTGAGGAACAGGAAGGAAGACCTCTCCAGGGGAGACCAGGGCGGAATGCAAGAGGGATGGAGGAGAGGTCCCGGGGCCTTGGGGCATGCCCTGGGGAGGAGGTGTGGGGGAGTAAATGACCAGGGAAGGAGATGGAGACAGAAGGGAGGGGGGACATCTGTGGCCATCCAGGGGTGTGGTTTCCAGAGGCGCCATTCAGGGAGAGCAGGGCCTGCCGGGAGCATCCCGCTTCCCAGGGAGGTACCTCGCGGCCTCACAGAGGCTGCTCTGCCACCAAGCTGTGGGCTGCCCTGTGGCCCCCTCTGCCCAGCGGCCAGCACTTGCCTAACTGGCACCGAGGGCTGTGTAGGCCGAAGTCCTGTCTGCAGACATTGGTGGTGTGGGGAGACAGGTCGGCTCTAAGTGCAGCATCTCTTCCTGCCTGAGACCGGTCATCAAAGCCCAGTACCACTGTGGGCCGGGCGCTGTGCTGGGGCAGGGGCAGAGTGAGGAACCCCAGGGTATCATCTCTGCCTTCTGAGGACAGGTCATCACCTATGGGCACCTGTGAGTTGGTGTACTTTTTTACACAAATGCTGGCTCTGTGTGGACATGAATCTGTCATCTGTCATCTAACATCTGTCTATCATCCATCCGTCTGGCTCTGCACTTTGCTTCTAGGTGCTTTCTCACCACACTTAACGGCATTGAGCCGTATCAGCCGCCTGGGCCTATGAGCGTGAAGTGCTCTGTTTCTCTGACCCCCCTTTCACATGTGTATGCCTGTGAGTCCCTCTCTGATCTCCTTGCCCATGTGCTGGACGGTCAGTGCTGGCTTTCTTATTCTAATCTGCCTTTCCTTCTCGAGTACAGGATGTCAGTGCTAACAATGTCACACTCGAATTACGGGCAGGAAGCAAAGACTTAAGGCATTTTTTTTAAATTACAAAACACACAGTTCCTATTTGGGTCAGAGCAGTTAACTCTCTGAAGTCACTTGGGCCACCAAATCACATACCTTCCATTCCTTTAAACGGAGATTGGGTCAGGCTCTCACTCTCTGGTCTGGGTCTTGGCTCCACCCAGGGAAGAGAGGTTGGAGGAGAAAGTCTCTGGCCTCAGAGGTCCAGTGGCTCCAGACAGTCAGAGTGAAGTCACTGGAGGAGGGGCAAGAAGGGGAGGGAGGGCAGGAGGGGCCACTCAGTGTCCTCCAACCAGTCCTGCCAAGTCCCCCTTCAGTGTCAGAGAGGCCAGCAGTTGTCTGAGTCCAGCAGTAGGAGGGGTTTGGGGGCTTGGAGGCAGCCCAGGGCACTTGGTTAGAATCCTGGGTGCTCATTACCTGCACATTTCACCCCTCTCCCAGCCTCATCTCTGGGGGAGGGGCCCCCAGACTTTTCATGTTTAACAAGTTCTTCCTGATGATCTATATGCACCCTAGAAAGTTGTCCAAGCTCCCCAAATGGATGAACCAGGAGAATCCAGATGGAAGAAATCAGGTCTACAGAGAGGAAAGGGAGCAACTCAGGCTGGAAGATAAAGAATGCACAGAAGGACAAATTGGTGCAGCCATATGGAAATCAGTGTGGAGATTCCTTGGAAAACTGGGAAGGGAGCCACCATTTGACCCAGCTATCCCACTCCTTGGTCTACACCCAAAGGACTTAAACACAGCATACTACAGGGACACAGCCACATCAGTGTTTATAGCAGCACAATTCACAACAGCTAAACTGTGGAGCCAACCTAGATGCCCTTCAGTGGATGAATGGATAAAGAAATTGTGGCATATATACACAATGGAATATTACTCAGCAATAAAAGAGAATAAAATCATGGCATTTGCAGGTAAATGGATGGAGTTAGAGAAGATAATGCTAAGTGCAGTTGGCCAATCCCCAAAAAACCAAATGCCAAATGTTTTCTTTGATATAAGGAGGCTGATTCATAGTGGGGTAGGGATGGGGAGCATGGGAGGAATAGACAAACTCTTGATAGGGCAGAGGGGGTGGGAGGGGAAGGGAGGGGGCATGGGATTAGAAATGATGGTGGAATGTGATGGACATTATTATCCAAAGTACAGTTATGAAGACATGAATCGGTGTGAACATACTTTGTATACAACCAGAGATATGAAAAATTGTGCTCTATATGTGCAATAAGAATTGTAATGCATTCTGATCAGATGCACCCTAGAAAGTTGTCCATATAAATTAAAAAAAAAAAGAATGCTCAGAAGGACCTGCCACCCGGGAATGCAAGATGAGGTTCCCAGTGACAAGCACCTGAGATGGGGTGACTACAGCTTCCGAGACACCCCAGGCTGCCCTCTCCTAGCCCAGTGTTTTCCTGGGTTAGAGTTCCAGCCAGTTCACATGTTCATGGGATATGAGGGAAGCAGAGGGCAGTAAGAATTTCCCATGCCTACTTTTGATCCTTTAGGAGGTCTGTGTCCACTGCCCTGACCCAGTTCACCTGCTGTCAGGGTCCTGCTCACCACCTTTGGGTTTGATCCTGGGCCTTGCATCCCAAACTCTAGTGCTCAGCAGCTCCTTAGCTTCCTGCCTGTGCCTGAGGTCACCCACCCTCAGGGAGGCAAGGTGACGTTTTCTGCAAATGACACAAAGTCCTCCCCATGCTCAGCGATGGTTGCCCATAACAGGTGGAGCATGTCCACTTCCTGGGCTGTGTTGAGAAGGAACTGCATGGTGTGCTGTAGAACTCCACCTAGGTCATTAACAGCTCCAGTGACCTTGGGAGGCCAGGCCAGGCTCAGTGACCAGCTTGAGCTTCCTCCTGGCTCACTTGAGTCATTTAGAAATGGGCTCTGTGGGCAGGACACCCACACCAGAGCGGGGCTTTTGCTGTTGTCACTGCACAAACATCAGTGTAGACTCGGTTTTTGCTCTTCGTATCTATTCATATCTACCTAGTGTTTTATTCCCCTGTGCAAAGGTTGATTGAGACAACAGTCAACACCCACCCTTGTTGACCAAGTGGACAATTTAAGGAAATTATTGTAATGAAACATTCATCCAAAAATGAAGTTTTACAAGTTATAGAGTGGCTGGTTGATGATTCACCATGAAAATAGTGGAAGTCGTTTTCAAATATATTTTAAATCTGATTTGCAGCAATTTAGCTTGTGCTAAGTACATAATCTTAAGCTGAAAATACTTGCTTGAAAATCTTCAAAATTGGTTTTTCTTTCCTTTTTTTTGTTAATCTTTTTTTTTCTCTACCTATGTTCCTACCTCAGCAGTTATCCCGAAGACTGGGAATGCATCCTAGAGGTTTGTTGTTGTTTTAACTCTTATTCACCAACCCCACTAGGATGCTTCAGAACGCAGCCTCCTTGGCCTACTCCTGGAACGTTGCTTTAGTGGTCCCAAGACGTGGCCAGGAACATGTGCTTTTCCAACCCTGGGGTAATTCTGAGGGGCACTCCCTGCAACGACGAAGCCTCTTGTGGATCCGGCATTCACCCGAGGAGCATGGGGCACGTTTGTGGCTCTGGCACCTTCCAGGTACTTGGGATAGATCAGGAAGCCAAGCTTACAGAAAGCGAGGTGCAGGCCCAGGGCCGATGCAGCCCAGAGGCCACAGTTGGTGGCAGAAGAAGCTGCTGTGCCCTGTGGGATTATGCTGTAGCATCTATCCAAGACAAGCAAAGAACCACGGAGCTCTCTGCCCTGTCTACAGACTCAGCCACACCTGCACATTCTGATGACCACTCTGTTAGTGGCCATAGTCTGCTCCTGGGAGCTGATCTATGCCCAGAGGAGCCATGGGAGGTGACAGCCAGGAACGGCTGGTGGCAGGCACACAAGCCTCCTGGCATCTCCTCCCTCCCTGTGTGGTTTCCTTGACAAGCTTGTCCTCATCTCCTTAAAACATCTGCTCCCACCCTGTCCTGAGTCGTCCTGAGCCACAGGAGTGTCACTGCGGCCCTGCTGCTGGGAGAAAGGCAGACGACCATCACTGCTGGGTCACCGAAGACTTTTCCTGGGGTGTTTAGAACATGCATTTAGAAAATTCAGAGGATTGCCGTTCAAAGGTCCATTAGGGCCAACTTTGTCACAAAACGAGGGAGAGTGGACGGCAACCCACAGCACAGCGTCTGGGGAAAACACACTGACCCGGGATGTCAGGCAGGGTGCTGCTGTGGGCGGGGTGCTGCTGTGGGCGGGATGTCTGTGTCCTCCCCAAATTCATGTGCTGAAATCCTGTCCACCAATGGATGGCATTTGGAGGGGGCACTTTCTTGGGGGTGGAGCCCTCATTGTAGGATTAGAGTCCTTCAAAGGAGAGGCAGGAAGATCTCCTTTCCTCCCTCCCTGGGTGAGGGAACCAGGAAGAGCCCTCACCAGAACCTGCCCATGCTGGCTCCTGGACACCCTGCCTCCAGGCCCCTGGGAAATGCATGTCGTGTTTGAGCCATCATCTCCGGCTTTCTTGGCACAGCTGCCCACAGTAACTGAGATGGTGTCGTGCCGAGGGCAGTGGATGGCCGTCACTCCCTCTAGCCCATGCTACAGCTGAGCCCCGTTCACCAGGCTTCCTGATGTTTACAGAGACCAAAATTCATGTTTTTATTTGAAACCACACAATTTGACAATGTTGAAGTTATTTTACATTATAAAATAATTAATGGAGCTGGAGAGGTAGCCCAAACATCCAGTGCCTGCCTAGAATGCTCCAGACCCTGGGTTTGATCTCTGGCACTGCAAAGAAAAGAAAAAAATCATGTCATCCACAGCAAGCACAGTTGCAGCCATGTCCACTGCGGAATACCAGTGTGTCACCTCTGCCTGCTCCAGCCAGGGGACAGGGACAAGAAAGTGTGGGAAAACGGGCTACAAGCAACAAACACAAAACAGAAAGTGGGAGAAAGAGACACAGGTGAGTGCTGACAGCCGACTCTCTCAGTCTAGCTTTTTCTCCCTGGTCTGTTACTCCTGGACGTTACTCCTGGACGTAGCTGCTGTAAGATGCTCCTGCTTCCTTATAATAAGCCGCCTCTCTGCTCCAGTTTCAGTTCCAGTCACTCAGGCACTATCTGTATCAAGTCCACTTTTGTGCTGTGACTAAAATACCCAAGCAGAACCACTTAGACCAGGTAAAGCTCATTAGGCTAATGGTTTCAGGGGTTCTGTCCATGGAGGGTCCACTCCATTGCCCTTGGCCCGAGGTGAGGCAGAACATCTTGGCAGAAGGGCGAGGTGGAAGAGCTCTGCTCTGCTCATGGTGGTCAGGGCTGAAAGAAAGCAGGCCAGGTGCCAGGGAAATTCAAACCCCAGAGGCAGTCCCCGGTGACCACCCCCTCCAGCCTCGCCCCACCTGCCTGCAGTTACCACCCAGTCCGCCATTCAAACTGGGTGGACTGGTCAGGTGTCGGCTCTCCCAGTCCTACCATCTCACCTCCGAGGAGCTGTGCCAGGATGCCTCATGTCCAGACCACAGCCCTGTCCCTGGAATCTCCTTCCTAGCCCAGAGCAGCATTCTCACTAAGCACGCGCTGTAGCTACCGACGCTTCTCTGTGTGTCAGACACCCCGCCCCGCCCGCCCGTTGGAAACCCAGATGCCTTGGCATGTGCTTTTGATTGACTGACTTGAACCCATGTTCAACTGAACCAGTGTCTGCTGGTCCTGGCTGTGCACCAAGACCACCCGGGGAGCTTCGGGAAAAGTACACATCTCTAGGTGCCCCAGACCTGAACCATCAGGGTCTTCCCTGGTGGCTCCTGGGGACTAATTCCAAGCTCCCCACATGATCCTCGAGAGCCAACCTGGCTGAGAACCAGATGGGGACTGCCACAAGAGACCCCCTTCAGGAAAGGCCCACGCCCTAATCATGGCGGGCAGCAGTTGTCAGCTGTTAACAGGGACCGAGTGGAGATCTCAGTGTGCAAGTGGGCTTGTCCAGTCACAGTCCCAGAGTCCCCAGCAAGCTACCTTGTCCTCTCTAATTGAATCAGGTTGGGAACAGGAGGCCCCCGGAGCCTCCTGGTCAACTTCCACGTGGACATGGCAAGCCCCAGCCTGTGCTGGCCTGTGACTTCCTCTGACACAGTCATGCGGGAGCCATACTACTGGGACAGCTCCATGCAGCTTCTCTTAGTGGGTGGAGCCCTGATCCCGGGGCCATTTAACAATAAGCACACTTTGTCATTACAGTCCTCTCCCTTAAAGCATTCAGAGGGCCTCATGAAAGGCAGCTTCGGACGCTAAAGTGATTTTCAACGCCTAAATCAGCACTGTGTTTTCGGATGTGCACACCTGGAGTCTGTGGGCTGTGCAGACAAGGCAGGGGTCATTCGGGTTTAGATCTGGTAATTTCTTTGAAGCAATTATCACATAGACAAGCAAGATCACTTCCCACCTGTACATGCCTCCTGACTTATGTCACTTTTGAAAGAAGCGAGTCATGTGGAAACACAAGCTAAAGGCGCTCATGGGAGGAGTTTCTGAGAGGCCAGCTGTGGCTCCTGGTCAGGAAAGCTTTGTAAACAGCTTTTAACTCTCAGACCATGTGCTCTCGTGAATCTGCAGCTATGGACTGAACAACTGAAAGTCAGGACTCAAAACACAGCTGTTGAAGTGCTGACCCATGACACTGCGTGGATGGATGAGCCTCAAAAACCACATTAAGTGCAAGAAGCCACCACAGAAGGTCACATTTTGTAGGAAACATGCAGAACAGGTAAATCCACAGAGAGAGAGAAAGCAGTTGCTGGCCGCCTGGGGAGGGGGTGGCTCAGGAGCAATGCCTAGTGGCCTGGGGCTTCCTTTGGGGTGATGGAAAGGTTTCAGAGCCAGCTGCACCATGTTGTGACAGAGTGAAGTGCCCTGCATGAAACACTCTCAGATGGCTGGCTTCATGCTGTGTGGATCTGACCTCCATTTTTAAAAGGCCACAGCCCACTCCCACAGGCCAGGCACTCTAGAAGGACTCGACTGGGTTTCTGTGTGGGTGAAAGCTGTCATGTGGTAGGATCCAGATGCTGGGGGCTCCCAGGTGGCTCTGCCGCTGCCCTGGCAGCTTGGAGGAGACAGCTGGGGAGGAGGGCTCAGCTGGGCCCCTCCCCCTCTCCAGGTCCTCTTGGGGCCTTTCCTCGTGGTGGATCTGGTGGAGTGGCCAGAGTTCTCCCATCAGAATCCCGAGATGGCCAGGTCCAAACTAGCAAGGCTTCCCGTCTCCCTCCTCTGCATCTACAAGCAGCCAGGCTTCCCGACTCAGCGGGAGGAGAAATCAACTCCATCTCCCCACAGACAGGCCAGAAATCTTAGAGGCCATCTTTAATTCGCTTCCTCGGTTTCCTTTCACGGGTGAGGTCACCTGTTTGGGTTGCTGAGGGAAACGCAGGCCCCGATCCCAGATCCCGGTAATACTGAGAAGTTACACAGAAGTTACACAGGTCAACATATTGACTGTTACGGCTGGTGGCAATAGTTACCAATCAAGAACACTCACTGAGCACCCGTGGCCGACGGAACTTCGCAGAATGGTAACGCACAATGTTGGTTTTGTTGAAGATGGCTGAGTGGAACTGAATGTGAATGGGAAGTATCTAGAAGATCAAGGGCAAGGGGGTCCCAAGACAGGAACTTACCTCAGAACTGAGGTCTCTATGGGACTGGCCATGGGACCCTGGACTCAAGGGTGGACAGCCGCTCACCTGGCCTTCTCGGCCTACATCCTTGCCAACTTTCTCTGCCCTGGACTCTGAGGTCCTCCCCTTACAGCCCCTGTGACCAGCTCCGGGCCAGTACACCCATTTCTAGCTCCCCTAAGTCCTGAGGCTCTTGTGTCCTGCACAGATTTAGCTGGCCTGTCCACACTTCCCAAGATGTGGCTCACCAGAGGTGTCTTAGAGTCATCACACCCAGGACCTTCTCCGTCCACAGGCGGTTCTGATTGCCGTGTCCAAGGCACTCCCAGAAGTGGCCCCTCAGCTCACTTTGGGAAGCTGAGCAGGAGCGGGCCGTACTGCTGCCAGAGGCGGGAGCTTTGACAGCAGCAGGAACCAGCCCTGGGCTAGTGATGGGCTAAGGAGAGAAGGCCCTCTGTGAGAGGCCCGTAGGCAGAGGGCGTCTCAGCTGGCTGAGTCCTGCTGCTGCTCCCCTGGAAGGGCTGGGCAGCGCCATCCTGCTGACATGGAGCTTGGCCACCACAGAACCGCCAAATGCTCCCTAGTGACCCTGACTTTCTGGTGTCCATGCCTTGGGCAGTCCTCTTCTGTGTGGAGGCAGGGATGGTTCTTGTGGCCGATAGAATATGGCAGAAGGGACACTGTGATTGCAGACAGGTTATGAAAGGCCTCTGCCTTTCTCTCTAAACCATCTGGCCTGGGAAGGCCATCTGTTGCACTGGGGACCCTAAAGCCACTTCATGGAGAGCTGCTCGGGGAGACCAACTGAGGGCCAGCCGGAGCCCCCACCAGCCAGCCCAGGCAAACCTTCTGATGGTGCAGCCTCAGACCCAGACCTGTGAGACGGTGAGTGGTGGTTGTTTTGGGGTCCTGGGGTGATTTGCTACCTAGCAATAGGTGGCCAGTTCAGTAGTGATGTGGGCTGTCTCCCACAAGGTGGGTGCACTAAGAGCCAGCTCAGGTGGCTGAGCTCTCTTCCCCGTCTCTTATGACACCAGCCATCAGGATCAGTTCGGGTCCTGAGTAAAGGCAGCATGGGGTGCAGCCACGACCTGAGGTGGATGTGGTATGTGGGCAGGAAATAAATCTTCATGGTTGTGAGCCCTGAGGCTCCGAGGTTTTGTTACTGCCTATAACCCGGCCTGTCCTCTCTGACGCTGTTGTAGAGTGTCCATATTCCACGCTATGTTCAAACTGGCTTTATTTTACTTAGAGGCAAATGTTAATGGGGAATTACTAGAGGCAGGGAGAGATCTGATGTATAAGTGTAGTGAGTCCAGAGGACGAGAGCTGCAGATTGCATGGTCTAGTGCTGAGCCCGCCCCGTGCTCCTCTCCAGCAAGCCTTTGTGTCTGAGAAAGGGGGCTGTGTGATCTGAGGGGTGCAGGTGGCTTGAGGGTTGTCTGTTTGTGCTGCTCTTACACTAGGGCCATAAATAGCTACCAACAGTCATCCTTCCTGGCTGGTGAGGTCAGAAAAGGAAGGTGCTTTCCAGACTGGGTGGGTACAGCTCAGTGACTGCCAATAGCCACCTGATGTGCTGGGGAACAGTTTAGGTATGAGCTCGCAAAAATCCAGATTTTATTGACTCAACTGCTAGTTATATCCTCTTAGGAAAGGGGCCAACTGGAGGAAGGGGGGAGAAGGAAGTTCAAACTCATATGCAAAGTCGTATGTGTTTCCCAGCTTAGGAGTCGTTGCTTACATGATCTCTCGAGACAGTGCCTAGAACGTGTGTCAGTCCCTAACCGAGGGAGGCCAAGCAGGAGCAAGTGCGTGAGCCTCACTGCAGAGCTGGTCTCCAGCGGATCCGTGGGATGCCATGGGCACTGCCAGATTCAGGCGCCTCGTGTCCCGGAACCTCGAGAGAGGCCAGGCAGTGTCACTCTGGGAGGACACAGAGGATGGGAGGGAGTCTTCCCTCCTGACAGGCTGGAGCTGGGTCACCCTGGCACATGAGAGTGACTCAGAGGTGCTGGGTCTCTGGCCCTTTCCTAGGAAACAATCCATGATGGACCCTCCCTGTCACGGGCTGCGTGCGTGTGTCCCAGGCGCACGTGTGCAAGTCCCCCCACTCATGGGAGGGCAACGGAGGCGATCAAGTCGAGGGAGTGAAGACCTGTGGCAGGAGGAGGCAGGAGAGATCCTCACCCCTCCCTGCTCCCCACCATCCCCAGGGGTGGGGGGAGAGGAGATGGCCATCTACAAACAACAGTCGGAGGCCCCGGCTCTCCCGGCAGTTTGGAGGGACAGCTGCAGAGACAAGCTCCATCCTCCCAGGGACACGAGGTAGTCCTACCTGCACGTTGGTGGGAATGGATGACATGCCGTTCTGAGGTCCCACAACCGTGGGAACACTAAGGGGGTGGCAGACGGACCACTGAACACGACCAGAGTGAGTGCGAACCCGTGCTCAACCAGCCGTCTCAAAACCGCCTGTCCAACCAGGGCATTTCGGCATTTCGGAAGCACGTGGCTTGTTCGCCTCACGGGATCCAGCTGGAAGGAACTTTGGCCTCCTCGTACCTGATTCAGGTCCCATTCAGCTGAACTTGGGATTTTAGGGCGGCTGATGGGTCAGTTGAGACTTTGGGGTGGTGGAGAAGGACACCTGCACTTCACACGTGAGGAGGAAGTGGAGGGCCAGAGGGCCATGATGGACTGCGTGTTTATGTGTCTCCCACCCTCGGCTCACATGTCGAAATCCTAACCCCCGCGGGACAGTGTCAGGAGGTGGGACCTTGCAGAGGGCAACCCTCATGGGAAGGACCTCTGCCCTTGGAGGAAGGGACAGCAGGGTTTGCTCGCAGGACCAGCACCTCCACCGGGGACTTCCCAGCTGCCGCAGGGTGGGGAGGGCGTGTCTGTGTTTAAATCTCCCAGAGAAGGTGTGGGCAGCCCCAGCTGATGGTCCTAGGAACCCCCTTAGGACGGCTCCTCCCATCAGGCCACCTCCCACCAGACGCTGAGGACCCCAGGTCTCAGTCAGCGCCCTCTCCTGAGGTCTAGGAGACCCAGGGTTTTCACCCCCTCACCTGCTGGCCCCTGCTGCTCCTCCAAAACAGTAACAGTGCCGGTCACTGGGGGAGGCAGCTGCGGGGAGCTCAGGGCACACACTCTGGCGCTGGCCGCTGAGTCCGGCCTGGGCCCACCATTCACCTGCTGGCGTTCATGGGCCAGTGGTGACCCGCTCAGTGCCACCGTCTCTGGAAGGGCCATAAGGGCCGTGTCAGCCTCATGGGCAGAGGGGAGGACCAGGCGAGTGCACTCAGGGTAGACCCGGGCAGGTGACAGTACCCTGGACCAGGAACAGCTTGCTCTACCGTCACTGCTGCGGTCATACTGGGAACAGCCCTACGAGGCTCTGAGAGCCTGTCCCCCTGCAGGGCGCGGCCGACCTGGCAGTGGGCTCTCCCCGTGGTGTCAGGTCCTCTGAGCTGAGGTCACCCGGCTGTCTCATCACTGCGGGCTCCATGTCAGCGCTCCACCATGCCACAGCTGCTCTCCCTGAGGGCTTGTTTATTTCGTTATCTCCCCGGAACACCTGGGCCAAACAGAGCCAGGCCGACCACATGTCATTACACACAGCTTCGCTAAGGGGACCCATGAAATGATTGTCAAATGCTTGTCGACCTCCTCTCTTCCTCTAAATAGCGTCTAATACATAATTTGTTATACAGAGTCTGTTGGTCTCCAGGAGGGCTGGTTCCAGACCCGCCCCCGCCCCCAGATACCCAGATCTGAGGATGCACAGGTCTGTGAAGCAGCATGGTGCAGTACTTGCACAGAACCTGCACAATCCTCCCATAGACTTTCCCTCATCCTGGACGGCTTGCAATACCTAATTCAATGTAAATGCTACATAAATAATTGTACCGCATTATGGAATAATGACTTATCTGTACACATCAGTGCAGATGCAATTCTTTTTCAAACATTTTTGACCCACAGTTGATTGAATCCATGGATACGGAAGGTATGGATATAGAGGGCCAACTGGACTGTTTCATTGCAAAAATATTTTATGTGGTTTATTATAGAAAAGTCACCTGCTTATACACAGGGAAAGGAGGAAGGGAGAGAGGGAGAGAATGAAAACATGTATCTTACTGCTCTCTTTGCAAGAAAATGTCCTCATCTTGGAGGCCACGCTACCAGGGACTCACAGTGTGTAGAAAACTGCCTGTTTCAGAGGGCCGATACCTCGGCTGGACATTTTTAGATAGTCCGGAGCTCCAGTTTCCCATTACTGCCATCTTACAATTAACGAGCCAATCCTGATGGGTTTTTATTAACAGAAGTCCACCCTGTTCAGACTTCCTGTTCCCCCAATGGCCCTCTTGTGTCCGGGATCCCATGCAGGATACCTCACCATATTTAGCTGCATGTCTCCTTGGGCCCTTTGGCTGTGACGGTTTCTCAGATTTTAAGGTCTGAAAAGCCCTGCTGGCCTTATGGGTCCTTCTCCCCACCCTCTAGCCTGGTGCACGGCCCCAAGAGGGCCTTAGATGAAGCTCCCAGGACCGAGGGGAGCCGCAGAAGTAGCTGGTGGAAGAACTGAAATCAGACCCCCTACTCTTGCCCTCCCCATGGTGAGCGTAGCCACCAGGTGGGGGGCTCACCATGACAGCCCAGGGAGACGCAGCACAGTGAGGAACCTTGGTTGGGCACCTCGCCGGCGGCTGAGGAGCTTTGGTGGCCTCTCCAGGCCCCTCAGGCCTTCCCAGGCAGGCTCCTCTTCGGGTGGGAACTGTCCTCCTCCCACCGTGCCAACTCCGCCTTCCTCTGCGGCGACACTCGCCCGCCCGTCCCCTGACATCCAGCGCCTCCCCACCACTTGTACCTCTTGTCAGCATAAGTCTGGGGACCCAGGTTGGCACCCCAGCTGGCCCTGGGCTGGTCCTGACTCCCCTCCCCGCCCACTCCCTGTCCCTCCCTTTCCCACTCTTGACCAGGAGAGGATTGGGGACTTAAAAAACAAAGTTGAAACCCGTGACCTCGGGTCTATTTCTTTCATTTCTTAAGCTAAATTCCAAAGGGGTAATTGCATTAGTCATCGGCAAATCCGGCCTTCCCTGTGGGGCCGGCTCCTCCTCCTCTCAGGGAGCTGGGCACCGTTGAAAAAGCCCACACTGGGTGTCCAGCCTGTGCTCCCTGGGAAGCCTGTCCCTCTCTGTCCTCACACCTTCCCCTTGCAGACAGAATGACAGAAGGCTCCCAGGAGGCCGCTGGAGGAGGACGAAGGAGGGGGGGCTGGAGGGAGTCCCTGCAGAGGGCAGGTCAGAGGGCTGGACTGCGCTGCAGGACTTGGGTGGGAAATCCTGCCGGCGACAACAGCAGCTGCTGGTCAGAACTGACACAAAGGTCTGTCACTTTCCTGGGGGCTGGCATTTTCTGCTGGGCAGTGGGCTGTGGACAGGCGCAGGAAATTCCCTGGGACCATTCAGTTTTCTCTTGTCGGGTTCCAGCACCCGCATGAGCACTGAGGTATCAGAGGTGGCCTTGATATGTCCATGAGCTTTCCTCCCACGTACCTTCACTTCCTCCCACTGCACCTTCACTTCTTCCCACTGCACCTTCACTTCCTCTCCCTGTACCTTCGCTTCCTCTCACTGCACCTTCACTTCCTCTCCCTGTACCTTTGCTTCCTCTCCCTGCACCTTCACTTCCTCCCACTGCACCATCACTTCCTCCCACTGCACCATCACTTCCTCCCACTGCACCTTCACTTCCTCTCACTGCACCTTCACTTCCTCTCACTGCACCTTCACTTCCTCCCACTGCACCATCACTTCCTCCCACCGCACCTTCAATTCCTCCCACTGCACCTTCACTTCCTCTCCCTGTATCTTCACTTCCTCTCCCTGTACCTTCACTTCCTCTCACTGCACCTTCACTTCCTCTCACTGCACCTTCACTTCCTCTCACTGCACCATCACTTCCTCCCACTGCACCATCACTTCCTCCCACTGCACCTTCAATTCCTCCCACTGCACCTTCACTTCCTCTCCCTGTATCTTCACTTCCTCTCCCTGTACCTTCACTTCCTCTCCCTGTACCTTCACTTCCTCTCACCGCACCTTTACTTCCTCTCACCGCACCTTCACTTCCTCTCACTGCACCATCACTTCCTCTCCCTGTATCTTCACTTCCTCTCCCTGTACCTTCACTTCCTCTCCCTGTACCTTCACTTCCTCTCCCTGCACCTTCACTTCCTCTCACTGCACCTTCACTTCCTCTCCCTGTATCTTCACTTCCTCTCCCTGTACCTTCACTTCCTCTCACTGCACCTTCACTTCCTCTCACTGCACCTTCACTTCCTCCCACTGCACCATCACTTCCTCCCACTGCACCTTCACTTCCTCTCCCTGTACCTTCACTTCCTCTCCCTGTACCTTCACTTCCTCTCACTGCACCTTCACTTCCTCTCACTGCACTTCACTTCCTCTCACTGCACCTTCACTTCCTCTCACTGTACCTTCACTTCCTCTCCCTGTACCTTCACTTCCTTTCCCTGTACCTTCACTTCCTCTCACTGCACCTTTACTTCCTCCCACCGCACCTTCACTTCCTCTCACTGCACCTTTACTTCCTCTCCCTGTACCTTCACTTCCTCCACTGCACCATCACTTCCTCCCACTGCACCTTCACTTCCTCTCCCTGTACCTTCACTTCCTCTCCCTGTACCTTCACTTCCTCTCACTGCACCTTCACTTCCTCTCACTGCACTTCACTTCCTCTCACTGCACCTTCACTTCCTCTCCCTGTACCTTCACTTCCTCTCCCTGTACCTTCACTTCCTCTCCCTGTACCTTCACTTCCTCTCACTGCACCATCACTTCCTCCCACTGCACCTTCACTTCCTCTCCCTGTACCTTCACTTCCTCTCCCTGTACCTTCACTTCCTCTCACTGCACCTTTACTTCCTCTCACTGCACCTTCACTTCCTCTCACTGCACCTTTACTTCCTCCCACCGCACCTTCACTTCCTCTCACTGCACCTTTACTTCTGCGGTTGGTTCCATGAACCCTGGGTGGCCATGACCCACAAGCTCTTTTCACAGAGGGAATTTTGGGGATGGGCTTGTGATCACAAATAAAAATTCATTCATTTTGTATTACTTTTGTTATTTACAAAGAAATGATAGATAAGTTTTGTTAAAAAAAAATAGTTGCTACAGGAAAACCACTTTTCTGTCATTAGTTAATCATTTCGGGCTGATGGCGCTTAAAAATGTATTTTCCGTGTTTCATGGCTGCTATGATTTTGAGGAGCACCCCCAGGCCCACGTGTTGAAGCCTGGACACTACCTGTGGCACTATGGGGAGAGGCTGGAGCCCCTAAAGGCGGCCTCCTAGAAGTCTTCTGTGACGTGAGGGTGTGTCTTTGAAGGGGACAGTGGCCCCTCCCCTCCTTTCTTTCATTCCTGCCACAAGGTGAGCAGCTTCCTCTGCCATGAGCTCCACGGTGGTGTGCTGCCTCCCGAGTGGTCCAGAAATAATAGGACCAAGAACTGTGGACTGAGACCCTCAGAACAGAGTCAAACAAACCTTTCCTCGTTTTAATTTGATTACCTGGGGTGACTTGTTACAGCGTGGAACGCTGGTTAACATATTAGCTCTTCTGACATAAACTGGTGCCTCCTGTGGGCCAGAGATGGCGTGGGCACTGGGGGTACTGAGAGGAGAAAGACACTGTCCTGCTCCTCAGGGTCCAGATGGCAGAGGAAAACTGACCTCTTAACAGAAAAAATCGTGCGTGTACAGAAATACGGGTGTGCTGTCACAGAGATGTTAAGGAATGCAGTGAAAGGACAGAGGAACAGCTGGGTCCAGAGGAGCCGGGAGGCCTCCCAGGAGCTGACACCTGTAAGCTGACCCAGGGCAGGGACTCCCCCTGGCGCACCACAACCGAATCCTGGCACCGACCACCGTGAGGTAGCACAGACCCCTTAAAACTGCTCCAACTTCAGATGCCAGCCACTGAGTTCAGGGGTCCCTCGGCCACCTGCACTTCTGACCGACTGAGCCCCCTGGAAGAGAGAAATTGCTACAACGACTCAGAATGCAGTAACGTGCTGTTCTTGAGGTCGTGGTTTTATTAGAAAGGGCACAGAGGGGACGGCCACACGAAGAGACGGGGTGAGGTCTCGGAGCCCTGGTGCAGAGCGTCGGAGCCCCGTCTCCATGCAGCTGGCACGCCCGGCTACAGCCCGGCTACAGCTCCACGAGCTCCGAGGGGCTTCAGGACCTGTTTTCACTTCACTTATTGAATCCTTAGCCCAGGAAGCCACCACCTCCAGCCCCTCCTCCTGGCTCAGAGACCCAGCCTTCTGACCTCAGGTCGTCCCACCCTGAAGCCATCTGGCCTCCTTTAGATTAGGATGACAAGGCATGAGACCCACTGGGGCTCAGAACAAGGGACCCTTGGGCTCTCAGGAAATGGCAGGGTGCTCAGCTGAGAGAAAGGCGAGTCCGTATCGTGCAGTGTGCTCTGTGCTGGTCGGGAATCCCAGCCAAAAGCGAAGGGTCACTGGGGGTGTGGATTCAGGGGTCACTTCCCAACTGACCACCAGCTAAGCTGGATTCCCCTGGCCTCTCCTTCCTCCGTCTCCCCACACCCGTTGCTCGGGCTCCTCTGACCCCCCACCTGGTTGCTGAAAGCGGTGGTGCCAACCCCCAGCCTACGGGAGCGCTGGGGGGTCTCTTCAGGAGGATCCTCCCTCCCAACTGCCCTCCCCTCAGGATTGTGGGTCAAACCTAGTCACCATGGAAACCAGGTGTGCGGAGTCCCTTGGAGATTCAGGGACGTCCTGATAGCTGCCGTCTGTCTCCCGCGTGTCCTCACACCTGGAGCAGGGGCTGGGCGCCCGGGGCCTGATGGGCGGTGCGGGGCCTGGGTTCTGGTCAGCGCGGCCTGCCGACTCCGCGTGCCTGTGGGCCCTGCCTCCTGCCCGCTCGGCCCTCTCTCTCCGTGCCCCTGAACCCCGGTGAAGACTGCACACAGGGAGGCCCCGGCGCCCTCCTCCAAGCTGGTTTAGCTCACCTGTCTTCCGCCAGCCTGACTCCAAGTCCCCGGGGAGCAGCAAGCCACTTCCTCAGACGGTGAGGCTCAGAAAGGGGACAGAGAAACTGCTCCTCAGGACCTTGTGATGGCCTCCACCTGGGCCACTCTTCCTATCACTGGGCTCATCCTCACCCCCTCCCGGGAGGTGAGAGGGAGATGGTCACTGCCACTACCCTGCAGATCAGCCCCAAGGCCCCGCCGCCCTGAAGAGGAGGCTTCTCTAATGGCCCAGGAGCGCGGAGGCTTCTCCCTGCCTGAGCCGGTGCCTGCTGATGGGAGACCCCTTGGGAAGGAGGCCCGCTCTGGCTGCTGGCGAACGGAAGCGACTCCTCCCCGTGAGATAAAGACTCTGATTCTCTCTCTTCCCTGAGACACCGTGAGGCTGTCCAGGTGAGGAAGGAGGGCGTGCTGAGTCCTGCTTCAGCTGGACTTCCCCTTCCTCCCATCCATCTGGCCATGTGTGCAGCAATGCCCACCGTCGCCTGCTGGGCACAGTGTCAGACACCTGCTGCAGCAGGCCTGAGACTCAGAACCTCCCTGGGCTGGCGAAGGGTTCACTCCTTTGAGGGAAGACAAACCAGTAAATGGAGGCTGTGATGGAGGTAATGACTGCTATGAAGAAGAGCAGAACTGGGGAAGCCCTGGGAGAATGCTGGCCGGGTGGACTTAACTGGGGAGACCCAGGACCGCTGTGCGGGGGGGGGGGTACTTGAGGGATCAAGGGAGATTGCTGCAGAGGTGACATATGCAAAGGCCCTGAGGCAGGAGTCCATCTCACAGCCCCAGTAAGTCAGCACTATTATCAGTCTGTCTTTAAAAACAAAACAAAACAAAAAAAAAAACCCTCTTTGCCCTCCAGTAACTCATCTTCACACTCCTCCTGCTTCACCCATCTCTCTCCCTCCTTTTCCCTCTTTTCCTTTCTATTGTTCTCCTCTCCATTCATCAGTCTTTCTGAGCAGTATTCTGGAGCAAACTGATTCTGTCCAGAACAGGCTAAGTTTTAGAAGAGGTGGGGGAGAAGGGCAGAAGAGAAAACCTGTCCTTTGAGTGAAGCCCACCGCCCCGCCGCCGCTCACCGCCCCACCGCCCCACACCACCCACCTCCCTAGGCGGCGCCTCCTGTGCCCGCGACCTGCTGTCTCTGGGCTGCCTGCAGAGCAGCTCTCGGCTCTTCACCAGGATGCCACTGGGAACCCAGCCCACAGCACCTGCTGCCACCTCTGAGGAACGCGGGCAGCAGGGCCGGGAGGGCAGGAGGGGTACCCGGGAGCAGGTTTCTCCGTCTGGAGCACCTTCCGAGTGCGCCCCAGGGTTGCCAGGGAGCCCCCTGGGCCTGGGTCACATCAACGTCCTCTTCCCTGCTCGGCCACCACGGGGAGGGGAGAAGTATGAGCTCTTGAGCTGGCCCAGTTCCTGAACCCCGCGTCCCAGCAGTGGCAGGACTTCCCTGGTCCCTTTCTTAACGGTGCGGTGCGCAGGAAGACGTGCAAGGGTCAGGTCCCGGCCTGTAAAGGAGGACTCTCGTCCACCAAAGAAGAGCGCGGGCATGTGGCTCTGTGGTGGCGAGATTGGCCAGCATGTGCCAGGCCCTGAGTTCCATCCCGTGTGGGGGGGACAGACCAGGGCAGAAACAGGGAGAAGAAAAAGAGAAGGGAGAGCAAACTGTCTTTCAGGGCCCAGAGACCACCACTGCCACAAATGCTCAGTCTTTGAGGGCACCGTTGGGAGGGGAACCCTGGTTTTCCTCACCGTGGAGACTGCCGCAGTCTGGCTGGGCACAGATCACGAGCCACTCAAGCAGGAACAAACTTTATTTCCGAACTCACACGAACACCACACACCCACCGGAACTCCCTCCACTGGAACTTCACCAACCAAGGTGAACTCCCCAGGAATCCCCGCCAGAACTCCAAAGTAGCAGGCGCCCCAGGTGGACAGCAGGGGTCTATATACAATTGAATACACAGCTTAACTTAACCATCAATCTTATGGCTCACCTCTCAACCACTCCTTCTGGCAAGATGCCATGCATCATCCCGACTTGGCTGTGGCCCTCAACAGGAGACAAGATAGACAGGCTCTCTCGTGTGCTGGCGCCACAAGCCAGACTGAGTGTCGGCCCGTGGACACTTCCTCTGTGGCGCTCTCCCGGCACCTCTGCACCGGCCCCTGCTGCATCGCACAGTACAGTCACGGCCGCGGCCACGGCCTGCTCGACCTGCGGCCGCTCACCATGGGCCTCTGCTCTCTGCTCTGTACGCGAGTCTGTTTCCCAGGCACTGAAATTGGCTGAGTGCTGGGCAGGGCCACTTCTCCCGGCCTCCTCCCGGCCCTGCAGTGGCTCTTCCTGGGGCAGTTCTTGACCCTGAAGGCTCGTCAGCCACCTGGGGCCCATGGGATCCTGTCCTTCTGTGGTGTCTGGCTTAGGTGAAGAGGTCTTGGGTGCGTCTGTAGGGCAGACTCTGTGCCCCACGGGCAGGAGCAGGCTGCGAACCTGCGATCCGGGAGTGTCCTCGGGCTGGAGTGTCCTGGAAGTCCTCGATACTGTGTGTGACGGTGAGGAAGGAAGGAGATCAAGGAGGAATGGGGACTGCTTAAAAAGAACCCTGGAGAACCCTGGAAGGACGTCACTTGTTCCTGCACTCTTCCTGTGCGTGCGTGAGGGGTGAACCAGCCCACAGAGCTGGACACTAACTGCCCCCCACCCCCACCCACCCACAGAGCTGGACACTAACTGCCCCCCACCCCCACCCACCCACAGAGCTGGACACTAACTGCCCCGCCCCTGCCAACCCCCATCCCACAGGCGCTGGACACTACTAACTGCCCCACCCCCAGCCCACAGGAGCTGGACACTAACTGCCCCCCGCCCCCACCCACCCACAGGAGCTGGACACTAACTGCCCCCCGCCCCCACCCACCCACAGGAGCTGGACACTAACTGCCCCCCGCCCCCACCCACCCACAGGAGCTGGACACTAACTGCCCCCCGCCCCCACCCACCCACAGGAGCTGGACACTAACTGCCCCCCGCCCCCACCCACCCACAGGAGCTGGACACTAACTGCCCCCCGCCCCCACCCACCCACAGGAGCTGGACACTAACTGCCCCCCGCCCCCACCCACCCACAGGAGCTGGACACTAACTGCCCCCCGCCCCCACCCACCCACAGGAGCTGGACACTAACTGCCCCCCGCCCCCACCCACCCACAGGAGCTGGACACTAACTGCCCCCCGCCCCCACCCACCCACAGGAGCTGGACACTAACTGCCCCCCGCCCCCACCCACCCACAGGAGCTGGACACTAACTGCCCCCCGCCCCCACCCACCCACAGGAGCTGGACACTAACTGCCCCCCGCCCCCACCCACCCACAGGAGCTGGACACTAACTGCCCCCCACCCCCACCCACCCACAGGAGCTGGACACTAACTGCCCCCCACCCCCACCCACCCACAGGAGCTGGACACTAACTGCCCCCCGCCCCCACCCACCCACAGGAGCTGGACACTAACTGCCCCCCGCCCCCACCCCACTGGACTCTGCCCTGGGATAAGGGAGCCAGCGAGGTGGGAGGCAGCCGCACCCCTCAGAGGCCCTACGGAGTGGCCAGGTCACATAGCTGGAATGCCTGCCAGCCCTCCCCCATTGCCAGGGAGACCCTGGGCAGAGAAGAAGGAGGGTCTCCTGGTGTGTCCAGCGGTTTCCAGAGGCTTTCCTCTCGGCCTGTGTGCAGCCCTTCCCCAGCTGCAAACACCACCCACACTGGAGCCCGAGGAGGTCAGGGGAGCAGCTGACCCCTGGGCCCCTGGGCTGAGGAGGAGGCTGCCAGGCAGAGCTGCCACAAGGAAATTATGAGGTGAATTAAACTTTAATTTGATTTTTATTTGGCTTCAGCCACCAGTAAAGGCACAGCAATTTCCCGAGCCCTGCCACTGGTTGGAGGAATGTGTGGAGAACATCTGTTTGTTAACAGCACAACATAAAAGCCAGGCTACGTCGGCAGAGGGGCTGGCTTCCCGGGCCGCCCGCTCTCTCCTGTCCTCTGTGCCTGCAGCAGCCCAGCAGCAGGAGCCATCGCACTGACTTGTAATCAGCTTAACTGCCCGCTGGCCTGAGGCCTCTGGCTCCCTGCTGACTGGTGTCTGCAGCAAGGAAGACCAGCAGGGTGGGCAGGGCAGGACAGGCGAGGGAGGAGGGTGAGGCACCCCTGCTCCTTGCTGGCCCGCTCTGCAGTGGGCACTGGGACCCGGTGCCAAGCCAGGGCAGCACACAGAGACGGGCGGGCACAGGGAAAACGTGGACCACGTCTGGTTTTGCACGGAATTCTTTCTGCAAGAACAGAAAAATAGAGAGATTTCTTGTTTCCCCCAAATCTCTCCTTTTGCCCATTCATCTTGCTGAGATGCTAGTCACAAATGACAGCAGATGTCATGAGTAAACTTGTATGAGATACCCAAAGTATGCAAATTCACACAGAGTAGATCAATAGTTGCCAGGCCCTAGGAGGGGAGAGAAATGGGCACGACTCCTCGTGGGTGTGAGGTTAGGGTTAGGGTTGGGGTGATAATGGACTGCAATCAGCTGGCGCTGACAGTGGGACAACCTTGGGCGTACATTCAAGAACCACAGAATCGCACCCTTAAGCAGGTGCACTTCATGCTACATGAGCTCTATCTCAGTAAAGCCCCAGGAAGGGCTGGCGAGTGGCTCCAGGTGGAGCGCTTGTCTAGCATGGGCAAGGCCCCCAGCTCAATCCCCAGGCTCCTCCTCTCCCAAGAAAAGCTGCAAAATAATTCTCCACCCTGATAACTGAATGTGACCCAAGGGTCTGAGGGTCTGACCCACCGGTCATTTAATTCTTGACCCTTCATCTCCAGTTTAAGGGATTTGGAATGGCTCGCCATCCTCCACAGTGACGGGTAAATGTCTACACTCTGCACTGGACGCACAGAGCAGCGCGAGCCGCTCATGCTGACCGGAGGTACACTCTCACAGGGCCTCTACGCCAGGCATCCCGGCAGGAAGTTTCCCTGGAGGTCCAGGACGTACGGGTGCTGAGGCTGCGAGAGATGGGACCAGGGAAGGAAGTTATTAAAACTTTGCAGAAAAAAAAAATTCTTAGAAAAGAATCTGGGAAGATGAACCTAAAGAACAACAAAAGGCAAATGTGACCCGAGAACCCAGTGCCCAGGTCGAAGGTCAACAGGGAAGAGCACCCACTGTGAAAAATCAAAATTACCTTCTCTTAAAGAATGGCACAAATTCAAAATGTAAATAGATACATTTATTTCCATTCCTTTTGCCCAAGCATAGCCTGTTGGTTATCGTGGTTATTTTTAAAGGGACAACACACTGTAACCCAATTGTAACCCACGGCTTTCAGTTCCTGTTGTACAAAGCAATTGTTCACGTCACCACACACTCTTGATGAATATCACATTAATCAGGCAACTTTTTGATCACTGTATTGATTGGTCAGGGGAGCAGATTCCAACTGGCAGTTTTAATCTGAATGCATAAAGAATGAATTCTCATTTATAGAGTAAATCCCTATTTTAAAAACCACTGTTCTAACCAGGGAACAGGAAATACAGCTAAAAGCTAATAGAGCGAAGGCGGAATGAGCACCCTCCCCACCAGCCTCAGCAATGATTTCTAGAATCCACTCCCGGGGTCAGGGCAGCTATAGGTGGGAACAAAAGAGCTGGCGTGAGCTGTCGAGTGGGTTGTTTTAGCTCAAGGCTGAAACAATAGTCTTGGACAGAGTGCCAGAGAGTGGGAAGGTTTTATAAATTCCAAAAGCTGGCTTTGAACATCAAAAGTCAAAGCAGGAAGGAAGCCTGCGTGCGATTCATCCACGAAGCCCAGAATAGGTAGGAATGCGTGACGAAGCCGGCAGCCTCCCGAGGCCTGGATTACTGAGATGAGGCGCTTACTGCAGACCGTGAACCCACTTCATCCTGTGGAGCAGGCGCTGGGCTGGCTGTTTTTTAGTGAGGCTTTGGCGATGGAGGAGGGAATGTTGACTGCTCTGCTGGTGCAAACCAGCACTCAGCCTGGTGCCCGTCAGCACTCTGAGTAGCACAGAGAGGACCCAGGGGGTGAGCCAGAGAGAAGGGCACTGCTGAGCTCTCCTGGGGGCACTCTCAGAGTCCTGCCTGCCCCAGCCCTGTCCTCACAGGCCTGATCCAGCCTGGGGGTAGGAAGTGTGTGTGGACCCACCTGCTGGGTCGAAGAGGCAGGCCTCCTGCCTTGTTCCTGGGGAGCAGGGTGGGGGCAGGCATGGTGAGGCCCCAACAGAAGCATCCTCCCCCCACCAATCTGGCTTGGTGCCAGAGCATGGTCACTGCAGCTGAATCAGCTGAATCGAGGACCACCTCCCAGTGTCTAACAGCCTCCAGGGCCGGAGATTAAAGTGGAGGAGGGTGAGCCAGTTACAGGACCCAGGGGCCTTGGGTTGGGGTGGGAGGGTTGCAGTAGGGCACCTGTGGAGGCAGGGGCTGCCTCGGCCTCCTCAGAGCAGAAGGACAGAGGCCCACGCCCTGAGGGTTTGCGGATGAGACAGCCCCAGGCAAAGGTCAGCCGCCTGTCCGCTCCGCAGAGCCCTCCAGGACTCCTCTTACTCCCCGTTTTCATAGCGTGGCTGTGCTGTGCCGCTCCTCCCCAGGGGCAGAACTGGAACTGACGGGCTCTTCCCCACCCCCAGATGGTAAGACTAGATCTTCCACTAGCAAAAAGGACAGTTGCACCTACTTCAGGGGGACAGGATGCACTTTCCAGCACGGCCCCTCTCAGGCAGGAGAGGCCCGCAGACCTCTGGCACACAGGGCATCTGGCTGGGCTCAGTGCCACCCTCTTCAGGACCTGTGCCAACGGAGCTGGGTCTGCAGCAGTTTGGAAGAGCTGCAGGGTCTCCATCAGTGACCAACGTGCCACCAGGTGACTTACGTGGTACCACTTCCATCTCTTCCACTCAACACACTGGCCTGAATTAATCACAGTGTCTCTGTCCTCCCAGCTGGGGCCAGGAAGTGGTCCTCCTCCCTGTCCAGGGGTGGTCATCTGAAAATATGTGGTCAGCTCTGATAACCACCTGAGTGGAGGAGGAGTTCTTACCCACCACTGGAGCTAGGATTATTAGTAATAATAGGGCTGGGCTGCGGCTCAGCGGAGAGCGCTCGCCTAGCGCGGGTGAAGCCGTGGGTTCGATCCTTAGCACCACATAAAAACAAATGAATAGCGTAAAACTGTAGAAAAGAATGATGATTTAAAAATAAACAAGATCAGTCCAGCACACCTGTGTAGAGCGTGGAAACTGTGACCTTGATTTTGACCTGCCTCTTGTAGAAGGCCGTCTGATCTCCGCCTGATTATTCACCCTCTTTGACTCTTGCAGTTTCCTTAGGGTTGGGGCAAATATTATATAAAGAGACACAATGAGGAGTTATTATTTTTAACATGTTATTTTTTGTTTTTTCTTTTCTTTGTAGTTTACAGTCCTAATTAAGTAAGAGCACTGGGTGGTTGGACTCCAGCTAAAGTATTTCTTTTAAAAATTCAGTCGGATACCAATATTTAGCCTGTCACATATTTCACAGTGGTGGCTTCGGGGGGTTTTCTGAGTGTGGGTACCTTGCCCGCATCCCGAATGGCCAGGGCCATCAGGTAGAACCAGAGGTCCGTGACCGCGGGTGGTCTGCCTCCATCTTGTGAGCTGTGTGGCGGGTTGTTGGAGTGATTGCCTCCCTGGCCTTGACCCACTACGTGAGATTGGGGAGAAGGGGAGAAGGGAGGCCCGAGGGGTGACCAGCCGAGTGCAGGTCACACACCACAGGCCAGCCTCCGGCGACAGGAGTGTGGGTCCCAGCGGACACTGCCAGGACCTCCACCTGTCAACAAAGGACCTCGGATCAGACCCAGGCAGGCCAGGCCCTGTCCTGTAGGGCATGGGGGTCCCCAACGGAACCTGGAGACCAGCGCCGTCCACTGCTCCCTCGTGGGCTCTAAGCAGGGAGCGAAGGCTTGCTTTCCTCCCCGCGCCCCCCAGCCGGCTGCTCTCCTTAGGCCACTTCCCTCTGCCCTGGGTCCTAGGCCCCTGCCAGAGCGGGGTGGGGACCAGCCGGCCCTAAACTCAGAGGAGAACTGTCAGATACCTCCCTCCTTTGTGCTCTGTCCTCAAGGAAGAGGTCCAGCTTGGGCAGCAATGCAAGGGACAACTTCTGGAAGGCCCTCCCCTGTCAGATTCTGCGTGTGTGTGTGTGTGTGTGTGTGTGTGGGGGGGGGGGCGAGCCTCTGTGTTCTCTTCAGTCCCTGAGGACCGGGTATCACAGTGCACACAGGATGCTAGACACCGACAAAGGTGCCCGTCAAGGTGGCAGGCTTGGCCTGAGGTGACGTGTTCGTGTGGAGCCGCCGCTGGTTCAGGAAATCCTCAACCCGGGGTGGTGTGTGGTGCGCTCCGCTGAGCTCAGGCAGAGGAGGAGGAGGCCCCTCAATTAGTTCTGCATCAAGCCACCCATCCCCCACGCCCCCAGGAGTAAAGCAGAACAGAGGCACAGAGAGATTCTCTTCTGTGGACCGGTCCCCAGCTCACACTCTGCAGAGGGAATAAAAGATGTCCTTCAAGGAAGGACAGCCTCAGAAACCGCGTCCGTTCTCTTTTAAAATTAATTTTAAAATCCAGTGCAAGGGTGGAGAGGAATCCTTTAGCCTACCGTACAAAGCCCCGGATCAGGTCAGCCATAAATAGCAGAGTCCGTCTCCTAACTTAGTTTGAAGGAAAGGTGAGACGGAGAGGGAGGCAGAGAGAGACGTGGAGTCAAAGGAAGATTTCACTGGAACAGGACGCGGATGCGGAAATAGATGAGAGGAGGCTGCAGACTGGGGACTGGGGCCTCCTGCGGGGCTCAGGTGTCCTCCCAGGTTCGTCTGCAGTGACGCCGGGAGGCGAGAGTCCAGGCTGCTCAAGGGTCTCTGCTTCCCGAGGCCGTGGCACAGAATCGGGGAGAGGCTTTAGGTTCACAAGGTGAAGCCCGGAGTGGGCCAGTACTTATCAGGTGGGTGGGAAGCCCTGGAGAGCATGCGGACCGACAACACGACCATTCAGACCCAGGACCAGAGAGGGAGAGGTGACACGTCCGTCCTTGATGCTGGAAACGGCACCTGGGACAGGCCCAAGTGGGACTGAGCCCCACTGAGCTCCAGGTGTGGGGCAGGGGGCGCAGGAGAGGAAGCCCTTTCCTGACCCGCCCACCCAGGGTAGCACTTGGGTCCAGTTCTATCTAATGTCTCTCCTGTACCTGTCTCTCCATGTCCACTGGTGACTAGATGGAGATGCAAGATGATTTTATTATTTCTCTATGTGGTGCTGAGCACACAGCCCAGTGCCTCACACAGGCTAGGCAAGTGCTCCACCTCTGAGCCCCAGCCCAGCCTGACAGCAATACAACTGAGGGTGATGTAGCCATGCTGTTGGGACCTCTGACCTGGTGACAGTTTGTATACTTTACCATTAGCATTGAAATAAATAAATTAATGTATTCTTTTGTTATAATGACGGTTTGAATGCCACAATTTTTTTTCTGTTTATGAGAATAACCTGTCTTCCGTGTGGACCCATGTAACCCCCAATGTCAAACCCCTCCAGATGGAGCAGGCCAGGTCAGGGTAACCAAGGCCCATCACCACCAGGTGCTTAAGGTCTGTCTTTGGCTGCTTCAGCATCACTTCTGGATTCTGCTGCACCCTGAGCCGCTCCGTTCCAGTTCTGCACGGTCACTCCCTTGTCCTGAGCCTGCGTTCCTGTGTCTGAGAACCTTTCAGAAACAAGAGGCGGAGTGACACACAGGAGAAAAGAGGATCCCGTCACCCTGGCTTTGCACAGAATGTCCCAGCTAGGGACAGCAGCAAGGAGGCCGGCAGGGCTGCAGGAGAGCCAGGCCTGCGGAGCTCTGGCTGCAGTGGAGCAGCAGAGAGGGGAGTCTCCTGCTCAGCAGGTGTGAGCTGCCTGAGAAAAAGAAAGTCTGAAATAATTAGTAAGAAATGAGCCAGAGCCAGAAACTAGACTGAAGGAGCGGGAGGAGGCACTGATGGGTCTTCCCGTCCTGACAGGAGCTGAGACTGAGCAGTTAAACAGTAGCTTGATCCTTCATCCAAGGGGGAGCTCACCAAGGCAGGATCAGGTTTCCTCGGGAGGAGTCTTGCTTCTCCGTGTGGCAGGGGTCTTCAGCACACAGGTTGATTGGCACGTTGGAAAGCCACATCCATCTCCGAGAGGCTGTGTGGCTCCAGGGGTCTCACGCCATCTCCGGTGCTGAACTTAGACAGAACCAGGCAGGAAGTCACATGTGGTGGGCATCTCGAGCCAGCAGGGTTGCTGCCGTGAGTTCTCGACTCCAGACTTTCCTGCCCAATGGCTTCCACGTCGTTTTTGCTCATGCACAGTTCATGGATGGCTTCCAGCAGCAGAGGCCACTGGCCATCGTGAGGTGGCAGCAGGTGGAACTGAGCTTGTGTCCACCACATGTTGGCTGTGCACAGTCTGCTAACTGACCTGCCTTAGAGCTGCAGGTGGACGTGGCCTTGGATACCCAGGCTATCACTACTAACACACACACACATGCACACACACACACACACACACACACACACTACTTTATTCTCTGTGCCCACACTTTTGAGGTCCCCCTCCCTTCACTACGCTTTTGTAGATTATAGAAACGTAAATAAAGGTGCAGAACCCACGGGGTGGTCAGAATGGACCCGGGTCTGGTCATGACGCACCAATGCTGTGAAAATCAATCTTCCCAGGGTCCTAGGGTGATCAGGCTCAGTGACACTGACCTGCACTTATGAAGCTCATAAAATAAGGACGTAAAAACAAGGAGGCCCGTCTATTCAGACACATTGAGATCATGTCTGCCCAGGTGACCAGGTACTCCTGACCCTGGGCCTGCAATTCTCTCTCTGGAGGAGGGTGACTGGGGGAGACACCCCAGGGAGTGTGGAGTCAGACAAGAGCGGACCATGGGACCCACCTGTTCCTGGCAGATGGCTGACGTGCCGGAGGCCTTCGTCTCCACAGCAGGGAAGCACGTGCAGGTCAGGACTGGCATCATCTGTAATGGCCTGTGCTTGGCGGGCCCTCCCCACGCTGATTTCTGTCACTCCCTGATTTCCAGCCCCCCCTCTGCCCAGCTCATGACCTCTTGAAAGCAGCAAAGCAGCAATTCAAGACCAACACTGTACCCTCTAAAACAATGACGCGCTGACTCGACGGTTTGCCGAATGCCAACGTGAGACAGAATATCACTAAGTTACTTAGGGCTTCGCTCAATTGCTGAGGCTAGCCTTGAAACTTGATCCTCCTGCCTCAGCCTCCTCCGGAGCTGCTGGGGTCACAGGCGAGGGCCACTGGCCCAGCTCCATTCACTTGTAGTAGATTGCAGGTGAGATTCTTTCCACCGTCTGAGGCCTCTTCTTCAGCGTTCCTTTGCTGTGGCCCCTGGGGTGCCTCATGGCCCCTCTCACTTGGAATTTGAAGTTGGCGCCATGGTCACTTTTCAGAGCCTGGGCTCCTCAGCCCAGCCCTTTGTGTGAGAGGCCAGCCTGCCCTTCTCCAGGGTCTCCAGGACAGTTGTAAATTTGCACACCCAGCTCATCTTAAGGAAAGGTTTGGGGCCAGTTTCCACATTTGTTGTTGGTGTGAAGATTGACATGCAGACAGAAATTTTGTTCAAAAGTCTGAAAAAATTCATCAGAAACAGGGAAGGGCAAACTGGCATAAAACTGTGTTTAAAGGGCAAAGTATTCTTTCATGTATTTGCTACTAAATGAAGGAATCTGAGATTAGAATCATGCACAAAATATCGGACTGATTGTCTTCACAGGGCAGTGATTGACATGGCGGGATGGCAGAGTAGAAGTCCTGGCAGAGGGGAACGGACCTTAGTTTTTGTAAAGTGTTGATATTGGAGATGTGCACAGTGCACAAAACTGGAAATGCACGTGATCCTTCCACGACTGAATGACACTGTCCCAGAGGGCCACACACACTAGATATGGCCGGCCACCAACAGGATGTAGCAAACCGACTTCGAGGGAGGTGCTGTGGGGAGCTATGGTAGACCTGGTTTAAGGCACCAGTTTGGCCTATTTGGGGTGAAGCAATCTTTCTAATGAAGTGAATTAATTTTTGACACATTGGCTCTTGGCAAGCTGATCATTTAGTGACTTGACTTCTGGCAAATTGATCTTTTTTCTTAAAATTTTTTTAGATGTGGATGACCTTTATTTTATTCATTTATTTATATGTGGTGCTGAGAATCGAACCCAGTGCCTCACACATGCGAGGCAAGTGCTCTACCACTGAGCCACACCCCTAGACCGCAAATTGATCTCTGATAAACTGATTTTCATCAAGTTTACTGGAACTCCTTTGGGTGTGTTACCATTGTTGGTCAGGCTGGGGCTGAATCTTCTGTAGTCGCGGCCACTCCCGGCTCTTGAGATGATCTGTGAATCCCTATTTGGAGGGTAAGCACTTAACTCCTGGGCCACTGGCCCTGGCACTCAGCTGCCCCCTCTGTGCTGCTGAGCTCTCCACCCCACAGAGCCTAAGCGACAGGCCTCCCGGGCTCGCCGGGGGCATTGATTCTCAGTGAGGTCTTCCCACAGTCTGGGAAAGGTAGAGGAGCATCTAAGCACCAGACTCTCATCACGGTGATGGGAGGGAGAGGGGACCAAGGGTGCTCCTCTGCCTGAAGTGCACTGGGTCACCCCCCAACTGTTCTGCGCCCCCCATGCCTTGGAGACGTGTCAGTGAAAACCCTGCAGATGACCATCTGGGCCTAGACTGGAACTCTGCTTTACTTGTGAACAGAACACATTTGGTGTGGTTTTAACATCTTAGATTTTCTAGTATCATGACCACCATGTGACTCCGGGAGGAGAGTATTTTGTTTTGTTTAGAATTTCACCAAGAGTCGTTCAGGATTTTGGAAGCACGTGTCTCTGACAGCTACGCTTCTGGAACACTGAGTCACCCATTTAACCCTAACTCTGTCAGCCCGCACTCGCCGCCCTTGCACCATCATGCCTTTAAGTGAAAGGACAAGCAGGTGACTCCACCTGGTCCTCTGGGCTCCCTGGGCACTGAACCCTTAGGACTTAGGTGGATCTCACTGACCATCATTTTCCTTTATTGTTTCTTCATGTTACAGCAGGACTTATAATGGTGGCAGTGATGTGTGTAGTCAGGCTAGGTACCGAATCTCACTTCCAGATGATGATGTGGACACTGTGAAATACTTCTCATAGAAGCAAAGGATTGTCTGAGGGGTCGTGATCCTGCTGGGACCAGACTGATGCTGCTCTCCTGCTGGCTGGGGCTGCAGAAGGCTTTAGTGTTAGCTATCACAGCCAGGGATCCTGCCAGGGATTCCTCTCCACTGCCGGAAGGTGCTGTGTGGCAGGCTGTGCCCCCCCCCCCCGCCCCCGACTTCAGCTTGCAGCTTGCAGCTGACCACCGACTTCTCCCTGTTTTTTTTTTCTTATCTTGCAAATGTGAAGACTGGAACTCACGGGCTTCACTCTGGGATGACCCTACTGCTCTCCCTCTGCCACGAAGGAGCCCACGCAGCACCCAGCATGACTTCAGCGATTCTATTTTGAGTTTCTATATGGGTTTCTCTGGGGTCGGTGTGGACCAGCCATGGCTGGAAGGGGACCTCAAGGTGGCCACTGGCTGTGTCACCTGGGCTTGGCTCTCCGTCCCGTCCTCGGGATCCAGGCATTCTTGAATAGACTGGCCCCTCTCCCGAGGCACCAGGAAGCCACGTCAGGAGCATGGCCAGAGAGAGTGGGCAGCTGGCCCCCAGGGGGGTCATTCAGAGAGAAATGGCCATCATGTGACACAGCTGGGCAAACTGTGGCTCAGAGCTGGTCATCAGAGCCCTTTCGACTCCCATTAGTACTCCGCCTCCCTCCTTGTCTCTTTTAAAGTGACCACTGATTTTCGTGGGCTTCAGCCGTAGAATATCCCTTACCTTCCATCAGGTATCAACACAGATTCTGCCTCGAAATCGCCTGCATTTCTCCTTAAATATCATTTTCTTGTCCTTTCCCACCCCGTCCTTAGCCCGCCCAGTCCCTCCACTTTGATGTCAGTCCCAGCCATTGCCTGCTGTGCGAGGGTCGGGTGTGACATCCGTGGGGTCCTAGAACTGAACAGTCAGAGCTGGCAGGGCTGCCTTCAGGAAAGCCCAGGCCACTAAGGAGACCTGCTTCCAACTGGGAAAGCCACCGCATTGCCATCCCGAAATGGGGCACGTGGAGGACTGTGCCCACAGGGTGCTGGTCTGGGCCTGGAGGGCGTGGTGGGTGGAGGATGGCGGTTGGGATCTGCGTGGGAAATGCGGGCATGTTTCCTGCCTTAGAAGTCTGGGCCACCCACCTTTATGAAGGACTCTGTTTTTCTCCAAGCTACACTTTCCCTTAGTTAAAAGCTGATCCCAATTCAGGACTGCTTCCTTTATGGCCTTCCTGCGTGAAAACCTCTTATCTCATTCTCCCTGCCGGGGAAGACCCCAAGTTCGGCCTGCAGTTCTCTGGGCACAGACGTCTTTGGTAGCGTATTTCCTATTAACCAGACTTGCAGAAGACGGGTGTAGGAATCAGGACCGCAGATTGTTTCATGGGGATGCACTTAACTGGCCTCTCCCGGGACTTCTTCCTGGCCCATGGGGCCCTGGGAGCTGCATTCCACTGCTCACAACTGGCCCCGGAACAATGGCGGCTCTGAGAAGATGGGCATTGATTCTTCTCTCATGCAAATGAGTTGTGGATATGGACAATCAACACCCTTTGCTGGCTCTGCGGGGTCATGATGCGCCCCTCCAGTAAGCCATCTTCCCCTGTGGCTCCTGTTCTCAAGGCCACTGCAGGGTCACAAGTTAGACACTGCATTTCCCGCCATGGAGTCCATTGTTCTGGAAGGAGGAAGAGGAAGAGGGAAGGCCTCTCAGTTGCTTCAACTCTCCTGTAAGGTTCTCCCCTGGAGGCCCTGTGTATGAGGATCTGGAAGTCACTCAGAGTTCGCGGTCTCTGTAAGAGAAGCTGGGAAAGGCAGTTTTCCACTGGGCATATTGCTGCTCCCTCTCGCCCCAGTCAGAATTATGTTACAAAAACATAGATAACAGCAATCTCAGCCACTGTGTGGAAGTAGGATTGGACCTCGACAGAGCCCCGGTCAGATGAGAGATCAGCCACCCGGGTGTCTGGAGAGACGCTGTGCTGGGGCTGGGAAGAGATGGGCTGGCGAGCACCCGAGCACCCGTCCCCCTGGAATGCAGCGTCCACTCCCTCCTGGGTGACTGAGTAAGCACTGAGAAAGTGTCACGCACTCCCCGTGGGCTCTCCCCGTGGGCTCTCCCCTTCGGCTCTCCCCTTGAGCTCTCCCCTTGGGCTCTCCCCTTCGGCTCTCCCCTTGGGCTCTCCCCGTGGGCTCTCCCCTTGGGCTCTCCCCTTGGGCTCTCCCCTTGGGCTCTCCCCTTGAGCTCTCCCCTTGGGCTCTCCCCTTCGGCTCTCCCCTTGGGCTCTCCCCTTGGGCTCTCCCCTTGGGCTCTCCCCTTCGGCTCTCCCCTTGGGCTCTCCCCGTGGGCTCTCCCCTTGGGCTCTCCCCTTGGGCTCTCCCCTTGGGCTCTCCCCTTGAGCTCTCCCCTTGGGCTCTCCCCATGGGCTCTCCCCTTGGGCTCTCCCCTTAGGCTCTCCCCGTGGGCTCTCCCCTTGAGCTCTCCCCTTGGGCTCTCCCCTTGGGCTCTCCCCTTGGGCTCTCCCCGTGGGCTCTCCCCTTCGGCTCTCCCCTTGGGCTCTCCCCTTGGGCTCTCCCCGTGGGCTCTCCCCTTCGGCTCTCCCCTTGGGCTCTCCCCTTGGGCTCTCCCCTTGGGCTCTCCCCTTGGGCTCTCCCCTTCGGCTCTCCCCTTGGGCTCTCCCCTTGGGCTCTCCCCGTGGGCTCTCCCCTTGGGCTCTCCCCTTGGGCTCTCCCCTTGGGCTCTCCCCGTGGGCTCTCCCCTTCGGCTCTCCCCTTGGGCTCTCCCCTTCGGCTCTCCCCTTGGGCTCTCCCCTTGGGCTCTCCCCTTGGGCTCTCCCCTTGGGCTCTCCCCTTGGGCTCTCCCCATGGGCTCTCCCCTTGGGCTCTCCCCTTAGGCTCTCCCCGTGGGCTCTCCCCTTGAGCTCTCCCCTTGGGCTCTCCCCTTGGGCTCTCCCCTTGGGCTCTCCCCGTGGGCTCTCCCCTTCGGCTCTCCCCTTGGGCTCTCCCCTTGGGCTCTCCCCGTGGGCTCTCCCCTTCGGCTCTCCCCTTGGGCTCTCCCCTTGGGCTCTCCCCTTGGGCTCTCCCCTTGGGCTCTCCCCTTCGGCTCTCCCCTTGGGCTCTCCCCTTGGGCTCTCCCCGTGGGCTCTCCCCTTGGGCTCTCCCCTTGGGCTCTCCCCTTGGGCTCTCCCCGTGGGCTCTCCCCTTCGGCTCTCCCCTTGGGCTCTCCCCTTCGGCTCTCCCCTTGGGCTCTCCCCCTGGGCTCTCCCCTTGGGCTCTCCCCTTGGGCTCTCCCCGTGGGCTCTCCCCTTCGGCTCTCCCCTTGGGCTCTCCCCTTCGGCTCTCCCCTTCGGCTCTCCCCTTGGGCTCTCCCCGTGGGCTCTCCCCGTGGGCTCTCCCCTTGGGCTCTCCCCGTGGGCTCTCCCCGTGGGCTCTCCCCGTGGGCTCTCCCCGTGGGCTCTCCCCTTGGGCTCTCCCCGTGGGCTCTCCCCGTGGGCTCTCCCCTTGGGCTCTCCCCTTAGGCTCTCCCCGTGGGCTCTCCCCTTCGGCTCTCCCCTTGGGCTCTCCCCTTGGGCTCTCCCCTTGGGCTCTCCCCTTGAGCTCTCCCCTTGGGCTCTCCCCTTGGGCTCTCCCCTTGAGCTCTCCCCTTGGGCTCTCCCCTTGGGCTCTCCCCGTGGGCTCTCCCCTTGGGCTCTCCCCGTGGGCTCTCCCCTTGGGCTCTCCCCTTGGGCTCTCCCCGTGGGCTCTCCCCTTGGGCTCTCCCCTTGGGCTCTCCCCTTGGGCTCTCCCCTTGGGCTCTCCCCTTAGGCTCTCCCCGTGGGCTCTCCCCGTGGGCTCTCCCCTTAGGCTCTCCCCTTAGGCTCTCCCCTTAGGCTCTCCCCTTGGGCTCTCCCCTTGGGCTCTCCCCTTGAGCTCTCCCCTTGGGCTCTCCCCTTGGGCTCTCCCCGTGGGCTCTCCCCGTGGGCTCTCCCCTTGGGCTCTCCCCTTGGGCTCTCCCCTTGGGCTCTCCCCTTGGGCTCTCCCCTTAGGCTCTCCCCGTGGGCTCTCCCCGTGGGCTCTCCCCTTGGGCTCTCCCCTTAGGCTCTCCCCTTAGGCTCTCCCCTTGGGCTCTCCCCTTGGGCTCTCCCCTTGAGCTCTCCCCTTGGGCTCTCCCCTTGGGCTCTCCCCGTGGGCTCTCCCCTTGGGCTCTCCCCGTGGGCTCTCCCCTTGGGCTCTCCCCTTGGGCTCTCCCCGTGGGCTCTCCCCTTGGGCTCTCCCCTTGGGCTCTCCCCTTGGGCTCTCCCCTTGGGCTCTCCCCTTGGGCTCTCCCCTTGGGCTCTCCCCGTGGGCTCTCCCCTTAGGCTCTCCCCGTGGGCTCTCCCCGTGGGCTCTCCCCTTGGGCTCTCCCCTTGGGCTCTCCCCGTGGGCTCTCCCCTTGGGCTCTCCCCCTGGGCTCTCCCCGTGGGCTCTCCCCTTAGGCTCTCCCCGTGGGCTCTCCCCGTGGGCTCTCCCCTTGGGCTCTCCCCTTGGGCTCTCCCCTTGGGCTCTCCCCTTAGGCTCTCCCCGTGGGCTCTCCCCTTGGGCTCTCCCCTTGGGCTCTCCCCTTGGGCTCTCCCCTTGGGCTCTCCCCGTGGGCTCTCCCCTTGGGCTCTCCCCTTGGGCTCTCCCCGTGGGCTCTCCCCTTGGGCTCTCCCCTTAGGCTCTCCCCGTGGGCTCTCCCCTTGGGCTCTCCCGTGGGCTCTCCCCGTGGGCTCTCCCCGTGGGCTCTCCCCTTAGGCTCTCCCCGTGGGCTCTCCCCGTGGGCTCTCCCCTTAGGCTCTCCCCGTGGGCTCTCCCCGTGGGCTCTCCCCTTGGGCTCTCCCCTTGGGCTCTCCCCTTGGGCTCTCCCCGTGGGCTCTCCCCTTGGGCTCTCCCCGTGGGCTCTCCCCTTGGGCTCTCCCCTTGGGCTCTCCCCTTAGGCTCTCCCCGTGGGCTCTCCCCTTAGGCTCTCCCCGTGGGCTCTCCCCTTGGGCTCTCCCCTTGGGCTCTCCCCTTGGGCTCTCCCCGTGGGCTCTCCCCGTGGGCTCTCCCCTTGGGCTCTCCCCTTAGGCTCTCCCCTTGGGCTCTCCCCTTGGGCTCTCCCCGTGGGCTCTCCCCGTGGGCTCTCCCCTTGGGCTCTCCCCTTGGGCTCTCCCCTTAGGCTCTCCCCGTGGGCTCTCCCCTTGGGCTCTCCCGTGGGCTCTCCCCGTGGGCTCTCCCCGTGGGCTCTCCCCTTAGGCTCTCCCCGTGGGCTCTCCCCGTGGGCTCTCCCCTTAGGCTCTCCCCGTGGGCTCTCCCCGTGGGCTCTCCCCTTAGGCTCTCCCCGTGGGCTCTCCCCGTGGGCTCTCCCCGTGGGCTCTCCCCTTAGGCTCTCCCCGTGGGCTCTCCCCGTGGGCTCTCCCCTTGGGCTCTCCCCGTGGGCTCTCCCCTTAGGCTCTCCCCGTGGGCTCTCCCCTTGGGCTCTCCCCGTGGGCTCTCCCCGTGGGCTCTCCCCGTGGGCTCTCCCCTTGGGCTCTCCCCTTAGGCTCTCCCCTTGGGCTCTCCCCGTGGGCTCTCCCCTTGGGCTCTCCCCTTAGGCTCTCCCCGTGGGCTCTCCCCTTGGGCTCTCCCGTGGGCTCTCCCCGTGGGCTCTCCCCGTGGGCTCTCCCCTTAGGCTCTCCCCGTGGGCTCTCCCCGTGGGCTCTCCCCTTAGGCTCTCCCCGTGGGCTCTCCCCGTGGGCTCTCCCCTTGGGCTCTCCCCTTGGGCTCTCCCCTTAGGCTCTCCCCGTGGGCTCTCCCCTTGGGCTCTCCCCTTGGGCTCTCCCCTTGGGCTCTCCCCGTGGGCTCTCCCCTTGGGCTCTCCCCTTGGGCTCTCCCCTTGGGCTCTCCCCGTGGGCTCTCCCCATGGGCTCTCTCCTTAGGCTCTCCCCGTGGGCTCTCCCCGTGGGCTCTCCCCATGGGCTCTCCCCGTGGGCCCTCCCCTTAGGCTCTCCCCGTGGGCTCTCCCCGTGGACTCTGCCCTTGGCTCTCCCCATGGGCTCTCCCCTTGGGCTCTCCCCCAGGCCCTCCCCGTGGCTCTCCCCTTAGGCCCTCCCCTTGGCTCTCAACTTAGGCGAGCCACACAGACGGTGAGCCTGTGCTGGCCTTGTTCTGAAGGGTCCACGGAGACTCCGTGTGGCTGGGAAGAGTGCCTGAAGTTTCCTCCCTGGCTGACAGTGTGACCCTGGGAGAGGGAGAGGAAAAGCAGACCCTTGTGACTCACTAAGGAGGTTTTAATCCTCCTTTCCACACACTCTTTAATCCAGAGATCAGTGACCACGGAGGAGGAGGGACTGGGCTGGGATGAGCTCAGAGAAGCAACCCTTCCCATTTGCAAGTAGAAGCCACAGGTCTGCACCCTGCGGGGCTCCCTGCCACTCTCCACCTGCCCGTCAGGGAGGGAGCGGCCTCTTCTCATGGTTTCTACTGGGCACTTGAGGAGATTTTCTAGGCTGCCAGTGTCTGCACCCAACTCACTGGGTCAGCCCATGCTCTTGGGCTGGCCTCGTAGGTGCTGAACAGAGGAACTGGAACTTCACACACCACACACTTAACTATACTCACAGAAGTGTCCCATGCCTCCCCACTCCATCATGACCCCGACCGGCCAAGCTGACGGGGAGAAAGGCCGTCTCCTTGGAGTCTGGGTCGCAGCCTGACCAACCATGCAGTCAAGGGGAACACCATCTGGTGATCCATCTCAAAAAATGCACATGAATTTACATTTTCCTCTTGGTGTTGCTGGGTGTACATTAATTGTTGGACTCAGCCGTATGCCACAGACACTTGGAAGTGTGGCTTTCTGTGTTGTGTGTGTGCTCCAGGGTGAGCAGCATCCAGTGTGAGCTCTCTGGTGGCTTCTGACTGAGAAACGCTGAGTTTGGTTGGCTTCAGACATGTCCTGAGACTGCTCATAGCTCGCTTGGTTTCACAGAATGTGTAGTTTGTGTCAGAATCACCCACCTCTACTACTGTAGTGCAAAGACAGCACAGACGTGCATAGCTGAGTGTGAATGAGCAGATTTCTGTAGTTTCCACACAGCAACAGGCACTGGGGAGGAGATTCTGGGAAGATGGCAGAGTAGGAATCTGTGTCCTCAGCTGGACAAGAAATATCCTGGCAGAATCTATCCTGTGGAACTGTTTTGGAAGTCGAGTATGTGGAAGGCTTTTGACTACTGGGGAGGCTTGGGCAGGAAACTGCAGTTGATATTGGTCCATTTCAGCTCTTAGCAGAGTGGTAGCTACCACCCTCCCACCCCGGTCCATGGCAGGCAGGTGTCCATGTGTCCCCGAGCGTCGTGCCTGCAGCTTGTGGGTCCTGTCCTTCAGCGCAGGGGCCTGGGCTCCAACACTGATGGCTGATGCTGACCCAGAGGCATGGGTCCCCCTCACTGCCACATCTCACCCTGGTGCAAGCCTCCCTGTCCCCTGAAGGGATTCTCCAAGGATCCAGAGACTAGAACCCAGGCTTCCATCCCTCTTTTCACGGCAACTGTACGTGTGGGGAAACAGAAAGTGACCAGGTGTGGCCGGGACAAGATCTGAGAAGAGCTCAAGTTCACACCTTAGGCCGATCCTCATCACAAAGAGCCCAAAGTAACAATAACAAAAAAGAGCACACTTGGGGATTCCAACATGGCGGCGGGCGCGGAGAGATCAAGTCTCTGACCTCTTCAGCTGTGCGGGCATAGGGAGTCGTAAACAACCTAAATCTGTTTGCTCAGGATCACTAGGCAATGCTGAGCTGACGTGGATCTGGGGCGAACAGTCTGGGCCTCTCAGAACACACACCGAGCCTGGATCGGCTGAATTCAAGCTCCCGTTCGCCTGCTTCCCGCAGACAAACAGCTGTGGCTCAGCATTAATCCATCCGGCTGAAACAACTGGTCAGCCCTTCTCATCCTACGGAGGTAAATGCCCACCGAGCCTTCATAAGTAGTGGCCACAGGTTTGAAACGGGGCTTGGGAGAGACAGTAAGGACCCACCCGTTGCATTGGTCCCCCGGCAAAGGGAAACGAACTGTCGCCATTTGCAAGAGACACCACCATGGCAGAGAACTGACATCATCAGACTGCGGCGGAGGAGATAATTTCATTGAAACCTGCGGGTACAGGTGTGTAATTCCCTAGCCTTCCCTCTCCACACATCGGGGAAACCTTAAGGGCCCCTCCCAGCTCTCCCGTAAGGGCCCCTCCCAGCTCTCCCGTGAGTGCGACAGCCAGCCTGAGGGAATCAGAGGTGGCGCGGGACCCACGGCGCGGAACTACCGCTCCCACAAGGGCTGACTGCTGAGGTCTCTTGCACCAGCTACCGGGGGCGTGGCTACTGGAGGGCAAGTAAAATTCGCTGAGGATTCTCAGCCCCAAGCTCTACAAACTTAGGGTCTGAGGGAATGGCAAACTGGAAGAGTATGCCCAGTCGTTCTTGAAAACAGGGCTCCCGGGAGCAGCAGACCTGGCGTGTAGCCAGTATTGTGGTGAGCGGCACCCGTGAGAGGGGCCTGGCTAGAGGAAAAGTGGGAAGTGACTAGACACAAGCGGACACCCTAGGCACTCAGGATTGGAGACTCGCCCAGTCTGGGAGGAGCTGCTGCACAGTGATTGGTTCCCGCGTATTGACAGGAGAAACTTGGCCTGGTGGGCACAGCGCCACCTACTGGAAGAGAAGTTGATCAAACTCTAAGACTGCATTTATTAGGTTTTTTTTTTCCTTTTTTTCTTTTCTCTTTTTTTTTGATTTGGGTTTTTCTTTCATTTTCATTTTTCTTTCTTGTTGTTTTTTAAATTTTTTTTACAATTTTTTTTAAATTTTTTCTTCTAATTTTAATTTTAATTTTATTATTATTATTATTATTATTTTTAAATTTTTTTCTTTTTTTCTTTCCTATTTTTTTTCTTCTTTTGTCTTTTCATTTTTCTTATCCCCCCTTCCTTGAATTCTACCTGCTTACTCTCATTCTCTTTAGTGACTTCTTCCCTTCCCTTCTAATACCTTTCCTCCCAAGCATCAAATAAATTTATAGGAGTAAACAGTAACTCAGCAGTCAAACAGAACAAGAAGTAACATGAGCAGCTTCAAAAAGCAAGGAAGAAAAGGAGTACAAACAATGCAGGACAGCCTAAATATTCAGGAGGACCTAGAGTCATCAGAAAAATGGTCATATAAAGAACTCAAGGAACACCTTAGACAGATGGAATGGAACCTTAAAGAGGATACAAGACAGCAAATTCAAGCAGTGAAAAAACACATTGAGAATGAATTACATAAACAGATAAAAGAAGAAGTTAAGCATCTTTATCAGGAGATAGAGATTATAAAAAATAATCAAACAATAATTCTAGAAATGAAGGAAACGATAAACCAAATTAAAAACTCAGTTGAGAGTATCACTAACAGAGTGGAGCAAGTAGAAGCCAGAACTTCAGATAATGAAGACAAAATATATCATCTTGAAAAGAGTCTAGCCAACTCAGAAAGGCTGGTAAAAAAATCACAAGAAAAACATCCAAGAGTTATGGGATAACATAAAAAAACCAAACTTACGAGTCATCGGGATAGAAGAAGGTACAGAGATTCAAACCAAGGGAATGAGTAACCTGCTGAATGAAATAATTACAGAAAACTTTCCAGAAATAAAAAAGGAAACAGATATACAAATTGAAGATGCATACAGGACACCGAGCACACAAAATCACAGTAGACCAACACCAAGACACATTGTTATGAAGATATCCAATATACAGAACAAAGAGAAAATATTAAAAGCTACAAGAGAAAGGAGACAGATTACATTCAGGGGTAAACCAATAAGGTTAACAACAGATTTTTTATCACAGACACTGAAAGCAAGAAGGTCATGGAACAATGTATTTCAAACACTGAAAGACAATGGATGCCAACTAAGAATTCTGTATCCAGCAAAATTAAGCTCCAGGTATGACAACGAAATAAAAATCTTTCATGATAAACAAAAGTTAAAAGAATTTGCAGCCAGAAAACCAGCATTGCAAAGCATTTTGAGCAAAACACTACACGAGGAAGAAATGAAAAACAATAACCAAAACCATCAGTGGGAAGTGCCTCGGTAAAGACAGAGGGCGACGGGAAAGATAATCACGGAGAAACAAACTAAATTTTTTTAAAAAAGGATAAACAATCAAACATGGATGGAAGTACAAACCATATATCAATAGTAACTCTGAATGTTAATGGCTTAAACTCTCCAATAAAGCGACATAGGCTGGTATCATGGATTAAAAAAACAAATCCAACAATATGCTGCCTCCAGGAGACACATCTGATTGGAAAAGACATACACAGGCTGAAGGTGAAAGGATGGGAAAAAATATACCACGCACACGGTCCTCGTAAGCAAGCAGGGGTGGCCATCCTCATATCGAATAAAATCGACTTCAAGACTAAGTTAATCAAAAGGGATAAAGTAGGACATTATATACTGTTAAAAGGAACCATTCACCAACAAGACATAACAATTATCAATATTTATGCACCAAATAATGGTGCTGCAACATTCATAAAACAAATTCTCCTCAAGTTCAAGAATCAAATAGACCACAACGCAATAATTATGGGTGACTTCAACACACCTCTCTCACCATTGGACAGATCCTCCAAACAAAAGTTGAATAAAGAAACTATAGAACTCAATATCACAATCAATAACCTAGACTTAACTGACATATATAGAATATATCAACCATCATCAAATGGATATACTTTTTTCTCAGCAGCACATGGATCCTTCTCAAAAATAGACCATATATTATGCCATAGGGCAACCCTCAGTAAATATAAAGGGGTGGAGATAATACCATGCATTTTATCTGATCATAATGGAATGAAACTGGAAATCAATGATAAAAGAAGGAAGGAAAAATCCTACATCACATGGAAAATGAACAATATGTTACTGAATGATCAATGGGTTACAGAAGACATAAAGGAGGAAATCAAAAAATTCTTAGAGATAAATGAAAATACAGACACAACATATCGGAATCTATGGGACACAATGAAAGCAGTTTTAAGAGGAAAATTCATCGCCTGGTGGTCATTCCTCAAAAAAAGAAAAAACCAACAAATAAATGAGCTCACACTTCATCTCAAAGCCCTAGAAAAGGAAGAGCAAAACAACAGCAAATGTAGCAGAAGGCAAGAAATAATTAAAATCAGAGTGGAAATCAATGAAATTGAAACAAAAGAAACTATTGAAAAAATTAACAAAACTAAAAGTTGGTTCTTCGAAAAAATAAATAAGATCGACAGACCTTTAGCCATGCTAATGAAGAGAAGAAGAGAGAGAACTCAAATTACTAACATACGGGATGAAAAAGGCAATATCACAACAGATGCTACAGAAATACAGAAGACAATTAGAAATTATTTTGAAAACCTATATTCCAATAAAATAGAAGATAGTGAAGACATCGATAAATTTCTTAAGTCATATGATTTGCCCAGACTGAGTCAGGAGGATACACACAATTTGAACAGACCAATATCAATGGATGAAATTGAAGAAGCCATCAAAAGACTACCAACCAAGAAAAGCCCAGGACCGGATGGGTATACAGCGGAGTTTTACAAAACCTTTAAAGAAGAATTAATACCAATACTTTTCAAGTTATTTCAGGAAATAGAAAAAGAGGGAGCTCTTCCAAATTCATTCTATGAGGCCAACATCACCCTGATTCCGAAACCAGACAAAGACACCTCAAAGAAAGAAAACTACAGACCAATATCTCTAATGAACCTAGATGCAAAAATCCTCAATAAAATTCTGGCAAATCGAATACAAAAACACATCAAAAAAATTGTGCACCATGATCAAGTAGGATTCATCCCTGGGATGCAAGGATGGTTCAACATATGGAAATCAATAAATGTTATCCACCACATCAATAGACTTAAAGATAAGAACCATATGATCATCTCGATAGACGCAGAAAAAGCATTCGACAAAGTACAGCATCCCTTTATGTTCAAAACATTAGAAAAACTAGGGATAACAGGAACTTACCTTGACATTGTAAAAGCTATCTATGCTAAGCCTCAGGCTAGCATCATTCTGAATGGACAAAAGTTGAAGGCATTCCCTCTAAAATCCAGAACAAGACAGGGATGCCCTCTATCACCACTTCTATTCAATATAGTTCTCGAAACACTGGCCAGAGCAATTAGACAGACGAAAGAAATTAAAGGCATAAAAATTGGAAAAGAAGAACTTAAATTATCACTATTTGCAGATGACATGATTCTATACCTAGAAGACCCAAAAGGGTCTACAAAGAAACTACTAGAACTAATAAATGAATTCAGCAAAGTGGCAGGATATAAAATCAACACGCATAAATCAAAGGCATTTCTGTATATCAGCAACAAAACTTCTGAAACGGAAATGAGGAAAAACACTCCATTCACAGTATCCTCAAAAAAAATAAAATACTTGGGAATCAACCTAACAAAAGAGGTGAAAGATTTATACAATGAAAACTACAGAACCCTAAAGAGAGAAGTAGAAGAAGATCTTAGAAAATGGAAAAATATACCCTGTTCATGGATAGGCAGAACATCATCAAAATGGCGATATTTCCAAAAGTTCTCTATAGGTTTAATGCAATGCCAATCAAAATCCCAACTGCATTTCTTGTAGAAATAGATAAAGCAATCATGAAATTCATATGGAAAAATAAAAGACCCAGAATAGCAAAAGCAATTCTAAGCAGGAAGTGTGAATCAGGCGGTATAGCGATACCAGATTTCAAACTATATTACAGAGCAATAGTGACAAAAACAGCATGGTACTGGTACCAAAACAGGCGGGTGGACCAATGGTATAGAATAGAGGACACAGAGACTAATCCACAAAGTTACAACTATCTTATATTTGATAAAGGGGCTAAAAGCATGCAATGGAGGAAGGATAGCATCTTCAACAAATGGTGTTGGGAAAACTGGAAATCCATATGCAACAAAATGAAACTGAATCCCTTTCTCTCGCCATGCACAAAAGTTACTCAAAATGGATCAAGGAGCTTGATATCAAACCAGAGACTCTGCGTCTAACAGAAGAAAAAGTTGGCTCCAATCTACATATTGTGGGGTCGGGCTCCAAATTCCTTAATAGGACACCCATAGCACAAGAGTTAATAACAAGAATCAACAAATGGGACTTAATTAAACTTAAAAGTTTTTTTCTAGCAAGAGAAACAATAAGAGAGGTAAATAGGGAGCCTACATCCTGGGAACAAATTTTTACTCCTCACACTTCAGATAGAGCCCTAATATCCAGAGTATACAAAGAACTCAAAAAATTAGACAATAAGATAATAAATAACCCAATCAACAAATGGGCCAAGGACCTGAACAGACACTTCTCAGAGGAGGACATACAATCAATCAACAAGTACATGAAAAAATGCTCACCATCTCTAGCAGTCAGAGAAATGCAAATCAAAACCACCCTAAGATACCATCTCACTCCAGTAAGATTGGCAGCCACTATGAAGTCAAACAACAACAAGTGCTGGCGAGGATGTGGAGAAAAGGGTACACTTGTACATTGCTGGTGGGACTGCAAATTGGTGCGGCCAATTTGGAAAGCAGTTTGGAGATTCCTGGGAAAGCTGGGAATGGAACCACCATTTGACCCTGCTATTGCCCTTCTCGGACTATTCCCTGAAGACCTTAAAAGAGCATGCTACAGGGATACTGCCACATTGATGATCATAGCAGCACAATTCACAATAGCTAGACTGTGGTACCAACCCAGATGCCCTTCAATAGATGAATGGATAAAAAAAAATGTGGCATCTATACACAATGGAGTACTATGCAGCAATAAAAAAATGACAAAATCATAGAATTTGCAGGGAAATGGATGGCACTAGAGCAGATTATGCTTAGTGAAGCTAGCCAATCCCTAAAAAACAAATACCAAATGTCTTCTTTGATATAATGAGAGCAACTATGAACAGAGCAGGGAGGAAGATTAATACTGATCCCTTATGCACTCATCCTCAAGAGGAGGAAGGAGCACTAGCCAAACACCCCCTGTGGCCCGTGTGTACACTAATTCCCAAACCCGAGAACACTGTCCCAAGAAAACACTCCAGCATCTGGGCAGGATTCAAGCCTTCACCCGTGTCACAGACGTCCTTGTCTTGCATGTACATCATTTTGGTGACCAGAGTGGTTTTAACATGAGCGTTATCAGAGCAAAGGGATTCACAATTTTATTGGGGGTTTAGTTTCTTTGAGAGCAGCAAACAATGGTCTGGGCCAAGGTCCATCCCTGGTGGCTGGTGGGAGATCTAGGGCAGGCTCACACCAGCTGTTAGGGAAGCACCAGACGGAGCCTGGCACCCGGCAAGCATTTCATAACCTTAGCCACCATTAGCATTATCACGGTGGCCAAGATGAGCCCGTCTCCAACCAGGCCCGAGCGGGAGCAGGGGGATGATACGGAATCCACACATACTTTATGGAAAGCAATTTGGCCTCACGTCGCAGACGTTTTTGTTCTTATTTTAAAAGTATATGTACACTGAGATAGTAACTTCATCTGGATTTATGCTGAAGAAATGATTGGGCAGATCCACAACCATGTGGTTCATCTCAGTGTTGTTTATAACAGAAAAGCCAGAAGAGGTCATCGCTCAGTAATAGAGATTGATAAAATAATTTAGTCCTAGCCAAAAGATCAAGCACTATAAAGTCACAAAAATTCATGTTGCAAGGAGATGTCTTATCTGGTAAAGTGTTAAGTGAAATTCACTCCAAAAATAGCCTATATGATCTCAAAAAGTAAGATTTTATATTCCTCAAAAAATGTCGATTGTGGTCATCGCCCAGCGGTATAATTCAGGTAGTTTTTATGTCTTTCCTTTTTTGTGTTTTTCTGCGTGGGTTTCCGTGAAATTTTCTTTTTTCTCTTTTTTGGAGGGGAGAAAGTCAAAATTACGGAAAAAGGTAAAAGGTGTGTCACCGCAGCTCACATTTCAGTACCTGTATTCTCTGGTTGATCCAACTGATTATCAGTGTTAGTTTTGTCTTTTCCAACCGGAAACTGTATGTCTTACAGGAAACCCTTTTGATAGGAGAAGTTTCCTATTCTTCTGAGTGTTTTTCAGAGCAGCTAAATTAACCCCTTTTAAACAGAGCTCTATGCAGTGAAGCGGAAGGCTGCAGGAGTTACTGATGGCACCAGCACCCTGGCTGCAGCCTCCTGAAATTCAACAAGGAGATCATGACGGTCTGTGATGGACACAGACCTCTCCTCTGGGCACTGGAGCAGGGCAGTGGCTGCAGAACAGCACCAGGGGCTCCAGGCTCTCTGTCCATCTCAGGTTCCCGAGCACCCAGGGCCACAGCTGAATCAAGCCCGCTCACGGTGGATCACTCAAAGGCCATTCGCACTTGACATGGATATTCTCAACCAAGAGTCTTAATGTTTGTGGCAGGCATGAAAAATCGGAGGACACCTATGGAGAACTTAAAACCAAATGAGGGGCTGGGGATGTGGCTCAAGCGGTAGCGCGCTCACCTGGCATGTGTGCGGCCCGGGTTCGATCCTCAGCACCACATACCAACAAAGATGTTGTGTCCGCCAAGAACTAAAAAATAAACATTAAAAATTCTCTCTCTCTCTCCTCTCTCTCTCCTCTCTCACTCTATCTTAAAAAAAAAAAAAACAAAAAAAAAAAACAAATGAGACACACTTTTCCCAGGAAGTACAGATGCTCACAAATCAAATAATACCTTCCTCCAGAGAAAACAAACCAACAAGCAGCAGGAAATAACCCCAGATATGATCTGGACAGCCAACCAGGGAGCATCAATATTATTACCAACTATAAACTATGTGTCCAGGTTTATTTATGGTGGTAGCCCTTGATCTGGGGACCTGGGGATGGCAGAGAGGCCTGAGTTCTTCCACACTCCACTCCACGCCTGCGGAGCGTTTGGTAACTGTCAGGCCGTAGGGGTGCGGGAGGCATCGGCTCCGGTCGGGCCACCCTGACAGCCTAGATGACTGAGATTCCGCCTTTGCTTGTGGCATCTGTGGCTACGGACGTTACGTAGAGTCACAAAGCAGAGGCAGGTAGACTGAGAGAGTTTATGGAAAAACACAGATATGGCTGGGGGTACAACCAATGTAGCTAAGGAGCCCTGGGCAAGTCCAGGAAGGAATTCCTGAACATTGCCATAAAACTTAGGTGTAGACTAGCATAATTTTATTTAAGAACAAGAAGCATGAGAGTGTCATGTCTGATAGCATTTTAACTCTGCGGTCGTCTTGACTTTTCCCCGCTTCTGTTGGAATGGCACCAACAGGGGGTCCCAGTCACCCTCCGTAAGTAGGTGCACAAGTTGGCGCAACAGCATCTCCAGGCTAGCAGGAAGGACGTCTTGAAGGATCTCGGTGCCGTCACACTGCCCGCCTCCCGTGTCCTCTTTGGTACCACTGCTAACCTCCCGCGGGGTCAGGAGGGCATTCGTCTGGACAGAACTCGGTCTGCAGCTGAGATGTCAGTGAGACTTCCAGGCCAGGCCTGGGTGCCCAGGTCAGGTCATTATTACAGAGCAGTAAAGGTGTTTGTTATTGTGGTACCTGCAACTTTAATAATCATCCAGTTTGCAATCGTGTTGAGAAAAAGGGTCCCGTGACCATTCTCACCTACAACTGCTCGCTCTCTGATCCAATCGGAAGCCTCAACAGCTGACATTTGGACTTGAGAAATGGGTCTGCTCCTGGTACTGGGGGGCCAGGATGAGGAAAGGGAGCTGTGTTCTGCCTGCAACCCCCCAGGCCCTGCAGACCAAGAAGGTTGAAACAAAGGGAGGAAAGGGGGGGTCGGAGCCCTGTCCTGACCTGCAAGGCGCTGGCTGTCCTTGTCATTCTTCCACAAGTCACAGGCTCCAGACCCTCCACTTTCCTCCTTGTAACTCACTTTCTGCGTGTCCTTGTCATCCCAAAGGAACCTGACTAACGCATGCTACCAGACGATCCCAAATCCACAGCCATTTTAGCGGTGGCCAGGGCTTTAACTCAAAAGGAAGAGCCTCGCTGGGATTTCAAGCCCAGGGCCTCTGGGCTCCGAGCGCCCTCCTCTGTTGAAGAACCCGCTAGATTTGCAAGCAAAGTCCTCAGAGGAAGACAGGCCCTGGCTCAGAATTTGCATTTCTTTGGCTTGACCTGGGGAAAGAAAGGGATGCAGAGGCTGGTGAGGGAGGAGTTCGAGGGCTGGTTTAAAATGACTTCTTGTTTGTTTATGAATAAAATATATTTTAGTGCATGTCTATTGATAGGCTTGTTTTCAGACCTAATTGTCTAAATTTTGGCCTTGCCTGGGATCCTCATTCATCTTGACTCCACTACTATCCAACAGGCAGCGACACTGGGGGATGAAGACTGTCCTAACATTTCTCTTTGTCTATACACACATGCACACATGCATGCACACACGCACACACATGCACACACATACACACATGTGTGCGCGCGCACACACACACACACACACACACACGCAGAATATCTGTGTCCTGTGTCAGCCCTGCCGAAGCCCCTCCTACTCCCTGCCGCCCACGGCAGCCTTTGTAATAGATGGAGAGCTACCCTGCACCTGTGCTGGCAGCTTTAAAAGAGAGAGAGCTGTCTGAAAGACGCACAAATATTGTGACTCCCAGCCATGAGAGCTTCTCTCCCGGGAGCGGGGAAGAGAGTGCAGACGTGCAGATGGAAATCTTAACCTCTTTGAACATCCCGTCTCTAAGTACAGCTCCTGTTTGGAGCAGTCCCTGGGGCTGCAGGCTTGTCATCTTCCCGCGCTGCGCTGTTTATTAGTGAGTTGGCTGCATGCTGCCGGGAGGAAGGCCAGTCGTGCTTTGTTCGGGGACCGAGTCTTCTGAGTGGCCAACCGGCCCCAGCCCTGCCTCCACATCCAGATTTCTCTACAATCACAGTGTTAACCTCTCCCTGGGTAAAATGGTGTGGTAGAAAAGTGGTTTTAAAGTCAGATACGTCTAGGCTCAGATTCTTGCCGTCCCCCTCCTGTGTGATCCTGGGGACATGACTTCAGCCCTTGCCAGGCCCTTCGTGCTGCTGTAACAAAACCACGTAGACTGGGTAATTTATAAACAGTAGCCTGTGCTGCTCACAGTTCCGGGGGCTGTGACCCAGGAGCCAGCAGCTTCTGCGTCTGGGGAGGACTCCTGCAGGGCGAGGCTGGATGGGGAGCAAGCACCATTCCACAGGCAATGATCCCGTCCACAAGGACAGGTCGTCAGGGCCTGCTCCCCTGTGGAGGACCTGCCTCTGGGTGCTATTGACTACTGCACTGGGGATTAGCTCTCAATATATGAATCTGGGGGACACAGCGCACAGCACCCCTCTCAATCGGAGGCTTCCATCTGTAAGGTGGGATAGTAACCCGTGTCACAGCCTTGCCATGCCGGGCAGTGGAGCTGAGTGAATCTGACCACGTGGTCGTCATTGGGCTTTTCAGATGGCATCCCCGAAGGAAGTGCCAGGAGGGTCTCTCTTGTTGTGCCCCTTCTCTGTGGCCCCTGGGGCTGGGCCCAGGACGTTACTGGCATTGTCTTTGAAATGATCCACCTGGTCTCAATGTCCCACAAAAGGCAGGGAGTCCTGCCTGCTCTCTGCCCTTCAGCCTGTGAATGGGCTTTTAGTCCCTCTGGGTTCCTGTGAGGAAGGCTTGGTTCCTCCAGAGGCCCTTGGCAGGCCCCTGGGCGCGAGGCCCAGAGCAGGGCAGGACAGTCGCTACCAATGGCCTCTGGAGCCAAGCTCCTTCCCCTGTCTCCTCCTCCTCCCTGTCTCTGCTCTGCCTTGGAGAGCAGGACATGGGTCAAGACAGGCTGTGCTGGAGAGCTCGCAGCGTCCCCGGGCCCGGACAGCGAGGCTTCCAGGAGCGCCGGCTCCACGGCCAGCGCGGTGAGCAGAAGCGGCTATTCTCCCGAGCAGGTGGCTGAACCACTCCACCCTGGACTTGAGTCCCGCCTGGAGTCCCCTCCAACTGTGAATCCTGTGACATTCTCTTCCCATTACACCTAACCGTCTTGCTCACCCATAGGGAAGAAAGAGAGCGAGCAAGTCAGAGAGAGAAGGAAGGAAGGACGGACGGACAGGCACTCTGAGCCTCAGCAGAGACAAGCTGCCTCCTTCGGGCCCCAGGATCCTTGCTGAATCAGCCAACGGACCCTTAGCCCGTGTTTTCGGTTAGATGCACAGGCACCCTCCCAAGCACCCTGAGAGGCTGCCTGCCCTGTAAGGTGCGTGGCCTGAAGTCAGACTCCAGGGGACTCCCTCAGGCTGGGCGTGGAGTAGCCCTGTGGCCCAAGTAGTTCATCATTCCTCCTCCCGGAGCCCCAGGGTCCCAGGGGTTGCCCAGGGGAGCAATCTTTCCCCTGGGCCCTGGCCTGACCAGTCCAGGTTTCATGTCACCTGCCTGAAGCCACGCCACCCCATGCCTGTCCCCCTCACTTCCTTCAGAGCATTTCCTGTCTTCATCCAGAGAAGGCTTGGTATCAAGTTGTGGGAGATGCAGCCCAGAATGACCCTTTCCCCAGGAGCTTCCCTGCTAGTGGGGACAGACACGATGCACAGGCCGACAGACATGAACAGTGTTCTAGATCTCAAAAGGCCTGTTTGTCCACTCTTTCCTGTAACAGGACGGCCGGCTCCCTGAGGCCAAGTTTGATCTGCCTTGATTTCTGCTGAATTTCCAGTGGCTGGAACGGTGTTTGTCCATCATGTGCTTCAAAAATTAATAATAACCAAGGATAGGATTGGGGAGAGATCAAGTTGATAACAGTAGACACAAAGTGGATAATCCTTGCTAAAGCTCTCAGTGTAGTGCCTGGAACTCGGTAAACACTTTGTATAAGTGTTGGCTGTTTTTCAATTAGATCACAAAGCTGTGTTCTTAACTACTTACCACACCATGTCTATAATAATAACAATTATAACTGATCATTGTTAGAGAATTATATGGAGCCACGTGGAACCACTAAATTCTCCTGCGTGCTATGAGCGGCCTCGGCACATTAAAATAATCTTACTTAATTGTAGCACCACAGACATGGTGAAAGTTAGGGAGGTTGAAGTACCAGATGCCTATGAAGAAAAGCAGACTGGGGTGAGCCCACAGTCAGGCACAGAGTGCTGTGTGACGTCGGAGGAGGAGGAGACTGAGTGGCCCAGTGGCTGGGAGGGATTTAAGTGTGGGCTGCTGCTAGAAGGACTTGGAGGGCAGCACCCCAGCAGGGAAACAGGGCAGGGCCACACAGAGGGACAGCTGAAAGTGCTCCAGATGGGGCCCACACGCAGCCAGAGGGGGACGGACGGCGGCCATGCACAGGAACTTAAGACTCCCGGGTCGGGAGCCCTCAGAGTCCATACACACAGTAGTAAACAGAAACAGAATTGTGAGCTGTGGGGAGATTAATTGGGTCCTGGGATAGGGAAGGGGTGGTGAGGTGGAACTAGTTTATAAGTCCACTGCAACCGCCAGGGGCGGGGAAGAGGCCTGGTTTTGGGGGGTGGTGGCAGAATGAAGGGAGTGGACTCGTGGAGGAACCATCTGGCTGGCCCAGGTGCAGGTGGGAGTGAGGAGGTGGGACACCTGGCCGCGCTCTTCTGATTCACTTGACAACTCTTTTGTTGTTGCTGTTGCTGGTTCTGGGAGGTGCTCTAGGGCTGAACTACCTCCAGCCCTTTTGAGTTTGTATTTTGAGACAGGGTCTCACTATGTTGCTGGGACTGGCTTGGAACGTGCCACCCTCCTGCCGTGGCTCCCAAGTAGCTGGGACAGAGGCCTGCACCACGGCACCTAGCTGCTTCTTGTGAGGGACTTGAGCCTTTCCCTGACTTGAGACTGTCCCCTCTCCATGGCTTCATATGGTGTTCTCTTGGTAGCAGCAGAGCAGACGACCCTAAGGGACAGGTGTGGCACCTAGGGTGCTTCTCACAAGGCAGCTCTACACCTGCTTTAAGACAGATGGTGGCACGAATTTGTTCTTCAATTGTCATTGGTTAATGACTCTCCAGGGGTCCGCCTCAGGGAGCCCAAGAAACCCACACTCTCTATTCTGGTGACATTCCAAACACTAGAAGCAGGTTCTCCCCACCCTGTTATCAACACTGTCATGGGCTGACTGACGCATGGATTTGCAGTGGGAGGCAGGCAGCCGCCAGGGTAGGAGAGGCTGGAGTTCTGTGACTGCGTCCCCAGCCCTCTCTGTCGCTGGGGTTCCTGAGGGAGCTGCCGCTCCTGGCCCAGAGGTGGAGCCCAGCCCTGGGTGCACAGGAGGCCTCCGGGTCTCCCAAACCAGCTCACAGCCAGGAAGTCGGGAGTTTTCTCCAAGTGAGCTCTAGTACCTTAGGAGAGGGCAGAGGCCAAACTTCAGATTTGTTCTCCTTATTTGTTTTCTTGTAAGACAAACTCAGCATCTCCAACAGTTGATTCCATGTAGCTGAAACTCAGTGCCAAGTGCTGATCATAGGGCGGGTGGGTTTTGTGTTCAGTGCAGAGCGTCTCCCTCATCCAAGACACGTCCTTGGAAAGGGCTGCGTGATGTCCTTTCCTCTCAGTGAGTCACCCTTTGTGCGGCGGCGCGGCCTCTCAGACCCACTTTTTGTCCCTCAGACTCCTCCACTTACTGCCTTCAGTCAGGTTTGGCGGTGGGAGCTACTACATGAGACCACAATGGGGGGACAGGGGTCGGGACATTTACTTCCCTGACCTCCAGGTGGTCAGGGGTCCCCCTCCCTTGGTCATGGCTCTTGTGGGGCTCTGGAAACAGCTTCCTCACTTTGTCCCTCAGCACCAGGGTGGGGCCACTCTCTCCCTCCGACCCCTTCCCTCTGGTGCTCTGCAAACGTCCCACCTCGAGCTCCCCGCGGTCACCACTGTAGATGTGCCCGCTGCTTCCTGTGGGGCTTTTACCAACAGGCAGACAGCACGCAGGACTGCCACTGTCACCCTCGGTTAGGTATGATGCAGAAGTCACACTTGGGAGTCTCACAGTTCAATCCCAGGTATTTCCTCAAGTTCATCATAAATCAAATACAATTTTTATTGATATGGTTTCCAAAAAATAGACTCTGGATTCCAGGAATAAGCCGAATCCAGAGTCTTAAATTCTCAGACTCCCTGGGTGGCAGGGTCCCCAGCAAGGCCAGCAAAGGACCTCTCTGGCTTCCCCTGCTAGTCAGCCAAGCTCGTCTTCAGGTGCCCCTATAGCCTGAAATCTCAACCCAAGTGGGCAGCGCACATCCCGGCTGGAGGAAGGCTGGCCACTCTTCAGCTCCACACCCCTCAACTGCTTGGTCCACATTCAGAGAAGTGAGTTGGAATGGACCAGGAGTGAGTTGTGAGATTTCTCCTCTACCTTGACATGACGGGGACCCATCTGTGTGTTGTGTGAGTGATGTTAAAAATGAGGCCTGGGCAGACACCTGGGTTAACTGGCTCCGTGGAGACAGGGCCCATCCAGTGAGATCCTCAGTCCTCCCTTCAGAAGATGTTCCTTCTGTGGGTGCCCAGCTGCTCATGCCTGGGTCAGAGGCCTCCCCACAGCACGAAGGAGAGGAAGCCCCGAGCTCCCGGAGGCCCAGGGCCCGTGGGAGCAGCCTCTTGGTGCAGAGGGTGCCAGGAGGGCACCTTTGTACACAGTGGGAGTACGCAGGCCCAGGGGAGCCCACTGAAGCCACGGTGAACAGGAAGAAGGAAAGGGGGGAATGGGACAAAGACTGAGCCCCCTGCCCTGCCCCGCCAAGCTCCTGTCCATCATGAGGGGAGATGGGGCCGCAGCAACGGAGCTGCAGGTACAGGGAGGGGGAGGCAGGAAATGAACTCAGCCGCTCCGACAGCAGCTGCGTGCCGTGCAGGGATGGGACATCACGCTGGCACCCTTCGCCTGAGCATTTTCGTCTTTGAGGCCATGAGGCACGTGATGCTGAGCCAATCCATGCAGGAAGGCTGCCTCGTCTCCACATCCCGGGCAGCTCAGGTTAGAGAAAGGGATCCCAGGATCACCAGTTACTGTTTTCCCACTGGTGGATTCCTCCTTACTCTTGCCCTCTCGATAATTAAGTCCTGGCCAGCTGTGTCCCTGGGCTGGGCTTCATGGTTACTCAAGACATCTCAGACCCCTGCATGGCACAGGCCTGTTCAAATCTGGCCAGGGTCTGCGGCCCCACAGCAGCTCTGGAGAGCAGCCCACCAGTGGAGGTTGTAAGGTGTTCAAAGTCCTCTGCTTGCTCCAGCAACCCAACCTGTGTCTTAGGGGCAGAAATGTCTTGGTGACAAGGGTAAAGACTTCTCGACAGCTCAGCCCACCCACAGGGCAAGGAAGGACCAAGTACACTCTCATTATCCAATCAGCCTCTGAGAAATGAAAGCAAGGATGGCCGCGAGGTTTTATAAAAACTCACCTCCACCTGGTACTGTTGGGCTTTTCTGGTCTCCCTCGGGCTGGTTTTGTGTTCCTGTCATTCCAAGGGACCCTCTCTGTACCCCAGACCTTGCCGCTCACACACTAACCTCACTCTTTCCCTAGTTCCTTCTGTTGCTCCCGGGCGAGGTGCGGGTGGGTCCTGGAATGGCCTCTCAGCTGCCCTCCATCCTGGACCACATCTTCCTTTATTATATAACAAGGAGACGGTGGTGGCATTGCCTGGAGGCACAGATTTTGTGGAGCAAGGTGAGGCTGGCCCATAAAAACCCACCATGACTTCTGAAGTGAGTTTCCCCTAACATCTAAAGAGCTAAAGTGACCAGAGTGCAGAAGGAAGATTTCACAACAAACCGATTTAATGGAGATCCAAGATATTAAACAGAGCTGGGCATTGCTGACAGATTTCCTGGGACTTGTTATGAAACCACTTGAACAGAACCAAGTCCTGCCTTATGGCCTTCTGGATGTACACTGGACTCTCCAACAAACTGCAATTCCTTTCACGCTCTCCTCTCCAGTCCAGGACACATACTGTCGAACACATAAGCACCAAAGCACAGAGGGCCCTGGACGACAGAAAACCGCCCTAGCTGGCCCAGCATGGCTCCTCTCCTCCCACCCTGCACCCCGGTGTCCTTCCACTCGGGCACTGCCACTCTGCCTGTTGGAGAGATCCTCTCTGCATCCTCGGCCCCTGAGGGGTGGTGGCAGGGTGTGCCTGAGCCCTGTGCTCCGCTGAGCAGCAGGTGGCCCAGGCCCTGTTCAGTCCTCCCTCCTCCTCTGCAGCTTAGTCCTGGTCTCCTCTTGCCGGCGTCTCCAAGCAGCGATGATGGCTTCGTCGTCCATCTCCTCCTCTTCCTCTCTGTCTGTGCTTCTCCGATACTGGCTCCTCCGCCCAGAGGCAAACCTGCCCTCCTCTCTGTTTTCTGTCCTCTCTTTCTCGCCTTCCTCTTCAGACCTCATGAAGCTCTGGGTGAATTTCCTCTTGGCTCCGAACTCAGAGAAGTCCGACTTGGATGACTCTTCCACGTCCTCCCAGTCCCTGGGCCTAGCCCAGTCCCGGTGCCGTGGCTCTGGGGACTCTTCCCCTTCGGAGGGTTCAGGGGTCCGGCGGAAGAAGTAGGGCTCCGGGCTCTCCTCTCGGGAGCTGGAGGTCTCACTGAATGTGGACCTGGAGAACTTGTGGGTCTCTCTGCCCTCCCTGGTGGAGGACGAGGAGAAACGGGAAGTGCTCCTCACAGAGCTGCCGTCCGCGTCGTGGTAGGAGGAGGTGTCCTGCTCCTCTGACCGGGATTTGGAGAACTTGTAACTGCAGGATTTGGACTCGGTTTCCCGGTGCAGGGAAGATCTGCTGTACCTCTCCCTGGAGCTGCCAGACCAGTCACTCTGGGGAGGAGAGTCTTCCTCGGTCCTGAGGCCACTGAGCCACTTATTGATGCTGCTGTCCATCTCCTTGCCATTTCTGCTGCCTCTCCTACAGTGGTCAGAGACCACCAGGGAGGAGGAGGCGTCCGTTTCAGGCTTTTGGGAGTTACTGCGGGAAGAGAGTCGGAAGCTCCCGATGGCGCTGTCTGTGTCCCCATCCCTATCACCGGCACCATCATCCTCTTCCTTGACCTTCTTCTTCTTGAACAGGGAGCTGTGTTTGTTGTCGGAGGCCAGCTTCTCCATTTTGTACTCGGACATCTTCTCCCTCAGCTCCATCTGCATCTCCCTCTCCTTGCGGCCGAGCTCCTTTAGGTCCACACTGTCAGCAAAGAGGCTGTAGATGGGCTTGCTGGTCCCCCTCACCCTGCTCCCAGCCCCTTCGGCCCTGGAGCTCAGTGAGGTGCTGGAGGACAGCACGGACTGGGAGTCGGAGCTGGGCCTTGCCTGGCTCTGACCCAGCAGGCGGTCACCCAGAAGGGAGCTGCTCTGTCCACTGAGCATGGAGACTTGGTCGTCCCCCAGGCAGCTGGTGGCTGGCCCTGCCCTCATGCTTGCCACGGACGGTGAGCGAGACAGCAGCAGCATTTCACCCTGCTTCTGAGCCAGGGTCTCACTGACCACACTGGCAATCCAGTTCTGGATGCTGGCGATGGAAATGGTGTCTCCAGGCCCCACTGGCAGGCTGGGCAGGGGGGTGCTGGGGTTGGCGGCCGAGCATCCCCCAATGCTGCTGGCGGCCTGGGACAGGTGGGAGTGGTGGCTCTGGGCGCTCAGTACTGACCCTGTGTCCCCATTAGCACTGACGGAGCAGGCTGCAGAGCAGAAGGAGGACAGGGGGATGCTCCCGCTGGCCACGGAGCCGTCCACCTCCCAGCTGGCCGTGGACTGGCTCTCCTGCAGCGTCCGCTGACTCCTCTCCAGCAGCTCCAGCCTCCGCTGTCTCTTCTTGGCCAGGACGGCGTCCTCTGCCTTGCCCAGCTCCATCACCTCCTCCTTGTTCTCGTTGCCCACCTTCTTCTGGTGCCTCAGCTTCCAGGCCTGGTAGGCAGTCAGGTTGACTTCCGGGGGGTTCCTCTCCCCGGGGGTATCCTCGGGGCCCTGCGCCTCACCGCTGCCCTCTCCCGCCCCTAGGTCTTTCTTGTGAAATCCAAACTGGATTCTCTTGATCTTCCACCTCTCCAGGGCAGTGAGCTTGTCCTTGTTCCTGCTGCAGAAGTTGTAGAAGGAGCTGGCCTCGGAGCACACGCTCTGCTGGTCATCCTCGGGCACCGTGCTCCCGGCCTCTGAGCGCGCGTCCTCCTCCTCCCTCCTGCTCCTGGAGCGGAACTCCCGCACGGCCTCCCTCTCGATCTCCAGCAGCCTCTCGTTCCACAGGTCCCACGTGCTCTCGGTGGACACCGAGTCCGAGCGGCGCCGGGCGCCTGGGCTGGGGCCGCCGAGATCCAGCTGCCGCAGGACACGCGCCTCCCGGCTGAGCGCGCTCTCGCTCTCAGAAACGCTGCTCTGGCTCCGCGCGCGCCTGCGCCTCCGCGCGGACTTGCCCTCCTCCTGGACCTCCTCGTCCTCCTCCTCCAGGGCCCACCGCTGGTGGCCCTGGGCGTGGTACCTCTCGTTCCGGCTCTGCCACTCCTGGACGATCCTCTCCACGCCCTGGTCCTCGAGCTCCTGCTCCTGCTCCTGGCTGGCCTGGCGCCAAGAGGCCGGCCCTGGACACTGTCCACCCCCGGCTGCGCTGCCCACTGAGAGGCCCTGGCCCTTCTTCCACTCCTCGTACAGCTTCTCCTCCTCCTCCTCATCAATGAGGGTGAGGGGCTCGGAGGCCTGGCTGGCCTTCCCCAGGGAGCAGCCGCTGAGGTGGCTGGTGGCCTCGTCCTCCTCCTCCACCATCAGCTGCGCTCGCGCCCCGAGGGTGCCCCGGGCCTCCTGGCCCTCCCCGGCTCCCTCTGGGCTGCAGTCCTCCTCTCTCTCCTCCATCAGCTGCTCGTTGAGCTCCCGCAGCTGCTTCAGGAAGCCGTCGTTGGGATAGATGGCCCGCTTCCTGCGCAGGGTCATCAAGGCCTCCAGGATGGCCATGTTGTGGAAGATCATCAGGTAGGCCGCCACCAGCACTGCCGACCGGCTGATGCCCATTTCACTGCTGACCAGGACTTTCCCTGCAAAGAGAACACACAGAGAGTGATGCCACCGTGGCGGCTGCCCCGTCCTGCTTCTCTGAAGTGCTGTTCGGGGTGCTGGACCCAGTGCTTGGAGCTGGTGTTCATCATCGCCTGAGTCCCGGAATCAGAGCAGATCCCAGGGCGGAAGAGCACCCCCAGTCAGTCAGAGCTTGGGATTGCCCTGTACAGTGTCCTCATGCTGGCTGGCCACCACCAGCCTCTGCAGGATGCTTCCTGCGATTTGGAGCTCACTGGCTCACGGAGACAGGTGGACATGGCCCCCTTCATGTGGGATCACTCGAGTCTTAGAAGTTCTTTCCTATCTAGGGCAAAGCATAACAGTGCAACAGCAGTCAGCGCTCCTATTCTGACATTCTGGATTCAAGAATGAATACATCCATATGATCCCGACCTATGTGCAAAAATCCTCGAGAGGATCACTATCATATTCTTCCCTAAGGATTTTTTTTTTCTGGCTATTATGTGTCTTTCAATCAATATTCAAACTTTCTTTTTCATATTTCCATGCTATTCTAGACACTCTCCTCCAGGTTAAGAGTTAAACTTATCAGTTGCTCACTGAGGAGTTTGGGTCTAGGATGGAGCCAAACATGTCACGTTTGGCTGAATGGCATACAGTAGGTGGAACCCTCACCACTCTGGCTCTAAGAACATAGCCTTCATTTATGCATTCTGTATCAGTCAGCTGTCCATTACTATAATGAAATACCTGAGGCAGGCTACTTTACAAAGAAAAATAGTTTATTTGGGCTTATGGTTCTGTAAGTGCGACATCCAGGAGCCTCATCTGGTGATGGCCCTCCTGCTGGCAGAGTCCCAAGCAGTGCAGAACATTACAGGATAAGAGGCAGGGAGCATGCATCTGTGTCTGCCTTCATCTTCTCCCCTTCTTCAAACGTTTCCAGGATTCAATCATGAGGCTCCACCTTAATGCCTGCATCCGAACCTCATCCTTCCCAAAGGTCTCTGAACACCATACTCTGATTAAGTTCCCACCCTCTTAACACCTCACAATGGGATTAAATTCCAGTAAGGGAAGTGCTGGGCGACACTCAGACCAACCTGAACCACAGCACCACGTGCCCGGGCCTGTGGTCTGTGTGGGTGGGCATGTCACACAATGGGCTCAAGTCATCTTCTATATCAACCGAAATCTATAAAACTTAAAAAGATTCCAAGTCTGTCTTCCTTATCTCATGGCATCTCACAGATTCCTTCCAGTACTGCGGCAGCTGTGACCTGCTCGTAAGTCTGCGGGGCTAGTCCAGTCATGACCCTGCCATTCAGCACGTCAGTCATCTGCCCCTCCCTTGTGCTTCTCCTCTGCCCTGAACAGGATGGCCTTGGCGTCTACACCACCCCTCTGGTGCTGGCTTATAGTGCAGACCAGACCCCTGGAGACCTTCTTCCTGGCCGTCACTGTCTGTCTGCCCACAGTCTTGGGGGACCTTTAACGTCGGCTGAGAGCCCTGATTAGATGAGATGGGAGGCGAGTCTCCTTATTCTGTCTCCCTGCCAGCCAAGGCCATGCCTTTGTCACACAAGGGGTCAGAGATGAGATGGGCCCTGAGGCTCAGCGATGCTGCAGGTACTGTTGCCAAGATCCGGTACCCACTGGGGGACACAGGAGAGCAGAGTTCAGGGGTTCAGGCCACTGCTTACTATGGGCTGCCTGCCCCCCCACTCCAGCCCAGGGCTCCACGGTCCCTCCCTGGGCCATCTGGTAGGACCAAGGCCTCACCTTGGACTTGCCAATGCATTCCAGCACGTGACCACCCAGTCCTCCTCATAAGGGCATCAGATCCCACTCAGACGAGGCTGCAGGTTCCGTGTGTCTCTGGGCCTACTGTTCCCTGAGGTCCCTCCGAGGAGCCGGGGTGGCCTGAGGGACTGCTGGTGGGTAGAAGCCCATGGCGATGGGCAGAGGCAGGTGATCGGCTAATGCCAAGCCTGTGTTTGCCACCCAGGGAAGCGAGGAAGGGTGGGACCAAGAGTGCCCTGCCTGTCCTTGCTCCTGGCCACTCGGTGCCACACTCCTGTGGTCTCTGGATCCTCCTGTGGCCTCCTATTGAAGGCCTCTGCTGCTGTGAAGGGTTTGGGGTGGTTTTCTGTTACCAGCAACCAAGGGCATCTTGATTGTTACATCTGGCAAAGTCACCAGACTGCCAGCGGGTCTCAGCTTCCAGGACAGTTAGATGTGGATAACAGCACTGTCCTGAGGGGTCGGGGGTGTCCCTTTCTACCCTCCTCCTTGTTAGCAGCTAGTGTCCAAGCATTTAAGAGCAGAGGAAGCCACAGGAAGAAGGCTCTAGGGTAGGGGCGTTCATGAGTGGGACCTACCCTACAGGTAGCAGCCAGAGTCAGGGCATGGCCCTCTGCTGCCCGCTCAAGAGCGAGGCCTGAGGGACAGGAGAGTGTGGGAGACCAACCTTGCATGTGACTGAGTCACACTCCCGGCTGGGTGCTGAGGCGCTCAGTCACAGAAATGTGTCAGAGCTTTCCCCACCCTACTTGGGTTCGGGGGTCGGTGTCTCATGCATGGGTGTGCCTTGCTACAGCCCCGTGGGTGGAGCTACGCTCACCTGTTCCTTTGTAATATTACCCCTTGCCCTGTTTAGGATAGAATGTTGCATGGAAGTGCCTTGTGTGTGTCCCCTTATCTTACTGTTCCCTGGGGTGTGGCCTACCCAGGTGTCAGTCAACCTGCTGACAGTGGACATCATGAAGATAGACTCAGCCCCCTGAAACCTGACCCCTTGCCTCATTTGAGTAGCTTCTCCTCAATAAAAGGGGTCAGCGCATGCTCTCGCTCTCTCTCTTCCTGTGGACCCTTAAGTTCAGAGGAGCCGTCTCAGCGACCCCAAAGAAAAAGGTATTTGGGTCTCTTGTCTCTTGCACAGCCCAGTCAGCCCAGTTCAACTGGAGTGACCCCTGAGCCTTTTAGTCGTAAGAACAGAAACCTGGCAGGAGAGGCCACCTCACCAGCAGACTGGGTGCACGCCTGCTGACACCAAAGTGGGTGTTCAGTGTGGGCTGGCGCCTCATGGACACAGCAAGGAGCTTCCTCCCGGAGCCACAGCTCCTGCACCCAATGCAGCATCCTCCCTCCGCCTCCCCACAGGCTCTCGTGGTGCCTTGGTGGCCCCCAAAATGAGTTGAAGCTTCTTTCGCCCTGGATGCTGTGGGGACCTGCCACCCACCCTGTGTCTGATGCTCTTGGCTCCCTCTCCACAGGGGCCTTGCTCTCCAGGTCCAGTGGAAGGAACAGGTCCCCTCCCCAGACCCTGGACAGATGCCAGCAACCCCAATGTGTCCAAGGGCCCATGTTTTTTAAAGTAGGAGATTTTTAAGCATTACGTGTGTGTGCATGTGTGTATTTATGACACACACGTGACGTGTGTGCATGTCCCATTAGATGTGACCTATCTCTGATGCTGGTGGTGACAGGAAATGCCCTTCCCAGGAATGCCACATGGTTTATCACAATAATGGCATGACGTTCAGGCATTCACCAAGAGCTGGGTGTTGTGCTAAATAAACCCTGATATGCATTAAAGATTTTTATCCCTCATGGCAACTTTATTTTTTAAAAATTTTTTTAGTATTTATTTTTTAGTTGGACACAACGTCTTTATTTTAGGGCCTCGCACGTGCTAGGCGAGTGCTCTCCCGCTGAGGCCCAGCCCAGCCCCTCATGACAACTTTAGAATCAGATGTTTTGATCTTTGTTCTGTGTTGAAGAAAACTGGAGCTCCCCGGGACAGGGCAACAGCCCAGTCCAGGTGGGAAAAGCCCAACGAATCCTGGACTGAGACCCTGCCCTCTGGCTGCCGTTCTGTGTCCACTGTCCTGGCTCCAGCCTGTCCTCCAGGCTCTGCTGTGGCTACCGTGAGATCACTTCCCCTGGGGACCAGGGACTCAGAAGGACCTCCCAGATGGCCTCTCCAAGGAGCCGGTCAGCCCTGGGAGCCACCGCAGGACAGTCCCTGCCTTGCGCTTGTCAGCACCCCACACCTCCCGCCCTCCCTGTCACCTCTCCTCGGCCAGCTCAAGCGTGCCCATCTGTTGTCTGGGAGTCACCAAGGACCCGCACACGAGAGGCCCCGGGATTGCTTGTGGGGTCAGTGATCATCCTGTCCTTTCTCCACTTCCTAGAGAACAGCGTGTGGTCAGATCCCCCCTTGCTTCTACCCAGGGGGAGTCCACAGCCCGAGCAGCAGAGCCCCTCACCTCTGTAGGTCAGCAGGGCCTCGTCGAGGAACTCCGCAGCCTTCCGGAAGTGCTGGGAGATGTCCACCTCGGGGAAGTCGTCCACCTCCAGGCCCAGGTACTGGATCTCCAGCCCAGTGTAGAATTCAGGGCCAGTGTAGACACCGGTGCCGTGGGCAGCATTCAGGATGTGGGTGATGCCCAGCCTCTTCAGCCGCCCCTTGTTCACAGCCGCGCTCCTGCAGGGAGAGCCGGGCAGGTTGACCACCATGATGGGAGCCTGCCTCTGGGCCTGGAGACCCAGCAGGGTGAGTGCCTCCTCCTCTCCCCAGGAGGTCTGGGGCGCACCGTGGACACCTGTGTTTAAAGGGGCCTGACTTGGCTGCTGCACGAGAGAGAGAAGAGACGGAGCTGGATGGGCAGGGTGGGGGGAAGGAGATTGGGGTGCAAGGAATCTTTAGGGTGATCCAGGGTTCTCTACTTGCGAATCCCATACCTTGGGAATGCACACTCACCCAAGCACAAAGCTGGCAGACAAGACATTAGGTGTGTGGTGCACGGATGACACACACTGTATTGCCCAAATCCCCTCATATGCAACAATTTTAACTCCATTCAAAGATCCTAAAAATGAATAACTGCCCAAGACTGTGAAAGAAGAAAAAGATGGAACAAGAACCCGTGCTTTGTGCTGCAGTTGAGTTTGAAGGGCTCAATTTGAGAGCCCTGAGCACAGGCCTGCCTGGGAAGGAGCAGGACAGTGAGCCGGGGCGGCTGGAGGAAGGAGTTTCAGACCTCATGTCCCCAGCTATCTCCTACTGCCCACCTGGGCCCGGGTCCCCCTGTGCTTGTGGACACCTGGGTAATGACATTGGGAGCACATCCATTCATCAGGCAATGGATCAGCCAAAATCACTTGCCTATATTAACCTGCTGGTACCAATTATGCACTGGTAAGGCCTGGAGGGATAACACGTGGAATGTGGAAGTTGTCTTTGTTTTTGTTCTGGAAACCATTCATAAACTTTTAAAAAATAACATTTTTTTCTGATTACGAAGACAATAAATGTCTTGGGAACTTGTAAAATTCATAACAAACCTAGACAGGAAACTAAAGCCACTTGTAAAACCACTTCCCAGAGACTCCTACTGCTAACTTGTTGATGGAAAAGCGCGTGTGCGAGCACACACACACACACACACACACACACACACACACCCCTCTACCTATCTGTGAGCATTCAGTATTCTTTTGTAACCCGGTTTCCCGCCCACTGTGTGGCACACACTTTCGTGTGTTGGTGAGCATGCGTGCAGACCAGCACTGTGGACGGCTCCTGCCGTTCTGTCCCATGGCTGTTGTGGATGTCCAGGGGTGGTGGACATGGTGTCAGGAGTCTGTGTCAGGAAAGGAGGCCCAGAGGAGGCACCCACGGGGCAAGGCTAGATCAGGGAGCCTGGGCATCTGTTTGCGGGTTTGGGGAGTCTCTCCCCAGGCCAGGCCAGGGCAGGGCACGTGGTCAGGCAGCCTCGGGGGCTGGAGCTGCGAGGGCTGTGGGCGGAAGCTGAGGAATGTCACCTCTCCCAGGCACTAACAGAGGGGAGACAAAGGTCACCACCACCAGCATGGTCACACTCACTTCTCAGCTATGAAGACGTTGGGCCAGACCTCATCCACCTCGTTCCGAGGGGCCTCCTGGCGGTCCTGGACCAGGGCCCGCTGCAGGTCCAGCACGCAGGGGGTGTTGTAGAGGCTGGCGTCATCCATCTTCTCCCTGACACGGTTGTACAGGTCCTCCACCAGCAGCTGCTCAGCGGACTCCAGCATGCCCGGACACTCTGCGTCTGCTCTGAGCCCCCGAGGCTTGAGCTCTACGGGCAGCAGGTGGCATTTGCATTAGGGACTGAGGACACCGTAGCCTTCCCTGTTCCTTGGAGAACTTGTACTGGCCAGCTCTCTGGGGACTGTGGGCATGAGCTGAATGCCAGGGGATCTGCAGGACGGACTTAGCAAGGCCCCAATGGCCCTCTGCACCAGCTAGACACTGGGGTCAGGGTCAGCTGCAGGTGGGCAAGGGTGATGGGAAGAAGCTGGGTTCCCTTACTCTCTCCTTGGTTTCTCTAACGCTGGCTGCTCACAGCTTAGACATGGTCCTTGAGAACTAGGGTCTGTCTGAGTCACACTTAGGAGTCCTATGGTGCTCAGCACGAAGGGGATGCTCCGAGTTATTTTCCAAATGAATGGACCATGTTCTTCCCTAACCTGGTTCGCTCTGCTGGTTGGACTCCCTTACCTGTGGAATGCAAATTACCCTGGGAAAGTAAAGCTTTCAGGAGTCACGGATACAGCGTTACCTGAGTGTTCACTTTAACAATTTCAGTTAGTATTTGCTTTCCCGCACCAGAGCCTGAGCACCTGGAGTCCCCAGCCATCCTGACCCCAGACAGGTGAGTTTACCAATCTCAAACCAGGTTCAGTGTCTCTCTGACACCAGGTCAGAAAAGCTCAAATTCCAGACCAGCTCAGAGTCTGACTCATCCCTCTGAGCCGACCTTATCTCCTGATAATATACCAGCTCATAAGTTAGCCAACGGGAGAGGGCCAGGGAGCAAGATGCTTTCCTTCCCTAAGGAGGCGGGAAGGAACAGGAGAGAGAAGAGCCTCTCTGGGTAGCCAAAGGCACTGACGGAGAGAAGAAGAGAGAGGAGAGGTGCAGCGTCCGCGATGGACACGGCCTCTGGCCTGCACCTCCTCCTCCCTGAGGGGCGGCCTCCTGCAGTGGTGGCTGTGGAAGAGGGACAGCCCTTCAGGGAAGTATCCAGCAGGTTCTGAAGTGGGCTGCTGTTCCAGGATTGGAGTCCAGGGAGTCCGGCTGTGCCTGGGCCCTGGCGGAGGCTTCTGTGTGTCTGAAGTGAGGAGTACCACCCCTTGCAGTTCCAGCAGGTCCCACTCTAAATGTTCTCTGATCTCTGTTTCAAAAGCAGGAAGGAGGCTGCAATGCCAGAGCTCTGTGTTGTTTAAAAATAGATGAAGCGTTCCTATTTTCCCCACCGCTCAGATTTCTCTTCTGGCTCCCTGGGGTCTCCTACAGATATAAAAGCACAAGGAACCAGATGCCTTTCCTCTGCTGCCTGTAGTCGGAGCGCTCTCCCGGGCTCAGTGGAAGACACAGCACTGTTCCTGAGCCTTGGAGCAGCAGTTGTTTTGATCTCCTTCCTTTTCAGTTTACGAACAAATGTCCCGTCCCTCGCCTGGCCCTCCTGCTTTCCCTGGGCCTCTGGTTGGAGAACATGGGATGTGCACTTCCCTCACCTTGGTTACAGTACACCCGCTGCCTGATCAATGTTCCTAATTATTCCTGTAATAATTGGCTTCCGAAGAAAGCTGAGGCCACACCCATCTCCTGGCCCTTCCCGGGAGGTGGCCAGCCCAACTCTGCCCTCCTGATCCCTAGTGCTGGTAACATTTTAACCTGCCACCTGATACATTGTCCCTTCTCTGCGATACATTGTTTTTTCTTTCCTCTGAGTCCTTCAGGCACTAAGGCTGATGCAAGTTAGTTTTAATGCCCTAGAAAAGGGGAGAGAAGATAAGACCTGGAATAAAAAAGCCATTTCTCTTCTTTTGCTTCAAACTAGACATTGAATGTCCACGGCATTCTGTAGACTTGAAAGTACAGCTTTCAAAGAGGAAAGGAGTTTTCTACAACTCCTCAAGCTGGACTGTAACTCATCAAGGCCTGGAGAGCGGCCTGCGGAGTGGAGCACAGGGCCGAGGTGACCCGGGCGGAGGTTAGGAACTCCCACACAGGAAGGAGGAAGAAGGCCCTGCTGCGCTGCGGTGTGCAGGGGAAATGCCGAGAGCGCCAGATCAAGGTGGAGGCACTGCCCGGGTCCAGGCCCGGCCTGGCGAGGAGCAGAGGGGTTGGGAGGAGGTGGGGCCTCCCAGTGCCCGGGGCAGCCAGCCAGGTCGCCCAGCCAGGGCACCCCGGATTCTAGTTCTCCGTGAGGTGTGAGAGCTCCAGTGTCCTCCAGAGCCCTGGTGGGGACCCAAAGGGCCAGGGGTCCAAGAGAACCTGTGGTTAAGGTGGACATGGGTGGTTGGCATGACCAAGGCCAGGGAAGGGACCGTGCCACCAGTGGCGGGAGCCAGATCAAGCCCAGGGGCCAGAGGGTGCTGCTTCAGCAGTGCTGCCTTGCGCTGCCCACCTCCCCCAGAGGCGTGGGGGCCCAGGAAAGCCAAGGAGTGAAGTGAATGATGATCTGTCCAAAAGTGACCGGGAGGAAAAATCCCTCCCACTGGATGAACGTCCTTGAGTGAAGCACAGTCTGCCGTCAGCTTCAAAAGGCAAAGGCACAGTGTGGACCTCGCTCCTGCCCCTTCCTGCCTGCTCCCACGAGCCCCTCAGTTGAAGACCACCAGAAGCTCGGAGGACGCAGACATCCCTTGAGGATCCGTTTGGAGCCATTTGGGCTCTCAGGTTTGGTCTCTCCTATAAGCCACCTGCCCACGACCCTTGAAGTCAACCAAAATGGCTCAACAGGAGGCCGGGGGCAGCTTGGGGCTGCCTCCCCACAGCCAAGGAGAACTGCTGACCTCCTCCCTCCCACAGAGTTGACAGTGGCTCTGGCAGCTCTGCCCTCCCACGCTGCCCTCCTGAATGGACAGGCGGCGCTGGGGACCCCCGCCCAGGGCCCACCAGGTCACCTTCGCTGATGATCTGTTTGGCCGCCACGGCCGAGGAAAGGTGAATGGGCTCCATGAAGATGCTCTCCGTCTCCGCGTCCGAGACCATCGAGAACCTGAAAGAGGGGGACATGCAGGTGAGGCAACCCCGCACAGCTCTGAGGGAGGCCGCTCTGGGCAGAGGCGCAGCCTGGACCTGGAATGAGCACCAACGGGGAACCGCGAGCTGTGGAGGAAAGGCGCTGGGCCCAGGAACTGCAGAACACGCACTGCCCACGGCCGTGTCCTGGAGCCTGGTGGAGGTTGCAGCCCTGCTGTGGGGGAGGAGTGCACCCGGGGCTGGGGGACCCACCCTGACGCCACCTCGCTCTGTTAGAGTCCAGCGGTTCTTTCCCGTCTTGTCCTCTGTGGTCAATACTGCAGGGTGACCTGTGGGGTCTTACAGGGGTCTGCTGGCTGGTGGGGCAGGGAGGCTGTGGCCATCCCCTCTGTTCCTGGGTCGTCTCCTGGCTCCTGAGGGGGTGGGTAATAATGAAGCCCTGGCACAGGCCAAGTGAAACGCCAAGGATCAGACTGAGCCCACGGGTGCCCTCCAGTAACTTGGAGAAATGTCAAGGCTGTTTTCCAAAAGAACTTCAGTGCAGGTACCAGAAGGGACCCCTGAGGAGCGTGGGGAGAGACAAGGTTAGGACCACCGCGGGTCCCTGGGACTCTTTCCTAGTGGGTTCTGCTTTCTACGTGTTGGATGAGCTTTGGTGTGCGTGTGTGTGTGTTGGGTTTCTTAATCTTTCCTTTAGGACCAGAGAAGTGGGAAGATTTAGTGGATACCATTTCTGAGTGCCTTCTATGAATGTAATTCCGACAAATCCCCCACAGAGTAGGTTTTACGATTCCCGCTTTACAGATAAAGAAACAGTGGGCAGGTCTTGGGTGAAAACACAGAGCAGTCCTGCTTCACGTCCTGCTGGAATCTCTTCACCACAACACACTGACACCCTCAGGTCAGAACAGAGAAGTGAGACCACTTGCTCAAAAAGCAACCTGAGCCCCAAGGCCCCATAGAGATTTTAGAATTCTTGCTGAGAGTGTGGACGGGCTGATGAGTCAAGTTGAGTCCGGATAATTGAACAAAGCCAACTCGGGCTAAGATGAATTAGAATGGAGTTAAATTGAGCTCATCAGCAGAACAGCTGCCTTGAAGTGAGTGTGTGCAACACCAGGGTGCACCCTCGGGAGATGGCTGCACCTGGCACCCGCAAGGCCAAGGAGAAAGAAAGCACCTTTGCCAGGAGAGAGCAGTAGCCTGCGGTTGTCCCCAGGATGCGGCCACACCTGTCCCTGCAGCTGGAGGGACAGCACAACGTGACCTTATCATCCAAAGTAACCAAGACTGCGTGGTACTTGTTTAAAACCCAACACACAGACCAACGGGACAAAATGGAGAGCCTAGAAATAAATCCACACGGATAAATCTGCTGCCAACTGAATCTCAGTAAAGGAGCCAATAAACGCATGGGAGAAAGGACAGCCTCTTTAGTGTGAACGGGACTGCTTCCTCAGTTTCTTTCCAGAAAGTTCATATTTTTGGAACATAAAAACGCTGTCTATTTTTGTATGTTAATTTTGTATCCTGAATCCTCACTGAATGCATTTATCAGTTCTCATAAATAGTTCAGGTGGGGTCTATAGGTTTTTCTAGGTGTAGAATCATGCCACCTGCAGACAGGGATAATTTGACTCCTTCCTACTTGTGTTCTTTCATTTCTTGTTCTTGCCTACTGGCTCTGCTCAGACCTCCAGCACCAGGCTGAATCCCAGTCATGGAAGTGGGTACCCTTGTCTCCTTCCAGGTCTGTAGGAAACGCTCACAGCTTTTCTCTGCTCCAACGGCGATGTGTGGGTTTATCACATACAGCTTTTGTTCTGTTGAGGTTCAGTTCTCCTATGCCTAATTCAGAGTTTTAATCATGAAGAGCTGTTGAATTTTATTAAACGCTTTTCTGCATCTATTGAGAAGAGCATTTGCATTCCGTCCTTCATTCTTTTGCTGCGATGCATTCTATTTATTGATGAGTGCATGTCTGTCCCTCCTGGAATCCCTAGGACACACCACTCTTGACCACATGCTGTTGGGTTCAACTTGCTGGTGTTTCTGAGCACTTTTGCATCACATTCATCAGTGGTCTGTGGAGTTTGTGGCTGTGGCTGTGTCCTTGTCTGGTTTTAGTATCAGGGTGATGTTGGCCTGGGAAAAATGTGTTTGGAAGAGCTCCTCCCTTTCATTTTTTGCAATAGTTTGGGAAGAACTGGTGTTAGTTCTTTAAAAGTTTGGTAGAACTAAGCAATGAAACCACTCATCTCAGGCTTTTCTTTGTGGGGAGACCTTTCATGACCGAGTCAGTATTATTCCTCATTATTAGTTCTGTTCAGGTTTTCTGTCTTCATGGTTCAATTGGGGTGGTTGTATTTGTCCAGAAATGTACCCATTTCCTCTAGACTCCCCCTTTTGTTAATGTACAGGTGCTCACAACAATCCCCGGCCACCCTTGTATTCCTGTGCTACCCGATGTCACGCCTCCTTTCTCATCCCTGGTTTTATTTACTTGGTCTTCTCTCTTCTAGGAGAGTCTAACTAAAGGTTGGGTGATTTTATGTTTTTGACAAACAACTCTTCATTTTGTTACTCTTTTGTATTTTCTATCTCTGTTTTATTTATTTATACTCTTTACTTTGTTATTCCTTTCCTTCTATTAATTTTAAGTTTGATTTGTTCTTGCTTTTCTAGTTCCACGAGCTGCATCATTAGGTTTCTTATTTGAGATTTTTTTAAATATAGGTTCATATTGCTGTAAACTCCCCTCTTAGTACTGCTTTCGTTGTGTCCCACAGGTTTTAGTATATTGTGTTTTCATTTTCATTTGTTTTAATAATTCTTTCTCTGAGCTTCTTCGATGACCTATTGTTTACTCAATGGCATGTTGTCTAGTTTCCATGAATTTGAACAGTTTCTAAAGTTCTCTTGTTGATTTCTGGTTCAGTCCTCTGGTCAGCGAAGGTAACTGAAGGCTTGGTTGGATTGGTGGCCTGGGCTGCTGAGCCGTCGGGTCTGCCCTAGAAGCGCTCCATGTGCTGACGGGAAGTGCATCCACTGCTGAGGATGATAATACCCCGGGAAGGTCTCTTAGTCCATTTGCTCCTGTGTTTTGTGTTGGATTTTAGTACTGATGAAAGGGAGTGTTGAAGTTCTGTACTGGAGCCCACCTCTCCCTCTGGACCTAATGACATTTGCTTTATGAAATCGGGTGCCTCAGCATTACGTGCTTGCACATTGACAATTCTTATTCCTCTCCTTGAATTGATCTCTCAGGTGTTGTGTGGTTTCCTTTTCTCTCTTTCCAGTGTTGAACTTGGAGTCTGGGTGATCGTAGTGGGTCTTGCTCTTGGGTTCCCTTTTGGAGGCATGCCTCTCCCACTCCTTCCCTCCCACTCTCTGGTCTTTACTGGTGAAGTGGCTTTCTCTAAGCAGCCTGTGGTCAGGTCTTTTTTAGAATTCATCCAAGCAGTCTGTCTGTTAATTGAAGAATTCCGCCATCTGCATTGCAGGCGACTGTTGATGGGTAAAGATTCACTCCTGTTGTTTGTTAATTTTCCTCTGGAGGTTTGGAATTTCCTTCCTTCCTTCCTTTTTCTCTCTCTCTTTGGGGTTTTCTGTGTTGATAAGTTTTGGTTCTTTTTCTCCTGTTCATCTGCTTTCCTGGTGGGTTTTGCACTTTGGTAGCTTCGTGTGGTAGGGGTCTTCCTAGATGTCAGACTCCCTTCAGCATCTTTCACACGCCAGTCCGGTGGCGACAAACTCCCTCCATTTGGGCTTGTCTTAGAAAGTCCCAATTCCTCTTCCTTTCTAAAGTCTGGCTGCTCTGGAGGTTGGCAGATTTTTTTTTAGAATTCAAATATTTCATCCCGTTTCCTCTAGGCCTGTGCGTTTTCTGCTGAGAAACCTGATGTTAGTCTAATGGTGTTGTGACCGGAAGCTTTTCTTTGCTGTTTTCAGAGTTCCCTGCATGTCCAGATCTTCCCACAATTTGGGAATTTCCCATTTTTTATTTCACTGACTGTTTCCCTGCCTTTCCCCTTCTCTTTCAGAACATCCATAATTCTAATATTTGTTTGAAAGTGTCCTGTAAGTCTCAAAGTGCCCCCCACTTTTATTTATTTACTTACGTGACTCTTTGAGTTTAGGAGTCCCTAATTGGCTTGGTCTCCTCTGTAGCTGAGGGCCTCGCCGTGGTCCTCCCTGGCTCCCTGGGTCTTCAGTTCCAGGTGGCTGTTAGCTTCTTCTCTGTGACCTCTCTCTGCCGGATTTCTCATGTATGTTGGAGATTGTTTCCCAGTGTTGTCGAGCTGTCTGTCTGTCTGTGTCCTCTAGTGTCTCACTGAGCTTCCTTAGAACAACTCTGCTGAATTTGTACTCAAGTGTCTCAGGGATCCCCCCAGTGTCTGCTGCTGGAGTTAGTGTCCTGTGCAGCTGCCATGTCACCTGCTTCTCTGCACTTCCTGTGACCTGTGTGGATGTCTGCACATGGGGTGGGTCTGTTATCTCTGCCAACTGTACAGTGGGTTTCACAGTAAAAGGCGGTCCTGGAGCAGTGTGTGGGGTCAGTAGGCAGGCTTCTTCAGTCTCTGGGTAGCTTCTTCAGCTGTCATTGATGGCATGGTGTCCTTGATTGACATGGTGCATGTGGCAGCAGGGTTGGAGACCCTATCCATTGCTGCAGGCCACACAGGGTGGCACATACAGCAGTGGGGTGGGTGTCCTCTTCACGTCCACCCCAATGCGCTCAGGCAGATACAGGGCAACAGTGGTGTGGTGGTCAGCCTTTGGGGGCCGTGTGGGCGTGAGGCCTGGAGTGAGCCTGGGCAGGATTCGCGCCAGTCTCTGCAGGCCGGGCAGGGTGGTGGGGCTGTTCCCCTGAGCCCTGGCAGGTGTGGTGCAGCCTGCATGCAGTGGGTGCAGAGTGACCTGTCAGTCTCTGGAGGCTGTGTGGAGTGAGCCACTCCAGCGTGGTGGTGGGGGGGTGAGGTACAACTTGCATGAAGGTGGGGCAGGGTGCCTGGGTGGCTGGCGCGTACCTGTAAGTCTCTGGTGGCTACATGCAGGTGGCAATGTGCCTGTGTGATGGGGTGCGGCACACGCAGCACATGCCTGGCAGGCCCTACACACTGTGTGTAAGTCAGGCCGTGGCCACAGGCCGAGACGGCACAGCAGAAGGTGGGCAGGACCAGGTGGGAAGGACCCAGCAGCCCGCAGCACGGCCCTGTGGGGGAGGTGCAGGGTGAGTGGGTGCCCTTCTGGAGCCGTGATGGGGCGCACTCCGTAACACCCTCATGGGGCTTGGGGCCACGAGGTGCAGGATTGCCCAGCAGGGGAACCCAAGGTAGCCCTGGTGCCAGGTGGACGGCTGCAGGCCTCCCCGTGTACTTCTTCCCCATTATGAAAGGACTTTCTTTGGTTCAAACTGATCCTGACTGGGACAAGGGGTGGCCTCTGCAGCACTTTGTCCCCTCTTCCCTAAGCCATCTGCAGTCTCCCCGTTCCGCAGCACCCCGTTCTGTCCATGCTGTGTGCAGAGTTCTCCCCTGAACATTCCAGCCAGAGGGTAGCTGTTCGCTCTCGGATTGTCACTCTTTTGGGGGAGGTGGCTTGCCCAGACCTCACACAGCCATCTCGGTCTCCCTGAGCTCGGGTTCCCTGCCTGGCTCTTGGCATGGTCCCTGAAGTCCACTCCCAGCCCATGCAGGATGAGGGCTGGCCTCCCTGCCACAGTCAGCCCTGTGAGGAGCCTCTCAGGCAGAGCCCCACGTTTCCGACCACCTGATGCCTGTGAAACAGAGACAAGCCGCCCAGTGAAGTCCTGTCCAAATTCCCGATCCACAAAACGGAGAAAAATAAGTGGATGATTTTCAGTCACTAAGTTTTGGGATCGTTCATTAAGTCCCAGTAAATCAAGGGAGCGGTGTTACTCCTGAGGCTTTGCTGTGAGCTCTGGGCAGGTGCAGGGTGTTGTCCTGCCTGAGAGTGACAGAGTCAGAGAGCCTGACCAAGGCCAGCCAGCCAGTCTGCTGGGGCTGGGAGTAGCCACAAGCCCATGCCAACATGGCCAGCAGAGCCTGCTCTGGACGGCCCTGTGTACCAAGCCTGCTCCCCACAGGGCCGTCAGCATCTCAAGTTTTGTACTATTGTGAGTCATATTTCCATATTAAGGGATTTTTAAGTTTCAGGTATTAACATTGCTTACATTACTATTAATAAAATATGAGTCCTTGCATGTGCTAAGGGTCAGCATCATGTGAACTGAGGTTTGGGGCAAAACAAAGCCACGCAGATCCACCCTGAGAATCTCAGGGCTGCACTGGGACTGAAGCTTTGAAGAGCCGCTCCTCTCTCCCCCTCTCCCCCTGGGCAGCCTCCTTTGTTCCTCTGTGGGCCTCCAGGGCCCTGCATTCCAAAAAGGATTTCTCAGATGTGTGAGCAGTGTTCCGAGCACTGACACAGACTGGAAAGAGGCCCCACCTGTCAGGTGTGCAGAACAGCCCCACAGGGGGCTCTGCAGGGCAGGGGTGCTGCCCAGATCCTGGCTTGGCATCATCTACTCCCTCTCCCTAAACACACCGACCTCTGATTGTGAGGATTTGGCTTTAGGTGAAAATCCTCAGGACTGAGATATTTTGCAAAATATACCTAAACTCTGAGGCTATGGGTTGATAGGGGAGAATTTGAAATTAAAATTTGAAAACAGAAATGACTGAGAAACATTTCCCTTCTCGTGGGTGTAAAGACGAAACTTCTCAAATCTGAGAAAGCACACGTGAACTCTACCCAGGACGATTTTAGAAGGTGGCAGATTTGTCGTTGAGAAATGGGGATGGAGAAGAGTAAGTGGGTCTCCTCCCAGCCCTGCCGCATCTCCGTCCTGGGCTGCTCCACGTGAGCGAGTCACTGCCACGAGGGAAGACGTAAGCCTAGTCGTCATAAGTTGTTCAGCCCCGACACTGTTTATTAAGTCTAATAAAGAGGGCTGTGTCCGTCGGACCCCAGAGGACCCTGTTTTCTGCAGAGAAGCAGGATGGCAGAGAAAGAACGAGGAAGGAGCAGCCCGAGAAGCTGTGCCCGGTGGGGGATGTTGGCAAGCCTGGTGAAATGGCAGCCCTAGGGGTCGTGACCTACGGCCACACCTGTGCCCCAGCCACACACCTGAGATGGACACTCGGGCGATGGGAAGGCCGCAGGGGCCGCTGTTCAAGCAGATGGGAGGGGAAGGAGGACCTAGGATGGAGACATGCCTCCTCGCAGGACGGGGGGCAGCAGCTAAACGCCCACAGGTGAGTCTCCAGGAGAGCAGAACAGACTCCCAATCCAGGCAGGACCCGGGCAGCCCTCTTCATGCCTGTGCTTCTCAGAATGGCAGGCTGGACCCAGTCCTGCATCAACAGACGGTGCCTCTGTCTGGGAAAGGAAGAACGAAGGGAGGGAGGAGGGAGGGAGGAAAGAGAGAGGGAGGACAGTGCCACTCACGGGAGGGAGGAGTAGAGCTCGGACACACACTCCAAGAGGCCTGTCCTCCTGCAGAGTACAGCCAGCAGAGTTGGGAAGCCCCTGCTTTCAACCACTTGCCAGGCTGCGCAGAAACAGAATGGGGTGGACTGGGGTCCTTCCCAGATGCCCAACCGCCAATTGCGTCCAGTCCAGCAGGCCCTGGGACCCGAGTGGAGACAGAGGCCCGAGAGGGGGCATCTTTTCTGATTTGGCTTTTGTGAGCTCAGGTTTTTGAGCGCCTTCTAATCTCCAAGTGTGCAGGACTTCAGAGGAAGTGACCCACACAGGCGAAGCTCAGGCACTAAGGAAGGAACGGAGTCAGTAACTAGAGAAAAATGATTTTTAGCAGGCAGTTTCCAGCTCGCTCCGTGAACAGGACGAGGTGGAGAAATCTTCATGGGAAGAAATGTAAGAGAAAGGGGAGGCCCAAGGAAGCAGTGTGGACACCCTGAAATCACGCTTCCTTCCCCCACTCCACCACGGCAGCTGGACGCTGGGAAGGGCAGCCGCACAGTCAGGAGCTTCCTGGAGGTCGAGGGGGACATGCTGTCCAGGAGGAGCCCCGCCAGATCACCAGGGAGGGCTACAGTCTGGGGATCCAAAGCAAGGGCTGGTGTTGATTTAAAAGGCACAAAGGGACACAGAAAAAGAATTCTTCAGATCAGAAACAAGAGGAGGAGAGTGAAATCCCTGTTCCCTGATTTAGGAAGGAGGAGGAGCCTGGTGATCGCCAGGAGGCGGCTGCAGACAGAGCTGGTTGGCACAGAAGCATGCCATGCTCAGGCTGCCTCTGGCTGGGTAGCTGGGCAGGCCTGCTGCAGGTGACGGGCAAGGGACAGCCCTGCCAAGTCACCCCACGGGGCAGAGAGGTTTGCATTGAGTGTTAACTCACACTCACCTGGGGAAACTGCCTGGCCAGGAGGTGGAAACTAGCTGCAGGACTGGACTCCCAGAGCCTCGCTCAGGCAAACGTGAAGCCTGACAGTCCAGCCACTGACCACGCACTTGCCCAGGTTTTCATTCACCCTAGGACGAACGAGATTTACAGAGGAGGCTTGAGACGTTAAGACCCCGCTCAGGACGGCAAGCAGGCCTCATCCCTGACTGATCTACAGCTATTTGGAGCACCTGGTGAAGTCTCAGGGCCGCTCCCCTTCCACAGGAAGGCGTACGTCAGCTCTCCTGTGACTGGGGCTAGGGCTGCGGTGGGTGAATGGTGGGTTTCCACAGCGGTGCATCTCTGGGGCCTATAAATGCAAAGTTTTTAAAAGGATCACTACTGATGTGATGAAGCTAAAACCCTGAGATGAGATCACCCTAGATTTGGGTGGGCTCCAAAGTCAAGTGTCCTTTTAAGAGAAGGGGAGAAGACAGAGCAGGTGGGGACAGAGACTGGAATGTGGCCCACAGCCAACGTTCGGGGAGGAGAGGGAGGCCTCTCCCCTGGGGCCTTCAGGGGGCATGTGGCTCTGCTGCTACTTTGACTGAACTGCTGCCCTCCCAGACAGTGACACAGTGAACTTCTGATGCTTTTAAGCAAGGCAGTTTGTGGCTATGTGCTAATCAGCCCTAGGCAACTAGAAGGAGAGCCATCAGTCTGCAGGCGAAGTGCTTGCTGCCTTGGTGTGACCTGAGTTTACAAGGATCCGAGCCTCTAGCTAAAGCGATAGAGCAAGAGGACGGGATTTCAGGCACCTGCCAACCACAGGGAGCACTCTTTGGGGGTGGGACAGTAGAAGAAGTGGCCCTGCGTTGCTGAGAAGACAGTATTTGCTTTGGCAGAATGAGAGAAACGCGACGTATTAACTGGCGCTCGTGGGACTCTGGTTGAGTCCTGAGAGTGATTGGTAGTCAGAGAGCCTTCCTGGGAGGGAAAAGGGACAGAACCACCATCTGCCGAATACCTAACGTGCCTCTGGACAGGCGCATGGTTTAATCTCTGCACTGGGTAGAGCGAGTATTCCGAGGCCATGATTCAATCAGCTACATGCGCTCTGGTGGCCAGGAGCAGATCTGACCTCAGTCTTGGTCTCAGTTCCACCAGGAAGTTCCCCCCACGCCACGCTGCCTCCTCCAGGAGGGCTCACTGATTGTTCTAGGACTGTTTCTCAAAGTGAATTATACTTGAGGTAAATTGATATACAAACCACACTGATTTTAAATGTACCGCCGTTGAGTTTTGACACACATATTTACCTGTGAACATCACCAAATCTAGGTTGTGACCCATCTGTCAACCCACGGTGCTATCTCATGCCTCTGTTCCCCTTTCCCTGCTTGCCTGGTGTCCCCCAGGTGACTGTGACCTGCTGTCTGTCGCTGGAGAGATCAGCATTTTCTAGCATTTTACATGAACAGAGCCCTGTAGCATGGCCTTCTCTGCTGTGCTCATGGGCACGGCCACTTTAGGGTCACCCCTGGGGCTGAAGCAGCACTGCACCCTTTGACAGCTCTGCTGTCTTTCCATGTGGACAGATGCCACAGTGTGCCCAGCCGTTCCCTGGCTGATGGACATCTGGATTGTCCCCAGTTTCTGGGCAATTGTAGATACGGCTGCTATGAACCTCCATGCACAAGTCCCTCTGTGAACAGAGGCCTTCACGTCTCTAACTTTGTGAGACGCTGACAGTTTGTAAAACAGTGGCACCATCTTATCTTCCCACCGGCAAGAAGAGATTAGTTCAGCTACTCCACATTCTCAGTCTTCTTAATTTTTAATCATATTTTCGTACTCTGATTAATATATAATGGCAATTTGTTGTGGCTTTAATTTGGATTTCTCCAATGACTAAGGATTTTGAGCATCTTTTTCTTATGGTTGTTTACTATCCACATGTCTTCTTCACTCAAGAATGTGTTCAAAAGTTTGTCTATTTTTAAATTGTGTTGTTTTCTTATTAGGTTTTGATATCTGATTTTAAAAAAACATCTGGAATAAAAATTTGTTATCAGATATTTACAAATATTTTCTCCAGTCTGAGGGTTGTCTTTTTATTTCAAACTCTGGGAATCCACCCACAAGGGGCCCGTTTGGGTTGGCCTCTGTGTAATGGAGGGGGCCTCATCTACTCCAGCTCAGAAGCCTGTGCAGTACCCCCGCCGGTAATCCCAGCAACTCAGGAGGCTGAGGCAGGAAGATGGCAGGTTCAAGGCCAGCCTGAGCAACATGGTGAGCCACTGTCTCAAAATGAAAACCCAAACGGCCTGGGGATGTAGCTCAGTGGTAGGAAACAATGAATCAAAACAGCCCCTGCAGCTGTGACATTTATCCTAGGATTCCATGATGACATGGTGGGGAGAGATGCTCAGGAAGTGTCCTCAGATCTTCCCTGAAGTGACTGCTGGAAGGCTTCGTGCCCAGTGCCACTCGGACATCCCCATGAGCCAGCGCTTCGGTCCCAGGGCAGGGGAACTGTGTGGAGCCAGGCGATTGGCAGACTGCTCTCCTCCTGCCCCGCCCCCCATGACTCCTCCCCCGTGACTCCTCCCCCGTGACTCCTCCCCCATGACTCCTCCCCCGTGACTCCTCCCCCGTGACTCCTGCCCCGCCCCCCCCACGCAGTGCACTCCCATGTCCTTCCCCACCAATGCTCTCAGGAGCTAGTCTCACCAGTGACAGGCGGCTCATCACATGCATATCCCCCAAGGAATTACTCAAGAATCTATGCCACTGTATTTATCTTTCCACGTCCATGGGCAGCCCGTCCTGTTGTTGGACACCCACATCCTTGGCGAGGGCACGTGGCATGACTCCTGGTCAGTGCATACTGGAGCAGCCTGCTGGGCCAGGGCTCAGCTGTCCTCAGCTTCAGTAGGAACTGTGAAAACCGGTGTCCGAGCCCCTGTCACCGGCAGCGACTGGGGGTCCAATAGCCTCACAGTGCTAGAGTGGCTGTGGTCACTCTTCAGTCTTAGGTATGCTGGTGGCCTAAAGTGGTTCTGATTGGTGATTTACTGTTAATCTTTTTTTCCTGTTTTTATTGATTTCCACCTTGATTTTCCCATGGTCAGAGAAGTTTGTGGATCTATGCATTGCCAGTATATGATCCATTTTGGTAAATACTCCACACACCTGTGATCAGAGCCTGTCCCCTGCAGTTGCTGGGCACACACTCTATCCGTGCCGGCCAGGCTAGATTCTTTATTGTTTGTTCAGACTTTCTGTATTTTCCTCGGGATGGGCGCTCACAGTGTTGCCTAGGCTGGGCTGGGCTTGTGACCCTCCTGCCTCAGCCTCCCGAGGTCCTCACAGGTATTCACCGCTCCTCTATAATCTAGTGATTTTTAAAAATATATATTTGACAAAGCTGCAGACTTTGATTTTTTCCTGAGTCTGCTGGTTTTTGCTGTGTGAATCCTGAGGATGTCATTAGATCCCAGATAACTAAAATGATGCTCTTCCATCCCTGTGAAGGGTCCCTCTCTGTGTCCAGGGACGCTGGCCCTAACATCTGCTCTCGGTGCCGCCTCGCTGGCTGGCCTTCTGCCGGTGATTACAGTCGGGGAAGCTTGGGTTTTCCACTGGCCACAGAGTGCCCATCCCACTCTCTCTTCTGTGACCCTGGCACCTCCTCCGACAGGTAGACAGGGGGAGTCTGTGGTCCGCCCCTTGGACCAGGTGGACCCTGTGGCGGTGGAGCACAGCAGAAGTGCCACTGTGTGACTGCTGAGTCTAGACCACGCACAGCCGATGCCCTGTGGCCCGTTCTTTCGGACGCAGCCCTTGGATCAGCAATGTGCTCTGAGGAAGCCCAGAGTGACTGCCGCGGAAAGGCCGTCCTCGGGATTCGGGCCAACAGCCCTGGTGAGCCAGAACACAAACTGCCCATCGTCCAGAGAGGCCTCTGTGGTCCCAGCCCCCAGCTCTTGAGTCACCCTCAGCCTAAAGTCACCCTTGAGATCTTCCCATTTGAGGTCTCACAACCTACAGCAGACACTAGCTGGCCAGTGTGCCTTGTCCAGGGGCCTCATGGTGACTGTGGAGGATGGCTGTTCTGTATCACGGAACCGTGAAGTCAAAAGGGACTGAAACCCTGCAGCATAAGTTTCCCACTCTCCACGATCTTTGTGTCCCTTTATTTTTGGGGCCTAACTCTTATAAATGGTAGGTAGGTTTTTATAGAAAAATGGAGCCAGACAATCTTCGGCTGTTAATTGGAGTATTTAGTCTATCCAAGTGTAAGGTCATGCCTTATGTGTCTGGGTTTAAATCTACTTCCCATCTTCTCCTTATTCTTTGTCCTGCTCTTTCTGCATTCTTCTCCTCTTTCTTTTTCCTTCTTTGATTGTGTTCCACTGCGTGTCTTCCCTGACTAGGGATATGACAGGTTGCACCTGCTGCAAACCTTTCAGCAGTCACACTGGAAATCGCCATGTGCACTCTGGATGTTCACCCACATCTACCGCTTCAGGTGCCTTTCAAGATAACTCTCAGTAACCGACAAGGAAGAAAGGGCTGAGACCTGTATCCAGACACACCTCTGGGTGTGTTCCTGACAGACGGAGTTCTCTGGCCTGCAGAGTCAGACACCTACTCAGTTTTGGAAGCCATCATGTTTTCAAAGAAACCATGTGCTTTAAAAAGGCCTCAGGTGGCACAAGCCTTAAAGCAGTTCTGAGCCCTAGACTTCCACAGGCTGCTCTGCCTGCAGAAAGACCTGCCCTCCCACCCACTTCAGCTGGGTCCCTGGAGGATAATGGACCAGGAAATGGAGCTGTGGTCAAAGAGAACGACAGGCTCTCCCCCAGAGAGCCACATCGGGCTGAACCTAGGAGATGCCCACCAATCACGTGACAGCTGGTCTCCCACTCCTCTGATAGGATGGGAGATTTCTTAGCAGTTATAGGTTGGACCATGGGTGCTATGCTCAGGCCTTTGAAGGGGACAAGCAGCAGCCCTACCTGGGAATTGGGCTGTCCATCTTGGGGGCCAGGGAGTGTCCTGTGAGTGGAGGAGCAACACAGACAGGCTTCCCAGAGGGGAGGGGTGCTATGGCAGAGCAAAGACCACTGTGAATCAGTGAACTCCTTCCCTCCTGTTCCTGGGCCACGGACCTTATTTCCCACCCCCCTTACAAAAAACAAAACAAAACAACAGCAACAAAAAAAAACGTGGCCTCATGGAATTTGGAGTTTGGTGGATGGAATATGCTGAGAAGGGACGTGGCCTTTTTCAGACCTGGCCCATAAAAGCCACCCGGGATAGTCTCTGTGGTCTCCCATCTTGCGATGTGGGTGGGCACAGTGACCTTAGATTCCTTGCTTCAAAACAGCGGCCCACAAGGCAGAAGGAGCTCCGTGCCTGGCTCTCTTGGGCCCCTGATTTGGAACGTATTAGAGTGAGAAGGAGACACCCTTGACGAGGAAGGCTGGCATGAGCCAGGGACACAGAGCGTCTCTCCCCAGCCACACAGCTGCTCCACCCTGCGGGCCCGAGATGGAGGGGGTTCTCCCAGTCCCTCCATGCTGATGGGAACCTGGTGCTGAATTACGGGAGCCGTCTGCAAGCTCCACTTGGCAAAGAGCCTTGGCCAGGGAGTGGTGAGCACCTGCCCTGCTCCCACTCTCTCCAGCAGGGAGGCCTCTGGAACCCCAGGACACAGGGACCAGCAAGACCCAGGAGGGCTGAGAAGCCCGCGGCAGGCGAATCAGAGACACTCCGCCGCCGCCACCTGGAGGTGCTCTAGTGGGGCCTTTCCTTCCCCTTTCAGAGACCAGAAGATGCGGGTTCCAGAATCTAGTGGACTGTCACTCTGACTTGGTGTCAGAGCTGCGACCGGGGCTTAGCTCTGCCGTCATTCATGGCAGAAGGGGATGGACAGGCGCACACACTACTATCTGAGCAGGCGACGAAGCACAGCATTTCTTTAGCCTCATGGTTTTTCTTAAACATTCATGCAAATTTGTCATTCTACACCATCACATCTCCTCCGTGCTTTCAATGGAAAAGAAAGCTTTGAATCACTGTCACAGAGCCAGGCGGCCTTGCCAGGAAGACGCGTGTTTATCATGCTTGGCGCCCTGCCACTCGGCCCCCGGCACGCTTATCTCCAGTTTGAAAGGTTCCTCACGGAGGCAGAGCTATTTTCGTGTGGGCCTCTGCCCCTCCTGATCCCTTCTCCCACCGTCCTCCCCACAGCCCCACCACCCTCAGCCCCAGCCCCACCCACTGAATCCACCTGCAGGGCAGACCTGCCAGATCCCTACCCACCTGCCCGGTCTGGGCCTGCAGAGCCCCTTTGGGAAGCCTCCGCTGGCCCTTCAAAGGCCACTTGTCCCTTCCCCTGCCCACTCCCCCTGTGCCCTAGAGGGTGCTATTTGGACCCACATGCCACACTGCCGTCAGCTGGCTCGTAGGTTTGCCTCCTTCTCAAAGGAGGTCACACGGAGCCCTCGACGTTGGCGACTGCCCCAGCTCAGGGGCTGGCCGTGTGCTCCCGGCCCCACTCCTCGCGCTGTGCCCTGGCCCCTCCCTGACCACTTACTGGCTGGGGGAGGGACTGCGGAGGTAGTGGGCCTGCACCGCCCGCACGGTGGCTCCGTCCTCCTCATCTGGGACCACCTGCTCTTCCTCTGGGTCCCCACCAGACGCCATGTCAGCCACCAGCTCCTGCCAGGCAGGGGAAAAGGTGGTTAGAACCAGGTTCCCAGGCTTGGGGTGGGGGGAGTGCCAGAAATGTCACCTTGGTGGGACTGGGAATGGGAAGGTCACTGCCTGCTGATACCCAGGGGTAAAGCCGGCGTGGACAACTCCATCAGGTCTCCAGAGAGTGCCCGGGCCGTGTTCACAGCCTGCAGACCTGGTGCTGAAGAAGGGCCGGCTGGGCCCCTTCCACAGGGCCAGCCCAGCAGTGAGGGGAACCGACTCCACCGTAACTGTAGCCACAGGCCCAAGGACAGTCAAATCCCCAGAGGAGATGTTCTGTTGAATGGTAGGGTGCTCCGCGTGGGCCATGGCGCCAGCCCCTCCACACACACACTCACACACACTCACACACGGGCTGGCGCACACACCTGTTGCCTGCTTGGGGAGAGGCAGGACCAGCCTCCACCAGGGAGCCTTCTAAGGCCGCAGGAGTCTGGGCCTTGGCGGAGGGGCCATCCCACAGCCTCCGAGACACTCCAAGGCCAGAAGGTGGCCCCAACATGGCGGCTGGCCCCCGACGTGTGGGCAGAGCTGCTGCCCCCTTGTTGAGCCAGGTTCATCAGGGCAAAACCAGGGAGGAGCACTTACCACCAGCCGGCCTGGGAGTCCACACCAAGGGCCGAGGACCCAGATGGAATGTCCAGAAACAGCGTCCAGTGAGAGAGACCAAGCTCTCTCCTCTCTTGGGCGACTTCTCTGAGGAGCAAGACAGCTGTTAGGAGGAAACCTTAGCCACCCTCTAAATTTAGCCTCTGGCCCCGGACTGGCAGGTCTCTGTGAGGAAGGAATGCAGGCTGGGGCCAGTCCCCAGAAGAGGCCGGCTTAACCCTTTACCTCCTGGCTGAGCCCCCAGACAGTGGCCTTCAGCTGTGGAGTGGGAGGACCCTCACTGTGGACAGAGAGGCCTCGGGAGGCAGCCTCCTCTGGGCCCTCTCCAGGCCCTCCTGCCTGGGCCTGTCCATTCAGAGTCCTTCCCCAGACGGTGGGAATCATCAGACCTAGAAAAAGAGCCTGAGTCAGCCCCCGGCATCTGAGAGAGCGGCAGGTAGGTAGGGTGAGCAGCACACTGCGGCTGAAGGGGCCACGGCCTGTGGCAGGGACGGCTGCCTCCCACCGAGGTGACAGTGTGCTCCTCCACACCCTGCCCTTACTCCAGCCCCCGCAGAAGGCCAGCTGTCAACTCTGGGTGATCAGAAATCACGTGGGCCTCACAAACATTCAATGAGCTCATGACCCACCTTCTACAGCCCCCATCACTAGGATCAGAGCCCAGAGCCCAGGGTTCTCCCCCTTCCCCACACATTCTCTAGTTACTCATCATCTGTCCATCCGTCCATCTATTTTTCTGTCCGTTTAGACACTCACTAGTTTCCTGCTGTGAATCAGCCATGGCACTTGGCCACAGTCAGCGAGGCACATAGCCGTTCTTCCTCACACACACACACACTCACACACACACTCACACACACACACTCACACACACACACACACACTTCCGTTCTTCCTCTCTGGGTGGAATAGCACCATTAGAAACTGGCCAAATGAGTGAGTGAGCTCACGGTTTATTAGGAGGAGTGAACCACAGACCCCAAATAAGCCAAGCACAAGGCAGAGGGCAGCTAGGGCCCCAGAAGAGACCAGAGTTAGGCGAGTTCAAAGGCTGGGGAAGGCAGCAAGGGGTCCGAGGAGAAGGGGCAACCCACGAGCTGGCCTTTAAGACAGGTGAAGTCACCACAGCCGACGGGGAGGGGAGGAAGTGCACAGGGAGGTGTGGACAGAGCTCTGCCCCAGGAAGTCCGAGTTCTGGGTGGGATGTCTTACTTGCTCAAAGCAAAAGTAATATAGTCTGGAAGATGGTTTTTAGGAGAACAAATGCTAGAACAACTTAACAGCCAACAAGAGAGCTGGGTTCACTTGTTAGGTTCTGCAGTCAGTGAGAGGACCTAAGCAGAGAAGTGACGATCTAAGGACCGTGTGTCAGGACAACTTGGCAATGGTGTTGTGAAATATTCGGTCTGAAAAAGTATTACTTACAATAAGAAAATTCAGTAAGGTGATCAAGTAAATTTTATTTTATTATTTTTTAAAATAATTTTTTGAATTTTTAAAATTTTTTAGTTGTTGATGTACTTTTATTATTTATTTATTTATATATGGTGCTGAGAATCGAACCCAGTGCCTCACACATGCTAGGCAAGTGCGCCGCCACTGAGCCACAATCTCAGCCCCCCAAGTAAATTTTAATAAATCAAATAAATTTTGTGTGTCAATCAAACCTACTAGCCATAAAAAGATTAATAAAATAATGTATGTAGGAAATTCTGAATTCATAATACAAACAAATATTGGCAAAAGAATCTGCAATACTTTTCACTCCCAAAAGACATTTTCCTTAATACACAAAGAGCTTCTAGAAATCAACAACATAACAGATTTAGGGGGAAATGGACTACCCAGATTCAGAAAAGGAAATTTCATACAGCAGAATTTTATGACCCATTAAACAGAAGTTAATGATGCTACATGTACTGATACAGAAAACTCTAAGGTATTTTGTTAAGTAAAAAATAAAGAAGCCAACCTCACCGCAGAATAGAGGATGTGATGCACCATCGTTTGTGCACATTTTATCACGTCTGTGGAAGAACCTGTGCCAGTGGCTGCTCCTACACAGTTGCCCCTGCTCCCAACCATCATCCTAGCAGGTGACCAGCATCTCAATTTGCTTGTACCCGAGGGGATTTCCAGGACAGTATGCCTGTGGGTTAAAAACCTGGACAGTCCCAGGGGTCACTTATCTCCAAGGTCATCCTCTGTGTTGACTTGTGTATCTGCTACTTTCCAGACTAGATTCTGCGCTGAGGGAGGGGACTCCCCATCTGCTTCCTGGCTGTCCTGGCTGCTGGGAAGCCTACTAGAACAGGAGGGAAGCCCAGGGACGGTCACCCTGGATCTTGAAGTATTTCAGCCAACGCAGGTTGCTCTTCTTCACTAGAACAGAATCCTGTCTCGAGACCATCCCCCTTTTATTGCCAGGCAACAGCTTTGTATCAGTTATAAAAGAGGCCACACCTTAGAGAAGGCCAGGACTTTGGACACTGCAGGGTAGGTGACTGGCTCCGAAGAGGGGAGGGCAGAATGCTGGGTCCCTTGGGTAGAGAGGTACAGCATGGCCCAACCCACAGGTGAGCTCACCTGCCCATCCAGCTGAGGGTGTGGCATGGGGCCAGGCCGGGCAGAGGTGGGCAGGAGGAGGGAGAAGAGCAGAGACCTCGAGCTGGGCCAGGCCCAGGCTGCTGTTCCTGAACTGGTCAGCCGGACTCGTTTAGTGCTCCCAGGGCCCGGCCGGGTCTGGGCAGAGCAGGAGCAAGACCATGGTGGGAAAGATGCGGCCCACACTGTTGACACTCTGTGCCGGTGAGTGGCCCTGACCAGTGCCCAGGGGCGGGTGAGACAGGGACTGAGGGCTGAGGGACAGGCTTTCCCAGAGCCCCCCAGGAAGGGCTCCTGCAGCACTGTGCGCTCCGCTGGGCAGAACTACGCGTTCTGTGTTTGGGTAGCATTTCCAGGCCAGTGCCTGGTCAGAGTGGTTCTCGTCTGCAGATGAGCAAGTAAAATCCCAGCCCATTGCTGGAGTAAGTCCACCTTTTACTATGTCCAAAGTAGATCCTAGGTCAGACACAAGATCTGACCACCGGGGACAGAGTCTTTGAAACCAGGGTCGTCCTGGAAAATCCAGGATGTGAATCTAGACACACTCACAACCTCGCATTTTAACCGCTGCCTTAAAGCCAGAGAGAGGCACAGTTGTAGGAGTGTCCACCTCCATCACCGAGGGAAACTGAGGCAGAGGGGTGACGTTCTTCAACCAACATCATGATCAGTGCATAACCCAGTAGAGGGCCCTTCCCAGAGGCCAAAGCTCGGCAGCTCCCGGTGCTCTGGGCATGGAAAGCTCTAAGGGGACACCCCCGATGGAAATCAGACACTTATGGGTCAGTGGTCATATCCAAACCAAGTGCTAAGCAGTGAAGTCGTTGGGGAGAGTCCCACAGAGCAGGCGCGAGTTGGAAGGAGGGATTGGCATTTGGCACCGCTGCTAGGAAGGAAGCCGACGGAGAGAGGAAGCTGGAGGTGGGAGATTTTAGGGGTACTTCAGTTCAGTGTGCTTAATCATCACCCTGCAATTCAGGAACTGTCGTGGGCTCCCGGGACCCGGTGATCATGGGGACAAGTGGCAGCCATTCCAGGAACCCCCCACGCCCTGGGAAGTGAGCCCAGAAAGCTTCCGTACAGCGCCTTCCTTTGGGCAGACAGGCTGGCCCAGGACCACCTGGGCTACCACGGGCCTCCGCTCCCTCCCTGCCCTACCTCTCAAAAGCCAGCCTGGGGGCCTATGAGCAGAGAGCCGGCTGGTGCTGGGGAGGGCTGGGTCACGGGAAAGATGAGCTCAGCCAGGACGGCCTGGTTGGCTCCTTCCTCGGACTCTCTAGTGAGCACATCACTGTGGGGGCGCCCTAGGCCCGGGAGTCTGGCGGTCAGCTCACCCCACCAGACGGGAGGATGCTTCCAGGCTCCAGGGAGGGGGCGGAAAGAGAATGACCATCCTCTCCTAGTCGGGCCTAGTTCTCTGTCTCCTGGGCCAGAACTGTCCCCTGGGGAGTTCCGAACCCTGCCCCGGGCAAGTCCCCACCTCTGTGGTCTGGTGGCCACCCCTGCATGTGAAAAAGTAATGCTGGCTGGGGAGAAGCCAGACCCCTGCTCTCCCAGGTGGGAACGAAGGGCCCTAACTGAATTGCCGGGAGCGGGACATTTCATCTCTCCCGGGGAGGCACTGACCTGGTGAACTCACCAGCAGAACCAGTTCTGGGCATGTCCTCCCACATCCTCATAAAGTGCATTCTGCCCTCAACCCCCTCATCCTCCCAGCAGCTCAGCCCAGAAACATGTGCCCGCCCCTCTCCTCCCCCACCCCTACTCTAGGGGAAGGGGCAGAGGAAGCGGCACTCTGGCCAACTCGGGACAAACTTCCCCGAGTACGAGTACACTTCCCCTGGTACACAGGGGTGGTCCGGGCAGGAGCAGGATGGGGAGGGCTTCCTGGAGGAGGCGGAGCTCAAGCTGGGCCCTTGAGGACCTGGGCCTGTTTCCCTTCTTCCTTCCTGCACTGGCTGTGCCCACAAATGACTCTGCTGATGGCTGGTGAGACAGGCCCTGGCTCAGTGGACCTCGGGCAGCAGAAGGTGTCACGTCGTCTGTGCAGAGGTGGCTCCAGCAGACTCCCTGGGAATATTTAGAAGCCAACTCGGGTCGGGTCCATCTGCTCTGTGTTGTCATAAGCCCCTGACTCCAAGCAGAGTGGGTGGGATGCTCCTGCCCTCCACCTCAGCACCCCACTGCCACCAGGCCTTGGGGACCCACCCAGCCCCTCCTCCTCAGCCGAGGAGCTGACTGTGCGAGGCAAAACCGCTTCACCTGGCTGAACCTCGGTCGCTGTCTGTGAAATGGAGAGGGCGGTTTACAGCCCCTGTGCCCTCCCTCAGGCTGGGGCTGTCGACTGGGACCCGGCGTGTGACGAGTTAAAACAGTGCCCGGCACGTCATCAGCACTCCGCCAATGCTCCTGACCACTACGGCTTTGTTGTTTGTGTGGCAAGTGCAGACACAGGAAATTGATGAGGCCCTGGTGACCGTTCATCTCAGGTCTGATCTGGCCCACGCCTGCAAGAAATGGAGTTGGAGGTCACTGTGGATGAGCCCCATGTTGTCGCCCAAAAAGCCACTCTGTGCCTGACCCTCCCCAACCTGCTAGGATAAGGCGCCAATCTGTGCACAAAATCGAGGCTCTTTCACTCCGGGAAATGTCTCAGGGGGCCACCAGACTCCAGGTCTCAGGGGGCCACCAGACTCCAGGTCTCAGGGGGCCACCAGACTCCAGGTCTCAGGGGGCCACCAGACTCCAGGTCTCAGGGGGCCACCAGACTCCAGGTCTCAGGGGGCCACCAGACTCCAGGTCTCAGGGGGCCACCAGACTCCAGGTCTCACAGGGCCACCAGAATCCATGCCAAAGGATCTGATGTGATAAGGTAGAGCTGAGGGACGTGCTTAAGGAACACGTGGGGAGGCTCCGGGAGGCCACTGATCAGCTCCGTCCAGAGCCCGTGAAGACTGTGAAGACCTGACCCCCCCCCCCCCCCACACACACACACACACACACGACCCGCCTTCCGACAACTACGGGAAGCTTCCTGGTCTTCCCCAGTTAATTAGGAAGGGTCAGGGAAGCACTGCTTTACACAGACAAACGGAGGAATCCAGCACTGCGAAGTGTCCCCGATGAGAAAAGAAGGCCTTGTCTCCTCCTTCCCCGTAAAAAGCCTCCGTAATCCCACGGTGCTTACGCGGCTGGGTCTTCACGGAGAAGGGAGTCCAAGCTGCTGACGTTCTGAGGCTGGTCAGCCTCCTTCCTGGGCCTCTGTGAGAGGCACAATCCCCAGAAGGACGGGTCTCCTGAACGTGCTGCCCCCCAGGCCCACGCTGAAGCCCCGCGATCCGTTGGCTGGCTGGCTTGGGGCGCTCCCTCAGGCATGTCTGAGCCCAGCGTCACCCACGTGTCGGCGCAGTGTCCTGGCCCAGGTTAGGCAGTCCACGGGGCTCTTCTCAGAGCTAGAGTGTCCTGTGCCCAGTGAATCTCAGTCCCCAAAGGTGTGTTTGGGCCAGAGTCAGGGGGTGTCAACGGCAGGTGCCATGGCAAGAGAGGCAGCCTGCCCTCCATCCACGCCACGGCCCTGTGTCCTGTGGCCACTCCAATCCCTGGCTCCCCAGGGACTGGGCACCAGCTGCTGGCTCCTGGGCACTAGGCAGAAGCCAGCACTCACAGATGAGGCCCTCTGTCGGTCAGAGGTGCACCCAGGGTTGGTGGTCCCAGTCCATCCCCAGCTAGTCTAGTCGTAGCCCCGGAGGCAGAGGACGTGGGGATGGTCAGTCTAACAGGGGCATGTGTTCAAGTGGGCAGGAGTGGCCCTTTAGGGAGTGGGTGATTCCCATCGGAATCACCGGGGGAGTAAAATACAGAGGCCAGCCTCCCTGACCCTGTGCAGCCAGATCCAGAGGGAGGTCGGGACTTCTCTCCGACGTTCTAGAAGTTGCCCACGTGGCTCTGGTGTGCTCTGGGTTCAGGGCTGCACTCTGGAGCCTGAGGAGAAGTGGGTTAGTGATCAGTTGCTCTCTAAGCTCAGTCTTCCTCGTCCTACCACCTCCCCGAGTGTCTGCCAGCCTCTGGTTGGTGCCTCCTCCAGGAGCCCAGCCGTGCGCATGGTGGCATGGAGACCTCGCTACGGGGCACGCTGCTGCAGCAGGCCCAGGCTAGGCTCTGGGGTCTGCCTTTCTAACAAGCTCCTGGTGGCGCAGCTGTGGCAGGACCATGGCTGAGAGGCAAGGCTCCAGGAAGGAGCTGTTCCTGTACGCGGGTGTGATCGCACCGTGCCTTGGCAGCCCAGGGCTCCTGGTGACCCAGCCACACTGCTCGCGATGAGGTGGGCGGCAGGCCTGTAAGGCTGCTCTCCTCCTCCTCCCTGCGGTGCTCCGCGTTCGTCCCCCGCTCCCCTCCACTAGGGGCTCTGCTCCTTCCTGTCTCCTCTGCAGCCTCCTTGGCCTTACCATGGGGTCAGAGCTCCTCGCGCTCAGACCCGACCCTTCCAGCTTCTCTGTGTCCACATCCGCCCCACACTCTCCTTGGCACCCGGCGCAGCTGGCTCGCAGATGCCGGCCTTCAGGCGCCACCTCTCTCCTGGGCTGAAGTCCCACGAGTCCAACAGCCCAACCCGGAGTCCCAAGTCACTTCAGACTCAAACAAAACAAACTCATGGCCTCGTCCCCCTAACCTGGTCCTTCCCAGTGACCTCGGTCCATAGGTGTCACCCAACCCATCCAGGATCAGGGGGCAGAGACCTAAGAGTCACCTGCTATGTTCACTATTGCTCAGGGGGGAAAAAAAGAATTAAAACCATTTTCTATTCCTATGTACAAAACCACCCCAAACATAGGGGCTGAAAACCATGCAAATCACTTATTTTGCTCATAAATCTACAATTGGGATGGGGCTTGGCAGTTTCAGCCGGGGTGACTTCCCTGAGGTTGGAAAATCCCCTTCCAAGATGGGCACTGGGCGGCTGGCAAGCTGGAGCTGACTCCGTTCCCCAGGGGGGTCTCCACAGGGAACTGGCTTTCTCAGGGCTGTGGCTGGAGTCCAAGAGCCAACTACCCAAGAGACAGGAAGTGGGAGGCCTAGGCCCAGAACCAGACCCGCCCTACCCTGTGAACACAGCCTGTGGGTCAGTCTCAGACCCCAAGTCAAGAGAGGGGGCTTACCCCTGCCTCTTGAGGGTAAGAGTCTCAAAGAGTCTTGGGACTAGCTTTTGAAATGGCCCGGCCACTCACGGCCCCTGTCTCTCGGCACTGGTCCCAGATGCCCACTGTGCCTGGCGAGGTTCGCTCTCACCGTCTCTGTTCATTTCCTCTGTTTCTTCTCATGTTGTTGCCGATGACTCTTAGGCTTGGACCCAGCCCACATTTGTGGACTCATGGTGTGACCTTGGAGTCCCTTTGTAGGAGGGTCTGGGGGTGGCAGCGTGCGGCCTGGCTGAAGGGCAGGACTTGCCCTAAGCTGCCGGGGTGGGGCAGGTCTGCCATTTTACCTGTGTCTTTGAGGGAATGGTTGGAGGCTGAAGACTGGGGGATGGGGCTCAGGCCCTGGCCACGCCCTTGGTGCCGTCCCACACCCTGCCGGTTGGCACCCTGGGACACACACACCCTTTCCTCCTTGACCTCTGCTCCTCCTAGCTCCTCTCCGCTCCTCCTGTTCCTCCTCCACCCCGGCTGGACGGGCCCTTCCTCCTCCCGAGGCCCCAGCTCTGTTCTCTGTTCAGTGGGTGACACTTGTGACCATGGTGGCTTCCCCTCTACTCTGTGACTACTTATTTATTACTGTCTGACTCACCGGAGGGCTGGACACCACTGGGGCAGCCACGCCTCCCTCGTCTGGCAGGGAGCCTGGACACAGGTGCCCTGCCCGTTGCTGGCTAGGTGCTGAGGGACAAGCACCTTCCCTCCGACACCCCTGGGTGACGGGCGGCTTGCCCTCCTGCCTCCCTCCTGCTGGTCCCCCCTCCCTGTCTCCCCAGGCTGCCTCTGCTCCTCTCCAGGGGTCACATTCTTGGGACACTAGCTTCTCTCCAAGGGTGCCTGCCTCACGTCTTTCCCAGGGCCTGGTGGGGGAGGGGTGCAGAGGGGACCCTGTGGGCTGAAGGAGCCCTGTTGTGCCCCTCCCTCGCAGCTGGCACCTGTGTCTAGCAGGAGCTGGTGCCCTCATTCTGTATGGGAGTTCCCGCCGGGGGACAGTCCGTGTGTGGAGAGCACATTGGGGTGGAGGGGACGTCTGGTGGCTCTCTCACCTCCCCTGCTGAGAGCGCTCGGCCTGGGGCCTCCTCCCTGCTGCTCGGCTGGCGTGGTCCTTGCCCAGACCCTGGAGTGGCCTCTCTGCCCAGGGCACCGATGGTCCCTCCTGGAGCCCTCCTCTTCCTGGGCGCTCCCCTTTCCTCGCCGCCCGGTGACCCGCCCTGGGGAGTCAGGGGCCAGAAACTCCTGGGGAGCACAGCCCTGCCCCAGACTGCGGCTCCTGGTTGGGACCGTCACAAGTTCCCTGGGAGAGGGGCGTGAGGGGTGGACGGGCCACCTCCTCCCAGGGCCAGGCTGGTCCTCCCCGTGAGGCCTGCTCCTCTGGCTCCTCCCCATTCCCCGTCTTGTCCTTGCTGGGAGCGCCTTCCCGGGAACCTCGGGCCACCCAAGGCTCTCCATCTTGGTTTGGGGACTTAAGGACCTTCAAGGCCCTTCGCAGGCCTCTGGTTTCAGCTTTGTCACCTTCCGGGTCACGAGCTTCTTGACACCAAGGCGGCCCCCAGGTGTCCTGGTCTTCACCTCCTGCTTGGCGTCGAGGCCACCAGAGTACTGTGAGGAGCGTGTGGGGAGTAAAGTACTCCAGGAAGAGACCCAGGGTGCCGTGGTCCCCAACCCAAGGATGACTGGCACTAACCCTGGGTTTGTTCCGTGGGGGTTGGTGGTGTTGTATGGATGGCTCTGCAGCCGGCTTCACTCCTCATCTACACCAGTTTGACACAGTGCACTGAGCCCGGGGCCAGGCCAAGGCCCAGCTCTAGGGAGCCTTCTGTTGGACTCTGCCCCCTTCACACTCGTGGGGAGCCCTGGGTTAGGCTGCTGCTGATGGTGACCTCTGGCTGCTTCCCAGGCAGGGACTGTGCCCAGGTCACTCACCCACCAGGACTAATTGGCCCCCAGCTCTGCATAGACAACTTGGGGTTGAGCCAGCAAGTGGGGGGCTCAAGAGAAGTCTGGGGCACGGAGCTGGCACAGAGGGACATGCCACCTGTACACGCAGACCCACATGGCATGAGAGTCACACCCACGGGCGATGCTCGCGGCCTGACGCAGTTCAGAAGGGTGGCCTGCAGTGAGGGCCGAGCGGTCCTGGGGGCTTTCTGGGCGGGGGCCAAAGCCAGGACCTGGGAAGAAATTCACTGAATCGATCTAATTTGTGGATCCTAAGGATCCGTGTCGATCAACATCTCAACGGGTTTGTTCAAGCCGCCAGTCCCTGACCCTCTCACTGACCCTTGCTGCCGGCTTGGGAGCCCCTGGGGACTTCCCACCTGGGATGCAGAACACCTGCCTGCTTCTCCCTGGGGAGCTCTTCTCAGCCAGAGCCTGCGTCTCGCCTGGGGCCGCTGGTCCCACCTGGCCCCTCGCATCTCCTCCCCAGCCGAGGAAGTGGTTTCTCTGAACAAATGGATCTTCCTGATGGAGGCCCTGCTGGCCGGTTCCCCAGGGCCCCCTAATGCGCTGTGGAGGCCTCAGCAGCAGTCTGTCGAGCGTTTCATTATCCTCCTTCGAGGTACTCCTTTCTGCTTGGTCTCAAGAGACAGTTTACTATCTTCTTAACAAACCTTCATTATTTGCAAGCCACCGTGGAGGCCTCAAGCTGGGCCTCCACACCCTGCCTCCTCGGGTGGTTAGGTGACTCTTGTTCTGTCTGGGGCACCTGGCACACTCCACGTCCCCTCTCGGGCTCCTCGGGTCCTCTGTTTTATTGAGGTATTTTCCAGGAGTCCTTGGGATCTTCGTTTCCGGTGGCGAGCTCCGCGCTCCCTCAGCCTAGTTCCCCGTGGCTCCTTCCTAGGCTGCCCAGGGCATTGCTGCAGCCCCCCCCCCCCCGCGTGCCCAGGGCATTGCTGCAGCCCCCCCTGCGTGCCCAGGGCATTGCTGCAGCCCCCCTGCGTGCCCAGCCTGGGCTGAGCCGGGTGAGGCGCAGTTGCAGGGTGGCAGCTGGAGAGCAGAGCTGGGCCGGGATAAACAGCCACTGAGTCCCAGCGCCCTCCATCTTTCCTTTCCCAGCGCTGGGAGGGAACCCAGGCCTGGCCCTGGCTGGTGCCAGGCAAGTGCTCTGCCGCCCAGCTGCAGCCCTGCCCTGCAGCAGCCCTGGGTGAGAGGCGTGGTCTCCTACCTTACTGTTGAGGAAACTGCGCACAGAGAAGTTCATGAGGCTGAGGAGCGACACAGCCAGGAACAGGAGGATCCGCGGGAGAGTGAGGGGCCTCCTGGAGGAGGCTGCTGGCCAGCCCCCCACCAAGCCCTGCAGCAGGAGGAGCTCAGGCCCTGCTCTGCCGGCCGCCTGCCCCTGGGGAGACACGATGGTCATTAGCACCTACCAACTTGGCTCAGCCTGGGAAGGAAGGAGAGAGGGGACCCAGAGCAGGAAGGAGACTTCTGCAGCAGGAGGGGCGCAGGTGGAGCAGCACCAGACGGGGTCGGGGAGGCGGCTCTGGGCAGCGGGAAGGTGCCCCCACCATCCCCCTACAAGGAAGCAGAAAGGGGGCAGTTGGAAGCTTCTAGAAAGGAATCTTCCCCCTTCCCAGTTTTCCAGTCATGGATCACCTGTCCCTCCTGGTGACTTTGGCACATCCGAGTGGGGACCAAAATGTCCCACAGAAGAGAAAGTGAGGGACAGTGGTCCTGAGGCCTGTGGGAAGGAGTGAAAGGAACAGGTGAGGATCATGGAGAATGTGTCACCGTGACCTCAGAGCAAGGGCAGTGTCTGAGCCCGGGAGGGGCTGAGGTTCCCCCAGGCAGATAACCAGGTGGCCTTAGGCACAAGGTTCTCAAGCCTGTCTGGGGCAGAGGGGAGCGTGAGCGAGCCCCAGGGCTGGGACCAGTCCTCTAACACCCTTCTCAGGTTTACAGTCTACCTGCCGCCCTTTTCCTTTTCGAGTTCTTTCTCATCCATTCCTGTCTTCCCTCACAGATCTATTAGCATAAAAGGATCTAACTCGCTGTTGTCACCATCTCTAAGATTGATCTGTTCTCTGGTTACAATCATTAGCCAGTCCTTTCGAGAGCTCACCCGATGGCGGTGGGTGGTTGTCTTCTGGGATCAACTCAGGGGCACCGCGGCAGCAGCTCACGGCCGGCCGGGGAAGGAGAGGTGTGTGCTGTGGAGTAGCAGCTCTCATTTGCTGAGCGCCAATTTTGAGTTAGGAACCCCTAAACGAAGTCTGCGTTTCATGTCACTTAATCCCATACAATCCACCCCCAAGTGAGGACCCTGTGGCAAGAGAGCTAAGTGGACTGCCCAAGGTCGTGCTTTGAACAGAGAAGGGTCTGGAGCCCTGCGGAGGCCCTGACCCAGAAGCCCTGCACTCAGCTCAGCTCTCTGCCCCGACTTCCCCCGTGGCCGTGGAGGGGGGTGTGATAAGCGTGGTGGGGCGCAGACCAGGGGATACAAAGTCAAAGGGCGCTTCGGAGTTAGAAGAGGGAGGGCCGGGGGAGAGGGTGGCTGCCCTGCGGGAGGCGAGGCTCGCTGCCTCAGCCCTGCGTGTCCTGTATCTGGAGGTGACATCTCTGCCAGGTGTGTGAAGCCCGAGAGCCGAGGGGTCCAGACCAGCGGTGGACGCTGCTGCCCCGCGGTTCCCAGCTGCTTCTTGGTTTCCCTCCTGCCAGCAAGAGTCGTCCTTGGAGTTTGGTCATGGAATCAATCCTATGTGTGAGCCCATTTCATGTCCACAGACTGTGCCCCAGGGAGATGACCACATGGTGGGCAGAGCAGGGGCCTGGTCCCCACCGTAGGCACATATTAACTATTCGAGGGGGACGGAAGAAGGCAGGTGAAGTTCTGGGACAGGAGGTGGATCCTGTGGTCCCGCCCTCTGGGGCTGCCTGTCAGATGGCCGTGCTGCCTGCTGGCCAGGTGCTGGCTGCTGTGGCTGGGTCAGCTGCTAAGCAGAGCACATGGCCTGACGTCCCTGACCCGGTGGCAGGGGTAACAAGTCTCTCCTGTCAAGGAAACTGGGAGAATACATGAGAGAACTGCAAGATGCCTACAGGGGGCTGAGCCGCCAAGCTATGGTAAAGCTGGTGCGGGAGTGACGAGCGGAGAGCCCTGGCAGTATCGTCCTGTGTTCCCCCCTCTGGCTGCTGGCTGGATCCTGACCAGCAGAGATGGAATTGAAAGGCACTCCCGGGAACACCCTCATCCCTTTACTCTCACCACACACATCAGTTAGTAGATGAAGAAGTCCCATGGGAGGCCAGCAATGTGTGTCGAGGTCTCCTGTGACCAGGCACCAGGAAACATGGATGCACGGTCTCTTTTCTCATTTCCCCAACAGCTCTGGGAAGTCAGAATGAAGACTCCTATTTTACTGATGAGAAAATGAGGCTTAGAAAATCTGCGGAGATGGGAGGAGGTGGGGCTGAGGGGGCAGCCAGGCTTGGCCACTGGATGCACCAGACCTTTTTGTGATGCTGCGGGGTGGAGATGCATGGACCAGGCACAGGCGCTGGCCTCCCGGCCCTGGAGGACAGCGGAGGTCCTTGGCCACCATTGCTGTCGTGGCAGCCGTTCCCGTGGCCATCAGGACAGGAGGGCTGGGCATTCTGGCAGAAGTCCCATGCCGTGCATGGTGACGTCCACGTCATTACCTTTGCATGGCTTTCCTGCTTTCTTTCCAGTCTGGGTGACCGTCAATGCCATCTCTGTGGAAACCCCGCAGGAAATTCTTCGGGCTGCCAGGGGAAAGAGTGCCACCCTTCCGTGCACCTACCACACGTCTGCCCCTGACAGAGAGGGATTGATTCAGTGGGACAAGCTTCTCAGGACTCATTCGGTAAGACTCCATGAAAGGCCGGAGCATCACGGGGACGGGTATCACCTGACCGTGACCCCTCGGAAGGCCAACAATACAAGGTCTTCTGATACCATCCGCAGAATCAACTGCACCTGCGGGGGCGGGGGGCAGGAGCAGGTGTGTCAGGTGAAGGACGGCTGGAGTACATCATCTTCATTTTCAAAGTCACCTGTCCTCAGATCTCTCCATTGGCCAGTCTCGCATGACCCGATGGTTCCCGTAGAGTCAGTCCTCTCTTTGATTCGCATACTCCTCACTCTAAGGCCGGGTCATTTGATGGGGCCCTCCCCATTGAAAACCTGTTCCCCCCTCACCCCTGTTCTAGCTACACGGCTCCACACCCTGGTCCCCCGGGACCGTGGCACTGTCTGCACGTGCTCCTCTGCCCCCGTGGCTTGCTTTCACCCCCACAGTCAACTGAGCTCACCCGTGTTTCCACTATTAGCCTTTGGGACCCAGAGGCCCCCCAGCACCCGGGCGGTCTCGCCCTGGCTCTCTCCAAGCCCCCCTGGTCCCTTTGAGTGACACCACTAGGCTTGCCATTTCTCTACTCCTTCACTGGGTGGCTTTATCTAGCCTGCGAGTCGGAGAACACCTGCCTGTCACTGCCCCCAAACCCTCAGCCAGCTGTGCTCGCCGCCCCGGGCTGCTGCTGGCCTGCTCTTCCGGTCATCCTCGGACACGCCAGGCAGCCCCTGTGGAAACGGAGTCAGCAGTTCTTCTTACAGCACCCCCTTCCTCCCGTTTCCTCTTTGGGAAAGGACACCGACCCTGGAGGGCTGCCCACCCCCCCCCCCCCGATTCTAAACCCTCTCCAACCCTGGGGCCTGCCTCTTCCACGCTCCACCCCGTCACCCGAGTGTACCACCACGACCTGGTCTGGGGCCAGCGCCTTCCACCTGAGTTGTGGGACTGTTTTCTTGGTGGACCCCCTTTCCCCTTCCAATTCATTCTGTACCCCACTCCTAAAATCTGAGACTCTAGTGCCTTCAAGGTAAGATGCAAGCTCTTCAGCCCCACACAGGCGTCCCCCAGGGCTGGCTTGGCAGGGGCTCCAGAGCTCAGGTCCAGAGCCAGGTGCCCAGCTGGAACCCAGCTCTGCCGCTTCCCAAGCCACGCGGCCTGGGAAGAGGCCTGAGCTCGGGGTGCGCTCTGCCTCACGGGATGCAGCTGGAACCCTAAGATCCACCACGTGGGGTGTGAGCTGACACACGCCAACTGCCGGGACGCAGCCAACGTGGGGCGGGCAGTGCCCAAGGAGCAGCCGCCACTGGCCTCCCCCGCCCCCTCCCTGCCATCCTCCCTCCAGCTCCTTCACACTGACCACCGACTGGTCCGTTTGCCCCGACGTCCACTGGCTCCTCCCGGCACAGCCAGCCCCAGCCCTCCGCTGGCTAGTTCTCTGTTATTTTTCAGGATTCCTAGCCCCTCTCTTAGGAGGCCCCCGAGCTCCACGCCTAGAAGTGATGCCTGTCTTGGGCAGTCCCAGTGCTGGCCTTAGAGGTTGCCAAGCGTGGCTGCCCGCCAGCCCATCACTCTTGGAAAAGATCCCCCGAGTTACCCACCCCCGAGTGCCAGGAGCCAAGCAGGAGCCAAGCAGAGGCTCAGCAAGGCCGCGCGTCAAAACCCCTGCGCCTGGCTGCCTTGCCTGAGCTACCTGCTGTGCCTTCACTGCAGCTCCCTGAGGCAGGCACAAGAGGAAATGGGGTCACAGAGAGGTCAAGCACATGCTCAAGGTCACCCGAGCAGTGAGTGGCAGAACTGGGGTTAGAAGACAAGCAGCCTAGCTGGAATGTCCGGGTCCAGCTCCGCCATGTGCTGTTAGGCCAACAATCAGTTATCAGCACATAAATGACTTCCAAAGCCAGGAGTCAAGAAAATACAGGGGGCTGGGCCTGTGCTGCACGCTGTCCTCCCAGCAGCTCAGTGGTGAGGCAGGAGTCCCGAGTTCAAAGCCAGCCTCAGCCACTTAGGAAGGCCCTAAGCCACACAGTGAGACCCTGTCTCTAAATAACAAGGGCTGGGGATGTGGCTCAGGGGTTGAGTGCCTCTGGGTTCAATCCTCAGTATCAAAAAAATAAAAATGAAGTAAAAGAAAACAGAAAAGAAAGTGAGTTGGAAGCCCTGGGTGGTTGCACGCGGCAGGTGCTCAGTAAGCACGGGCCGTCTGACTGAAGGGGAGGAGACAGGGGGCGGGTGGTCAGCCAGAGAGGCCCAAGGGATCCCAGAAAGCCCGCTGCCACACAAGTGCCCCGGGGGCTGAACTGCCCTCCCCTTTCCCAGGGTTCCAGTCCTTCCACTTAAGGTGAATCCTAGACCTCCCAGAGGGACAGGAGCTGAAGGCACCACCAATGGGCACCTGCGCTGGCTCTGGTCCGAGGGGCCTGCGTGTCTGTGCCTCTGGGGTCTCGGGGGAGCCAGTCAGGGCCACCAAGGACAGGCCCAGGTCAGGGCCTTGGGGGAGAGGACCAGGTGGCATTTGTTATTCCTCTCAGGAAAAAGTGGTCATCTGGACATTTAAGACCCAAAGCTACATCTTCGGCGAGCTTTATGAGAATCGCGTCAACATATCCAGCCGTGTTGGGCAGTCGGACGCCTCCATCACCATCGACCAGCTGACCATGGATGACAACGGCACCTACGAGTGCTCCGTCTCGCTGCTGTCAGACATGGTGGGCACCTCCAAGTCACGCGTCCGCCTGCTGGTCCTGGGTGAGTGCTGCATCTCTCTCCTGGGTGGTGGGAAGGGGCCGGGGCCAGTAAAAGCACCTGGTGGCAAGGTACTTGGTGGTAAGGCAGGGTATTTGGTGGCAGGGTACTTGGTGATAAGGCAGGGTATTTGGTGGCAAGGTACTTGGTGATAAGGCAGGGTATTTGGTGGCAGGGTACTTGGTGATAAGGAGGGTATTTGGTGGCAGGGTACTTGGTGATAATGCAGGGTATTTGGTACCGTGGTAGGTTCCCCAGGTGAGACGACAGGCAGCAGTGGCTTGCCAGTCTGTCCCAGGGCAGGGCCCACTGCTCCCCCTTTGAAATGAGGACTGCCTGAGTTCTCCACAAATGGCAGACTGTTCCAGAGGTCAGAGAAGGAGGGTCTGGAGTGGCCCTCCCACCCGGAGCTCTTCTCCCCACATCAGCTCCTCCCTTTCCATGACAAACTCATGAAAGAGAAGAAAAAGGGAAGCCCCCAATCCTGTTGTGCCTCAATATGGGGCTCTCAGGGCCACGTGGTGACTGAGGGAGTGCGCCTCTCCCTGTCCTAGTGCAGCTCCCAGAGGAAGACCCCACACCACCCTCCCACGCCCGCCCGGCAGACACCACTGTCAGCCTCCGCTACCTTTGGGTTTTGTTTGTTTTCTGTGGTGCTGGGGAGGGAACCCAGGGCCTCGCACACGCTAGGCAAGCGCTCTGCCGCTGAGCCCCAGCCTCAGCTCCTCCGCTACTTTTGAAGACGTTCTGAGACCAGTGACTTATTGGAATGTATGGTTTTGGAAGGGCCCAAAAGATCATCTACTTCAGTATCCTGGGTCTTCAGATGAGACAGAGAGGAAGAAAGCAACTTCTCAAAGCGAGTATTGGAAAAACCTCAGTGGGCGCCATGTAGGCCCACTGTGAGGAACAGCCCTACCCCAGGAGGCAGCGACTCGTCAAACCTTTTTCTGTTTAAAAGGTCACTTTTCTGTTTCTTTCCCCTTCACAGCACCTGGCAGTGTTTTATTTCTAACTGCATAAGGGGATGCTTGACTGAAAGCATTTCAGGGACCCAGACTGCACAGCCACACAAGCTAGTGCTGCGTAGATAACCGCAAAGACCACTCCACCCTCCTCTGTGGGCCGCCCGGGCCAGGCCAGCAGGTCCTCCTGCTCCCTCAGGCTCCAAAGCAGGAGCAACTTGATTCTCCTTGATTCTTCACGCACATTTCTCCTGATCAATACAGATAGACCCACCCAGTCACGGCGTAAACTCTGCCACCTGGATGGACTATGATCATTCCACCGTTTCCTATGGTGCACATCAAGGCGGTGGCCATGTCCCCCACAGGGACAACGCTGTCATATAACCCCAGTGCGCGCACACACGGAGACACATGTTGCTGGGGTTAAACAGCTCCAGGTCCTTTCACTCCGTGTCAGGAGCCAGCCTGAGGGTGAAGGACACAAGTTCAATCTGAAACACATCACTCAGTGAAATCAATGTTTTGCTTTTAAAAAGAAAGAGATCACTTTGTCCTACATGCTACTAACAATTCTTGGAAGTTTTCTTCCGCAGGGCGGCTGGTAGGCGGAGACTGCCGGCTGCCCCGTGGCCTGCTGTGGGTCCCTGGATCTTGGAGCAGGTGCGCAGCGCCCGCGCGGCCTCTGGCGCCCCCTGGCGTCTGCAGCGGGGGCGAGGCGTCCCGCCTCCCAGGGATGCTCAAGAAGGCCCGGGAGGCAGAACCGGCGCGCGTGTTGCTCGGTGGAGGTCGCCCGGCCTCTGGTGGGAGCCCAATGAGGGCAGGGGCGGCCTGCAGAGGCCAGGGCGCTGTGGAAAGCTCACCTCCTGGGGCTGGCTGCTGCCTTCTTGCCATCATCTCAAATTGGGCTCCTGAGAAATTCAGGATGTGATTTCCAGGCTTTCCCCATCAGGCTGGTCTTCAAATGCTCCAGAATCATCATCATCCCCACCCACCCCCTCCTCCTCCTCCTTTAATGCCTCTGGAGATGCAGTTGGCCTTGGTTACTCCCCTTCCCCTTTGTCGCGGTTCACGGAGCTACCTGGCCTAGCAGGGCTCTAGGTGCAGCCCCACACTTGGTGGGACTTGGTGGGACTCTGGCCGGCTGGGGCTCCTCCAGGTGTTGGTGCTCCTGCCGGCTCCCCTGTGGCCTGAGGGCTGTGCCTCCTGGTGAAGGCTGCCTGGGAACAAGAGGGAAAGGTCGGGCAGCAGAGAGCCCTGTTCTGCACCCCCCTGGAGCTCAAGAGAGAAGCAGCAGGCCTGTCCTGGTTCCTTGGAAATGTCACTTCCTCTTGTCCCCCAGGAACCTCTCATCCCCAAAGTGGGCAAGAAGGCAGCTGGTTCATAGTCTTCGGGTGGCAGCCTCCCTGGGTTCATGCTGCTGCAATCCTGGGGAACTGGGCCGGGATATAGGAGGACTGGATGGGATCCCTCTGCCCCTTAGGTTTAGGGACTGTCCTCCTGGGAGCAGCAATGAGCAAGTGCGTCTGATGTGTTCTCCCTCCTCCTCACGCCTGGCTGGCTCTCTGGCGGCTAGGGATGTTGGACACACCCAGCAACACACCTGTTTTCAGAGAGCACTGCAGCTGCTGGCCAGGGCAGGAAGGTGTGTCCTGGACAGCTGTTCCCCGTAACTTCCGGGTGGGGCCCAGATTGGGATGACAATCAATGCTCAGTGACTGTGCACATGGATGGCAGAAGTGGTGGCACTGTTCAACGGCAAGCAAGCCATCCCAGGGGGCGTGTGAATGTCCTCTCCCCGACCCTCAGGCCGCTGCCGGAGGCCTCCAGCAAGCTCCAGCCTTCGCACACAGAGCCTTCTGTCGGCCTGGCCTGGAGTGCCCCGCCTCTCCTCTGGCCCACCCACCTCCACTATCGGCCTCCTGTACCCCCACTCTCCTTCACGTCCCAGCCGTGTGTGAGTGGGCCTGGCTGTCTGCCTGGAGGCAGTGAGACTGCTTGTCCTTTGCCCCCGGGGTTTCCTGGTGCAGTGTCCAGCACTTTTGGCATGACAGTGCCCAGTAAGGCAGGCCTGCTGACGTACCCTACACCGTGGCCTGTGAAGGCCGCTGGGGGAAAGGCTCCAGGCCCCAAGGAGGCTGTGGGTAGCTGATGATGCGGGTTGTTGGTGGCCTGTGGGTTTGCAACCTCTTTGCTGGGGCTCCCCTTTCTTATCCCTGCCCCTGTGTCCCTTTGGTCTCAGTGGACACCTCTGGGGCTGCCCAGGGTCCCTCCTGTCATCCAGCCAGGGCAGTGATGTGTTTTCTGAGCACAATGAGGGAAGGGGCTAAAGCAAAACCAGAGAACGTCACTGAGAGGTCAGAGCTGAAGGGCTCTCGAGAGCCTTTGACCGAGGGGTGGCCAACACCAGGTCCAGGCCACTGCCTGTTTCCGCAGGTCTAAAGCGTTATTTAAAAAGCAGTCGCAGTAACGCAGTCCACAGATGTAAAAGCATCGCCTCTGGCCCTCTACGGAGAGGTGTGATGTCCCTAATTTTGCAGATAGGAAGGTGAGGGACCTGAGGGAGTGGGATTTCCCCAACGTGGCGAGGGGTGTGCCGTGGGCGCTGGGTCTGCAGTCAGGAGAACTGGGGGCTATCCCAGCTCGCCAGCACCCATGAGAGGTGTCCCCTCTGGGCCTCAGTTCCCCATCTTTATGATGGCCACATTGGACTGCCTTCAAAATCCCGTGACTCTGAAGTAGAGAGCACAGGATCCGAGCTGGGGTGCCCCTGCCGGACACCATGCTGGCCACGTCCGTGCTGCCTCTCGGCGGGTGACAGCGGGAGCCCATACTTTGAAGTGAAGTGATCTCCCAGCGTCCCGTCTCACCACCGAGCGCAGATTCCTCGGCCTGGGAACGAACACGGTGGTCTGTGCGTGGATGTGTGTTGGGGAGGCAGGTGGCGGCCCACCCCATCCAACGTGCTCCTTCTCCTTCCCAGTGCCACCCTCCAAGCCGGACTGCGGCATTGAGGGAGAGACAGTGATTGGGAACAACATCCAGCTGACCTGCCAGTCAGCAGAGGGCTCCCCGGCCCCGCAGTACAGCTGGAAGAGCTACAGCACCCAGAACCAGGAGCGGCCACTGGTCCCGCCAGGTGAGGGACAGCGGGGGGAGGCGAGGGCGGCTGGGAGGCAGGGCTGACCAGTCAGATGCCCTGGAGGGCTGCTCCTCCACTGGGCGCTTGTGATTCTGGGGCCTTCCATTCAAGCACTGGTATCTCATAAGGCCTACCTGGCAGGTATTTGTGAGAAATGAAAATGATTCACGGGAAGCACTTAGCAGAAGCACTCAGCAGAAGCATGTGATAAGTGCTGTCTCAGTTTCCTCGTTCCCCATCCTGTTCTTCTCCTGTGAAAGCACAAACTGATGGCCACTCTGCGCAGAGGCACTGGTGGGATTTTAATTATGACCTAAAGTGTACATTTGAGGCCCTGAGTCTAAGCTTGTGGCTCCACCCAAGAGGGGAATGTCCTAGTCCCACCTCCTATCTGAATCCCATCCCAGTCCACCCAGGCTCACCACCCCCTCCTCTGCAAAGTCACCACCCCTTTATGGCCCTGCCCCCAGTCTCACTACATGGGCCACAAGGAAGGAGGCGGGAGGTTTGCTACTGTTGCCAGGAGACCAGCTCTGTGCTGGGCAGCTGGTATTTGACCTTTAAGTCCAGAGAGAAGCTAGGAGGGAAAAAGAGTTCTACAAATATTATACTGCCTTCGCCTGGCGCCGGCCCGTGTGGAAAGTCCTGCGTGAGTGCACCAGCTGCCCGCCGCTCACGCAGTGCCGCACCCTCCTGAAGACAGGGATGACAGGGCCTGAAGGGTCCCTCAGGGAGGCAGGCCTCTGCCGTGGGCCTCAGCACCTTCTGGAAGCCTCCCAGGGCACCGGGTCCCAGCCCTTCTGCCTCTCCCGGGAGAGACCTCTCTGTGACCAGGAGCCAAAGCTTAGTTCTCAGGTGATCCCCGGGGGGTCTAAGAGCAAGACAGGAGGTTGGAGGGAGCAGCTTTGTCCTGCCTCAGTCAGAATGGGGACCTTGGGGGACAGGCAGGGCTGTGAATGGCCGCACCAGTGCCAGATGTTGAGGTCCTGAGGAGAGGCTCTCCCACCCCACCTGCCACGGGCCCGGAACCTGTCCCCATCTTCTTCCTCTGCGTGTCGGTCTGAAACCTCTTCTGACTTTTAAAACACTGCAGCCCACCATGTTGGCATGGCCCCTCCGACCTCCTGCATTCGCAGACAGAATGTCCAACATCAGAGATCGGTCCCTTCTGACTTGGTGCTCAGTGGAAACAAACTAGCAGGGAAAGGAACAGGGATCTGCAACCAGGAAGCCAGGATTTCTCCTCTTGGAGCTGCGAGTGTCTTGCAGCCCCTCTGCCCTTGCTATCCTTATCTGAGAAACGACAAAACCAGGAAGAGCCTAGTCACCTTCCTGGGAGGCCGTGGGCAGGGCTAGAGCTCACCCAGGGGAGACCTCTGAGCACACTTTGTAGCCCATGCCGGTCAGCTGAGTTCCACATCCGGGAAGGAGGCTGGAATACTTTAGGGAAGGAGGTGGTGAAGGGCAGGGGTGGGTCAGGAGGATCCTGAGCCCCCAGGGTGAGCGGTGGCAGCCAGAGCTCATGTCAAGCCATAGAGGCAGGGGATGGGCAGAAAAGTCAGGCCTTGATAACCCGACATTGGTGTCTGGGGGGACCAGGGATTCCGGGAGGGGAACTTCTCACAGCAGCAACCAAGTGAAGGTGGGAGGCAATGGCTGTCCCCTTTGTGTACCCCTTAGCCACAAGGTGTCACCACCGCAGCAGAAACGGCAGTTTCCCTGGATGTCAGAACTGATCAGTCCCTTTACAAGGCAGCTTTGGAGCCCCAGCTCCTTCACAAAGGCAGACCCACAGAGTGGTTGTGCCCGGCTCACTGCAGAGCAGCTGTGCCCCACGCTGCCCCACCCGCCAGGTACCGTCTGCAGGGCGCTGTGTGCGCCTGGCCTTAGATGGAGTGTCACCTTGTCAAGCTTCAGGTCTAAGCTTACCCAGGGTCTGCGAGCACTTCCCACAGCGTGTTCCTCCCCACAGCGTGTTCCCCTTTTAACAAGACCCAGTGCACTGAGGAAATGGGACCACTGGTGCCATAAACCCTTATCAGAGATTCCCAGGGCTGGCTAGCACCTGGGGACGCGGAGAGCTGGGCCTTAGGGAGCGCATTAACGCCTGCCCAGAGACACCTAAGCTCACTTGGCTCAAGGACCCCCTTGCCAGGACCAGCAGTGTTATTCTGGAACACGCAGGTGGGATTCCAGGGCAGAAAGGGCAGCCTCCGAGAGAATCCAGGGGTCAGTGTCCCCGTGTGCAGGGAGGAATTAGAAGAATGTACTGCATTTGTGAAAAGACTGGAGGAAAGCAGCCCTAGGCCTGTGGTGAGGTATGGGGCCTGGTGGCGCCCACTCCTGCAAGGCTTCCTCCGACCTTCAGAACACATGAAACCTCTCGCTCTTGGCTCCAACAGCGCCATTGGGATTTTGTTCTGTGTTTTCTCCTCTGTGGACAGAATAGGCCAAAGGGCAAGGGCCCTCTTTGGTGGTCCTTAGCTGTGGTCAGCTTGTAGACTCCAGGTTAAACCAGCTGGAGGGACAGCTTTGGGTCCCTTGCACATCCTCATAATGGGCATGCGTGGCTTTCACAGTGTGAACTTTGAAGGACAGTTGTGGTGTTCTCCAGGGAGTTCGAGACCTGAACAGGACTTTTGTGTCCAGGACCTGGAGATGGGCGCCCTTGTTCCACCCACCGCACAAGACTGTTGGAGGGCTGAGCACGTGGAGGGTTCTGTGCACTGCGTGGCACATCCAGACAGGAAAGGCGCTGGGGAGAGGCCAGAGGCTGCCAGGCGGGGCTTCCCCCTGGGGAAGGGGCAGGAGATGAAGCCAGGTGGTGGACAGGCCAGGCCTATAACCTGTCACCAGGAGAGGAGCTGGACTTGTTGCTGAAGGTTAGGGGCAGCTCTGGAACAGCGAGGGCAGGACGAGGGCCCCGGAGGGCATGTGACCACCCGGTGGCAGCAGGTGTGGAGGCTGGCTCTGCAGTCAACAAGGAGGCCGGGTCTCCAGCTCCTCCTGAGGCTGCCGCTGCTCCCTCACTCAGGTGTCTTCACTCCACTTCCCAGCTGAGGCTCAGAGAGGCTGGCTCCCTGGAGCCATGGGGGTAAGAGAGCCTAGCCAGAGCCTGCCTCCTCCCCAGCCAACACCACACGCCCACACCCCACACCCCTACACACCCCCACACCCCACACCCCCACACCCATACCCCCACACCCCCACACCCTCACCTCACACCTCTACACACCCCCACACACCCATACCCACACCCCACTCCCCCTCGGGGCAGACACCTGTGCTCAGCCTGGCCTTCCAAGCTAGGTCTCGGGTGGTGAGCAGCCTTCCAGCCGTGAAGCACCCTCCGAGCCCTGCTCCTGTGCTTCCCTGGAGCCCTCAGGCCACACCAGGCCACGTTCACCAGCAGTACCTCATGTCCCGCCCACGAGCTGCGGGGCAGGTGTGGCCAGCTCTGACCATGGTGGGGAATCAGGCCCAAGGGAGCCACGGGGCCTGCCGAGGGACGCAGGGCTAACAAGCCGCGTGCCACTGAGCCACTGTGGCTTGGGCTCCGGCCATGGAGGTGGAGATTCCCCTGCCCAGAGCAAGCGGCTGCTGCGGCTCCGTCCACGGGCCCTGCCTGCCCCGGCCTCACCATCTGCTGTCCCCTCAGTCTCAGGCCAGACCGTCTTTCTGAAGAACATCTCCACAGACATGTCGGGCTACTACATCTGCACCTCCAGCAACGACGTGGGGACGGCCTTCTGCAACATCACCGTGGCTGTCAGACCCCGTGAGAGCCGTGGGCGGGTGGCTGGCCGTGGTCCCAACTCAGCTGAGCCCCGGGAGATGAACTGGGACTCCCTTATGGCCACTCACTGGCAGGGCAGCATGGGGACCTGGCAAGATGCCTCCTGTCCCAGGCCTGCCCTCACCTGGGGGCCAGTCTAGTTCACTGGATCTTTGGAAGTGGAGCCTGAGACTTCAGCACCTGGCCTTCTGGAGGGTCCCAGTCCTCTGCCCCAAGAGTCACTCAGGGATCATGGGGCTGTACCCAGGGACAGCTGCCATGGCCCGGGCCCATCTTTTTAGGGTGGGACACTCTTCAGCTAGACACCAGGTCTAGCTCTAGCATGAGCGAGGAGCTGGCAGGACTAACACCCGAGGTCTCAGAGCTTGGGTGACCCAGGGTGTTGAGGTACAGAACCAGGGACCAATCTGTCCCTTCTCTAACCTGAGGAGTGTCCCTGGCCTGACTGGTCACAGTCCTGTAGACTATATCTTTTGAGGGGTGTGGCCAGAAGCCAACAGTGCCACGGGCCCAGAGGCTGGGAGGGACCTGCCCCAGCCCCCTGCACTGCCCGCTGCCCCCTGGGGCTGGGGAGTGAGCTGCTCTGACCTGTTGCAGCCTCCATGAACGTGGCCCTGTATGCGGGCATTGCTGGGGGCGTGGTGGCAGCCCTCATCATCATCGGCATCATCATTTACTGCTGCTGCTTCCGGGAAAAGGATGACAAGGAGGTGGACAAGGAGGACACGAGGCCGTGAGTGTTGGGCACAGCCGTGGGGGGCCTGGGCAGCCCACTCCTCACAGACACGTCCACCCCCTCCGGGGAACCTACTATGTTGGCACCCCTATTTTGTAGCAGCTCACCCAACAGTCCCAGGGCTGGCTTCTGTGGTCTGTGCTTGGCCGGGGCCAGGTCTGGGCGGGTCCCTGTGCTGCTCCCTAGTGCCTGCAGGTCAGGTCTGTGGCACCTTCCTGCCCACTCCCTGCCTGACCCTCCATGCAGGTCCCTTTGCAGTGGCGGTGGGGTGGCGGGTGTGAAGGCTGCTCTTCCCATAGTCTGCAGGAGCCCAGCTTCCTGGGGCCCAGGTGAGGGACCTTCCCCTCTGTCATCACGGCCTGCAGGAACCGGGCGGCTTACCAGGAGCCATCAGAGCAACTGAGAGAGCTTTCCAGAGGGAGGGAAGAGGAAGACGACTACAGGCACGAAGACCAGAGGAGCTCAGGGCGCGAATCCCCTGACCGTGCTGGACAGTGACGGGCCGCTGCAGCTGGGTGCAGGGAGGGTTGGGGCGCAGCCTCCTGCTTCCTGGCCTCCTTCTCCCAGGCCCGGCTCTGTCCTCCAGCCCAGGCAGTGGTGGGAGCACTTCTTCCCCACGCTTGCTTCTGGGGGCCTGGCTGGCCTGGCTGAAGGAATCCCACCTGTGACCAACCCGCCAACCCACTCCCCTGAAAAATGACCCCTGCCCACTGCCACACCTAGTTCAGGGTCTGCCCCCAGACCTGGACCAGGCTACAGCCTCCAGCGGCTGAAGCTGGCCGGAGCTCCTGCAGGCGTGCACAGCACGTGGGCAGCCCTGCTCAGAACTGCCCGAGGACGCCATGCCAGCCCTGCAAGGGAGCCCAGCACCCAGAGGGGCACCCCACAGAGGGTTGCGCTGAGTGCATTTTTGCTGAAAGAGTGAAAGAATAAATGAGTACGCGGAGGACTCCCTTGTTCACCTCACTCCCGGGCACACGCCAGCTGGCCTTCAGCCTCCAGCTGCCCCAGCCTCAGCTGGCCTGGAGTAGGAACCCCTGGGGCGCCCGGGCCTCACAGCTCCTGCTTCCCTGGAGTCCCCGCAGCGTGACTGGGAGCCTGCTTTGGAAGGGCGGGCCTCCTTTGTGGGTCCTCTCTGATAGGACGGTGTGCCCCACTTGTCAGTTAACTGAATTGATCTAAAATGAACACCCACGAGCTCACGGATGGTACAGGGGCCCCCCCTCCCCATGGCTCCTCCCTGGGTGGCTCCCAGAAGGAGTGGCGAGCCCACCTCTGCCTCCCAGCCCACATGGTGCACCTGGTGGAGGCTTGTGAACGCCTCAGCCTCGGCCTCGGCCCCCCAGCCCACCGCCCTGCCTGCTGCCTGGGGCCATCCCATGGCTGTTCTCATCCAAGCGCAGTTTACTGTTAAGCAAATATCGATGTCTTGTCTGGATGGCCCAAGTGAGGACGAGAACCAGGAAATCGGACCCATCACGTCAGCACGACAGCAGGTGATTTGTAGGCACCTACTGTATGCACGACAGCAGGTGATTTGTAGGCACCTACTGTATGCACGACAGCAGGTGATTTGTAGGCACCTACTGTATGCACGACAGCAGGTGATTTGTAGGCACCTACTGTATGCCTGTCCTCTTGGTCCCCAGGACACCCTTAGGTAGGGGCGAGGCTCTAGTGGAGAAAGTGACCCAGCAACACCATTACCTGAGGGAGGGACGAGGCCACAGGACGTGGTGGGGCAGATAGCAGCCCGAGGCAGTCTGGGTTCTTCAAAGAGGAGGCGACCTGCAGGCTGCACCTTGATGCCCTGGAGGTGAACTTGTCTCAGTCTAGAAACTCAGTGGAATTTGGTTGTTGTAGGTTCTCACTGTCAAAATCACCCACAATATGGTCTCCTTAGGCTGACTGGCACCCGTTCCCACTTCACGGTTTTCATGGACAGTTCAGAGACTCAGGGTGCTGCAGAAGAGTCAAAAGCCACCCAACTGGCCCTTGTTTGGCACTCGAGTCAGTTTTCACACAATCCTCCCTTGCGGTTTCAAATATTAAGGCATATGACAATGTTGGCTGTGCACGTCACCCAAGGACGGCCCTATGCTGCTTAGAGATGTCCCCACAGGTCATATGTAGCTCACATCCGTCCAGCAGATGATTCTTTTTGTCCACCTGACCCAGGTCCGTCTCACCTGGGGCCACCGTGCCCTCAGTGGCTGACTGGTCATGGAATCAGAATAGGACAGGTTGGTTACCTTCAAGGAAACCTTGTCCTCTGTGCTAGTGTAACCAGACATCTTATCACGTGCAGAAATTCTGGAATATTCTCTGGTCTTAGCCCCATCTCTGGATATTCTGACTTGTTTCGATTTGGGTGAGGCTAGGGATGGAGCCCAGGCCTTGTGCATGCCAGGCAAGCACACACCCTGGATATTCCAGGTGGGGCCCTGGCATCTGCAGAAGTGGTTCTGTTGGGAAGTGTGGTCCTGTGGGAGCAGCCTCCTTGGCACCCTTGGCTGCTGAGTTTGCGTAGAGAGCTCTCCTATTCTCAGGTGTGTTTCCAGAAAGACCTGGCCCTGGTTTCTGCTTAGTTCTTCTGCACCTCCTCAGTCAACCACGCCAACCCTGCTCCTCTCTTCTTTCCCATTCCTACTCCAAAATTCCCCCAGCTCCAGGGAAGTCAGGAGGTCTGGAAATTGCTCTTTTTTCTCAAGGGGGTCCTAAAATCTCTGCTGTGGTCTAGGATGTACTGATTTAAAACTTATCTCCACGAGGGCAAGCTCGTATCCCTGGTTCTGTGGTGTTGGGTGGATTCTGTCTTAATGAACTAAACTGCCACACAACATGGACTGAATGTGTGTGAGGCCCAATCAACAGCAGTTTCCCTCTCGCCCACCCAGCAGATTTTGAGCCAGACCCAGGTTCCCAGTCTTTTGCCTGTCTCCTTGGTGGCCTCGCATGCCCCAGGGCTGGGCACCTTCTGCCAGCAGCTAACAGAGCAGGTGTGCCAGGCAAGAGGCATAGCAGCTTCCTTAAACTGCCCCAGAGGTGACCATGTCCGTTCTGCTCGGGCAAGCACTAGTCATAGCGCTGCCCACCATGCAGGGCAAGCAGGGAAATGCAGGCTCCTCGCCTTGTTAGACTGTTCAGGAGGAAAAGCCATTGGCTGCCGGTTCTGCCACAGCCACATCATGCTAGCTCCTCCTCCTCCCATATCAGAGAGGAGGACCAGGGCTCCAAGAAGGACCTCATCAGGTAACCTTGCCAGCAGGTGGTGGAGTGGGTAGGAGGCTCTACTGCCCAAACCCCAGCTCCCTGCACTTCCCACTCCTCCCCTCAGCCCTGAGCCTGTGGGAGGATTGGGGAGGGAGTGTGAGAGTGGAGGCCCAGTCAGGGCTTTTGGTCTGAATCCGAACATGGCACTGTGAGCCATTACAATAGACATTCCAGGATGACACCACGTGCATTTCTGAAAAACTTTGCATTCTTCAAAATCACACTCTAAAAATAATAGGAATTACAGGAGAATTAGGCTTAGAGGCAGCTACATCAAAGCAGGGAAGTAATGGGACTGAAGAAATGAAGGGGTCGTCCCCAGATCACGCTAAGACCCTGACGATCCTTATGGAAACACAGTGGTGCTGATGGACACCATGAGCACCAGGCTCGCCATCCGTGGACCTCATCGCTGGCCCCACTGCTGAAGACCGGCTCATCCACAGTGAAAATGACCCAGACAGCTCCTCTGACTTCAAGTGAGGGATCTTCAGAATGCTGGCTTTCTTCACAAGACTCTTAGCCATGTGCCTATCTTTGACCTTGAGCTTTCTTGCTAGTGTGTAGATAGATCCTGTCCTTGCCAGGTGGGAAAGGCTGGGTACATCGCAGGGAGGAGTGTACCGGGGGTCCATCTGTTTAAAAGGTGGTCCTAAGTGTAGTCTTTTTCATCCATAACTTCTTTTGTAACACAGAAGAAAGGCCTTTGTTTTGGTCAGCTCAAGCCAGGCCAAGCTGCATGACCACACACACTCTCAGTGGCTCATGGTAGCACGGTCACTTCTTGCTCAGGTAACATAGCGGATTGGCTCAGCTCTGTTCTGGGTCTTCCTCATTCTGTGGCCCAAGCTGAAGATCACCCTAACTCCTGTACAGTGCTGGTCTCAGGCCGAGGGAAAAGGCAGATGGCAGGACCACAAGGTGACCCTTGAAGCCTCAGCTGAGCAGGAGCCCCTGTGGCCCCTGCTCCTATTCAGGGCCCAGATGGAGCCAGGTGTCAGGGCAGGACTCACCTCCTCCCACAGGGGGAGGCAGGGAGAGGTGGAAGGTCACCCCTCCTGTGTCTTCATGGTTTCTTCCCCGCATGGCTGACCGGCTGACCGGCGGACCCTAAGGCAAAGCAAATAGACTGCTGATCCTCTTCACTTGAAGCCACCTTTCTCAGGAAAGGAAGGCTTTGGTGCAGAGCCTTTAGCGACCTTCTTAAGGCCTTCGTCTGTGGCTCAGCCTGTGCCTTTTATTGTAGAAAGGGTGTTCTGAAAACACTCCTGAGCTCCCCCAGGCCTAGGGAGCCAGGGGAGAGCAGGGGTGCAGCCTGGAGGGCTGGAGGCCAGCAGGAGAGGGAGCTACTGCCAAGGCCGCAGCACCCACCTCTGGAGTGGGCAGAGCCCCGCAGCCAGTCCTCCTCCCACTCCCCATCAGCCCCACTCACCCTGGCTGGAGCCAAGAAGAAGCCAGAGGACAGCGAGCTGGGCCACACCCTCTGTGGGGTCACCAGGCTGCAAAGCAGGGAAGAAAAGAAAGAGCAGAGGAGGGAGAGAACCCCCAGACGTCTGCCCTCACCAGCAGCCCTGTGCCCTCCATCCCCACCACCCCACCTTGTGCGCCTTTGGGAGGGAGAGGAGGGCTCGCCCCCCTTCTACACGCCCTAAAGTGCATTCACTATAAAAGTCACTGATGCAGTTTAAGTTCCCAAAAGGAAACTCACAGCCTATTCTGAGCACCTAAAGAACAAGCAGTGCCTCCAGGTCACTGTGGTCTGGGGAGCTGCTGGACACGTGCAGGGTGGTGGGGATTGTGTGGGGTCCCTCCCCTACACTTTCCCTGTACATTATTTTTCTTGAAACAACCTTAATCTTACAAAAAATGTCTAAATACACTACGAAGATACCTGCTTGAGGGCAGGTTGCAGTCACAGGGCTCCACTGCATCTCCCTGCACAAGTGCGGCACAGCCACCAAAACCCGGGACCCTCCTGGGCCCCTGCGGCCAGCCCACTGGTCCCTCCAGCCTTTCAGCAATGTCCGTGAGAGCAAAAGGGTCTAGTTTAGAAATACTCTGTGCATTTGGTTATCGCACGTATTTAATCTTCTTCAGTCTGTGACAATTCCTGTGTCTTTCCTTGATTTTCTGTGACTTTGACACTCTGATGAGTACAAGGCAGTTATTTTGTAAAATGACTCTCGATTCGAGATGACTGATGTTTTCTCCTGATGAAGCTCTTGCCTCTGACAAGACAATCACAGATGCGAAGCTGTTCTCGTCGCACCCGCCACGAGGCACAGGGTTTGCTGGATTTCCATTTTCCTGTACTGGAGATACTAGCTTTGATCACTGGATCAAGGTGGTATAGCAAGTCTTCTCCATGCTAAAGCTACTCGCTTCCCACTGCAAGTCGTAAGTATTGGGAGGATCTTAGAGACTATGTGAAGATTTCAGTTCTCATCAAACCTGTAATTTATTCATGGGTCCCCGAAGGCTTTATAGATTCTTGCACTTCAGTGTTACGCACCAGGTTAGAATCCATTGCTATAGTTATATTGATACTCAGTTGTCCCAGACCTGCAGTGGGACCTGCCTTTCCAGCTGGCTTCTTGGACCTTTGCCGGGTCCCCATCATTCCTTGTACACTCCCTCACTTTCTGCTGTCCCTCTTCTAGGCTGGTTGTGTTCTGTTTTGTCCCATCCTGACACAGCCATCTCTCCAGGACCACTGGGCTTGTTTAGTGGAACGCAGAGGCCAAGGCCTGTGCGTGAGGGTGAATGAGGAGTGCTCACAGCTGTGAGGGAGCTCTGTGCTCAGGCCCCCTGGCGGTGGAAAGATCTAGCAAACCAGACACTCGACTTCTTCCTCTCGGTATTTACTTCTCCATCCATCGCTCTGTAGTAAAGAGGCTCCTTCACACCAGTGCCTGCAATTCCAATCCACCAAGCCCCTGGGTCCGTCTGCCTTGACTCAGCCAGTGACCAGCTGGGTCCCGTATCCTCTGGTTATTGGCTTATTCTGTCAGTCTCCCCGATGGCCACATTTCCTGCTCTCCCTGGCACTCTGCACCCGGAGGACCTGCTGTAGGTGTTCTCCTACTTCTCTTCTAGGAGCCAGGCGGCTTCTGCTTCCCATGTATATGGCTGACTTTTCTTGGACTGAGGTTCAGATGAAGTGCGAGGGGTTCAGCTTAGGGGTTAGTGCTATTTTTAACTCTGTGTAGGTCCAACTGTTCCAGCACCATTTGTAGAAAAGCCTTTTCTCCCCCCTTGCCTTGGTACCTTTACAAAAACAAAACAAAACACCGTCTACGTGGCTCTAGTTCTGGACTCCATGCTTCTCCATCGAGCTATTTATCTAGTTTTATGCCAGTACTACACTGCTTTGCTCACCTGGGGTCTACAATAAGTCAGCTGGAGTCCTCTTCATTCTTCTTCAAGGTTGTTTTGACAATTCTAAATCCCTTTGAAAATTAACTTTATGCTTACAAAATAAATGCTTGTAATTTTGATTAGTATTACATTTAATTACAGATCAAGTTGGAGAAATTGGTATCTTAACATCTGAGTCTTCCAATTTGTGAGAATGGTGTATTTATCTGATTACTTAGGTCTCTAATGTCTCTCAGAAGAATCTTGTAGTTTTCAGTAAGGGGATGTGCAGTTATTTTGTTAAATTTAAAATTTGTTAAATTTTGTTAATACTATAATAACTGGAATTAGCTTTTAGACTTTCATCTGTTTTGCTTATTTTGAAGTTCTGTTATTAACCACACACATTTAAAATGATTGTCTTCCTACTGAATCAACCTTTTTGTCAGTAGGAAGAAATGGTCGTTTTTTTATCAGTGGCAATGCTCTGTCTCAGAGTTATACTGACTGATATTAATATAAAACTTTGATATTTTCTTCATGATAGCTTTTTTTCTTTTCTTTTCTTTTTATTCTTTGTGGTATCTGTGATTGAACTCAGGGGCACTCAACCGCTGAGCCACATCCCCAACCCTATTTTATATTTTATTTAGAGACAGCATCTCACTGAGTTGCTTAGCAGCTTGCTTTTTTGCTGAGGCTGGCTTTGAACTTGTGATCCTCCTGCCTCAGCCTCCCAAGCTGCTGGGATTACAGGCGTGCACCACTGAGCCTGGCCATGATGTCTTTTTAAATTATTTTAGATTTGACCTGTGTCATTCTATTTACAATGAATCTTCCTTTTAAAATCCACTCTGATGGTCTCTTCCTTTGAATGGAGGGTTTGTTTCCCTGTAATATTATTCATATACTATATATACTACATATCATGTAATATGCTACATATGCCATAAATCATGTATACTATATAGCACACACACACACATATTCAACATATCAACACAGTTTATGTCACATATTGTATGGCCCTCAGGTTGTCCCTCTGGAGTTGTGACCCCTGGAGCACTGACCTACCGACTTCCCTCCGCGCAGTTCTGCTGGTTACGGGCTGATTCCTCCTGTGAGGAGCTGCCCCTAAGTCAGTAAGTGAACAACAGAGGCTGACAACTTGGAATCTGCTCTGCAACAGTGTCCAGGTCTTGGCCAATCAGAACGACCGGCACTGGCCCATCCATCGCAGGTGTCTCCACATTGAAATAAGGCAAAGGCGTCTGTCTTCCTGCTTCTGTTTTCTCTGTGTGTCTTCCTTTTCTCTGGCTATAAATACAGCCTGCACATGTGGTGGGGTGGTACATTCTGAATTGCTGCCAGATTCTAGAATTGCCAGGAAAAGCCAATGAAGATCTGAAAAACTGGATTCCTTATAACTGTCTTTTAACAGGGTTGCTTTTGGGCTGCCACTTCCCCAGACTTCCTGGTGCCCTGGTGGGTGGGTGGCATCCTCCTGAGGCAAAAGAGAAGAGACTGAAACATGTGCTCGCACAGGTGCCCAGAGCCGGGTGCTGACCTGTGCCTCCCTGCACTGAAGTCAGGTGGCCAGAGGAGGCGGCTCAGGGACCAGGCGTATTGGCTCCAGCCCTGGTCCCCCAGGCCAAGCTTCCAAGGTGGCCCCACCCCCATGAGCCCCAGTCCTCAAGGGCCCCCTATGGCTCCTGGTCGCAGTCACGGTCTCCAGGTGTGGCAGGCAGAGTCAGACGCTTTGGTTTTCACTGGTGAGGTCTCAATGCCTGCGGCCAGTTCCAGAGGTGTGGGCTGCAGCAGCCCCTCCTTTCTCCATAATGGCTGGATGGCGCGACTTGGCCAGGGCCACGCCAAGAGCAGAGGGCCCCGCTGTGTGTTCCCAGCCTAGTCCTCCAAGTCAACCAGAGGCGGGGCTGAAGATGCCCCTTTCAGCTCTCCTCTGTGAGTCCTCCTGTTCCCCAGGGTCTGGCAGGCCACCTGAGGTTCACCTGGGCTGCATTCCTGGTTGGAGCCATCCTCCCAGTTCTTCCTTCTCACGGGGGCGCCCAGGCCAACTCCACGCAGAACCAGGCGGGGTGGCCCCGACACAGGCCATGTTTCCAGGAGGAACCCCCTCCTCAGAGTGAATGCCACGGGGCCTCCCTCCCCTGCTGGCTTGCCGTGTCTGACCTGAAGCCCAACAAACAGCATGTGCACCCCAGAAGCCTCGACGGGTTCTGACTTTGGATTCACTGCTGAACAGTAAATTCCAAAATATCTATTGAAAGAAACAATACAGGGAATTGTACAAAGTCTGTGGTACAGTTGCTTCACTCTGTCCCAGGCCACCCCTCAGAGCTGTCCTGGGTTCAGGCCGCCTTGGCACTGGAATCACGGTATTCCACAGGATGCTGTGGTTGAAGACAGTACTAGGTCACTTCTGTGTTTATTGTCAGGACACTGTTGAGGACACTGCTCGCCACGTTTGTGGAATCCACCGGAGAGTTTTCTCCCAAGTCCTCTTACTAGGAAGGTTATGAACAACAAATTTGTTATACACCTACTGTTTTTGCTTAAGGACACCATGAACTCTACGTAATTTGTGTTCTCCTCTTTAGAGTGGTTTCGAGGAAGCTCCAGGTCAAACTTGGGCACACCCAGCCCCTGTGCAGGATATTCCTAAGTAGAGCTGGTGACAAGGGGTCTATCTTCCAACTTCCTTCCCCTCATTTTTATCTTCACATTGATTTTGCCTTTATTTGGTTTTCATCATTTGTGCATTTGTGGAATCCGCCTTAAGCCTTTAAAAAAATGGGAGTGAATGACCTTGAATAAGGAGAGCAGAAACAGGAAACAGGCGGGCAGTCCCTGGAGCATGGAGGCCTGTAGCTGGGGCAGGCTTGGGACCCCAGGCAGCAAGGGGAGGCGATGCCCTCTGAGGGTGGCCAGGAAGTGGCCGGGCCTTCTGAGGACACCTTGAGTGTCCTCGCGGAGGAGGAGGGGCTGCCTCCACCGCTGGAGGAGGGTCCACAGGGCACCAGGAGATGTCCTTTCCTTTCTAGCACTTGAAGCAAACCCACCAGTTTCCACTTTGCCCTTTTTTGTCACAGAACTGGCTGGAGGAATTCTAAAGTGGGAAGACTTAATTGGGCATTGCTTATTCAGCGCGAGAATCTTCCACAACCTTTTTTCCTGAATCAGTGTCAGGTTCCCATGATCAAAGCTTTTCTGCTTGCACATGAAACTCACTCCTCATGTTCCCAGAGGCCTGGACAGACTCTCACTCTGAGCCTTGCCTACGTGGGGACCTCCAGGGTTGGGCAGTGCCTCACAGTGCGTGGGCCCTGCGTGACAGCAGCACCCACCTGCATGCATCTCCAGAGCAGCAGAGGCGGAAGTGGGTGCCTGCAGGATGGCACCTGGACACACACTGAGGCTGTTCCACTCCCTCCCCCGCCAGCAATCAGAACCCAAGGAGTTTTCTAATTTCTTTGTGCTGTCCGAATGGGCACGGGCCTCACTGTGCCAGCGGCAATTATCCCTGATTGCTGTGAGAAGAGGAGGTGGCAGCTGTCTGGAGGCAGGAGCTTTGCAAGGTGGGTTTTAAGTCTCTTCTCAGCAGGTATCCAGGAAGAGGCTTCAGACACTAGCAGCTTTCCAGAAAATCAGACTCAGCAAATCCCAATTAGCTGGTTTCCCTGCCTAAATGTCTTGCGGTGTGCACAGGCATGCTGGAAGCTGTCAAGGGTGGAAACGGTCTGTTAGAAGTTCACGGAGCCAGCTCAGGAGCATCTCCTGAGAAGCACTGGGCTTTATAAAGCAGAGTCAAAGACACACACCATTTTAATCTTCATGCCACTATCAGCCAGGCATTATTAATCTTGATTTAAAGATGAAGAAACCGGGTCTCAGAACATGATGGCACTTGTCAAACTTGGATCATGAAGCCGATCAATGACAGATAGGACCCAGTCTCAGGCCTAGCTATTTAAGTTCTGAGCTTTATTATTGAACTTTCTCTTTTAGACTGAATGTTTATCAGCTTTTTGTCACTGTAACAAAATACCTGAGAAAATTGTCTTATAGGAGGAAAAGTTTATTTTGGCTCCGAGATTCAGTCCATAGTGGCTTTGGTCCCACTGTGTGGCAGCACAGGGCATGGAGGAGGAAATCCACTCACCTCAAGGCAGCCAGGAAGGAGAAAGAGGGAGAGGCAGACGGAGGGAGAAAGGGGAAGGGGGCTGGGACAGAGACAGTCCCCAAGGGCATGCCTCCAGGGACCTACTCCCTTCAACAGGGTTCCATTCAGTTAAAGCCCCACCTCTGAACCGCCCTGAGGACTGCACCCTCAGCACTCAGACTGTGGGGACACCCCAGGTCCCAGCCACAGCAGAGAGATGCAGAGCCCTTACATAAACACAGGAGTCCCACACGTTGCTCACCTCGCAGCTCCTTGGTCCCTGGCTCGCAGCCTTTCCCTCAGGTGTGCTGCCCCCAGCCTCGTGCTCCACTTCTGGCTTCCACTGTCGCCTCCCCACATGAAACACACCTTGCTTTCACTTTGAACCTGCCCACGACCAGGAGGGCTCTGGGGCTTGGCCAGGGAACAGGCAGAAACGCGGCCACACCACGTACCGCTCAGCCAGGTAACAAGGCCAGGCCACCAAAGGCAGTCGATTGATGTTATTCTTACTCCCCTAGCTCTACAGGCGGAGCTGTGGAAATAACTCAGGAAGACTGAAAACCAGGGGCCCTGCTGTGTGTGACTTAGCAATGACAAGCCCTCTGGAGGGTTTTTGGTATTTTTTCTTCGTTTTTTGGTTGATTTTTTGCCTCTCTGAGACAGGTGAGGCTGAAGGTCTGCTAGCACTAACAGGCACTCTTGCAGTAGAAACCAGGTCATTACCACTGCTTTTGACTGGGTGGAGAAAATGCAAACACGGGGAAATCATAGCAAAGAAGAGTATATTCTTTAGGGCTGATCCTTGAGTCAGGAGAATAATGTCCTTTCCTTCTCCACCAGTCTTTGAGAGAGAACAGCGCTCGGACACGGTGTGTACGCAAACATTATTAGTTGAATTGATTAGTTAATTATGTGAATTGAAATACCCAAGAAATCCAATATTCCTTACCTTAGATTCAAACCTTCATCAACTTCTGAAAACATCTGTGCTTTGTCCATATGCTAATTACACATCAGCTACACTCTAGGGTCCCATGCCACCTTCCAACTGCATTTCACAGGAGCTGAGGTCTCTTGGACAGAGTATTTTTGCTAGAATTTGATACTGTTTACAGAAAGGTAATAATTCAAAATAAAAAGAAAAGCTTCATCAAGGATATGAACAGGCAATGCACAGAAAATAAGTGAAAGTGACTGTTAGCCCTTTGAAAAGGTGCCCAATATCACTTTTTCTTATCACAAGATGAATGCAAATTGAAACTACACTAAGATACCATTGCTTGCCGGTAAGGTTGGCAAACAACTAAAATGTGGCACGTGCTCTACTGGTGAGGCAACCGTGATGCAGGAGGGCCCTTCGGCACTGCTGGAGGGAGGGGAGAATGGCACAATTCAGACGAAGAGGAACTTGGCCAAACCTAGCAGAAAGATACCATTTGACAAAGCAGTCACCCTGGAAGTTAGTCTTTTGGGAATCGAGATTCTGCAACACTATTCCCAAAACATACTAGCAAGAATAGCACAAGACAAGATGCACAGGTACCATTGCAACACTATCGGTGATAAAGACTAGCAGCAGCTGGAACCAATGGGTCAATAGTTAAATAGGCAGAGCTTCCACCACACAGCAAAATACACTGTAGAAACACCAAGGAGGGTCTCACTACAGTGATCACTAGGGGACAGTGTTGAGAGAAGCAAAGTGAAGAAAAACATGCATGATATGCTACCTTTTATATAAAAAAGAAAAAATAGCTGTCTATGGACTAAGACCTCCAAGACTATGAGCTCCCAAATAAACCTTTCCTTTAAAATTGTTCTTGTCTGGTCTTTTAGTCACAGCAGTGAGAAATCTGACTAAAACACAGGTCACGAGACCTTCCTGTAGGAAGTGCCCTCCTGGCTACCTGGAGGAAAGAGCATCCTCCCTCCAGGACTATGAGCCAAGAAGAATCTGAACAGGCCTTCCTAAGTCCCTTGTTGATCACTGGTACCTCATATCCTTTTGCCTTCAATCATATTTCTCCATGACTGACCGTTCCTCATCAAGTCCACTATGAAAATCACTTTAATTTAACTGAGTTCCCATTTGTTATAAAGGCTCTCAAGTCATGTGGAAGTTATAATTTGTATGCTTTTCTGTTTTCTGTTTTGATTTTGGGTTATAAGATCTTAATCATGAACCCAAGATGGTAGAAAACATTTTCCTCCTCCACATTAGCATTTCTGCTTTTTGATAGAGGGAATAAATAATACATGGCATGATGAGTATGGTTCTGCTATGGACTGAGGTTGAAGAAGCTGCATCTGTGTACCAAAGACCCTACAGACGTGTGACCTTGGCTAAGTGGAACATCAGAGGTGTGGTGTAGATTGGGAACCAAAGTTATCTTGGGCTACTTTTGTCCCTTTTAACAGTCACTTCTTATCAACCTCTGTATCTGACACCCTTGTGACTTACAGAAAAAACTCTCAGAATGTATTGCTAAGCTTGAAACACCTCTAGCCTCCACCAACCTCAGAGCTGAGACACCTGAACCCTGTGGAGGAGACTGCGCCATCTCACTGGGGTTCGCCTGCTGGAGGACCTCACCCATGTATTTAGTAAGTACACTGACTCATGACTTTTTATTCTGTGACTATGAAAGTTCATGTAACCTCTTCCACAGTGGAACGTCATCCAAACTAACTTGAATCTGTGTTTCAAGGCCATGGTCACACTGATATTTGGCTCAAAGTAAACTATTTTCTTATTTCCTTTAAAGTTATTATTTTACATCAACAATTTCCAAGAAACTGGTCCCATTGGTAGTCTGGGGGAAAAGGAATTGGGTACCCTGGGACAATGGTGTCATGCTTAAGAGTTTCTGTTGACCCTTTTTAACTTCTGAATTTGAACTACAGGAATACCTATCCTACACTTCTATAAATATCTTTTGTCCCTATACTGGGGAGACAAAATATACATACACAGCTTTACTACAAGATGGAAAATGTGACATGCTCTGAGGCAGAGGACAATTGTCCTGGGCTGGGCTGGAGAATCATTAGGCAGGAGTGAGAACTTATGTTTTTATGTGTGTCTATTTCTCTATTTTTTTAAGGTTCTGAGACTGAACCCAGAACCTCACCATACCAGCAGGTGCTCTACCACTCAATGTCCTAGTGAAGCCAGACTTTGAGAGCAAACTCCATTCTCCTCTTCTCCTGGCAGGTGGCATCAGCTCAAAGTGTGGCACCTGGAAGAGCCAGCTTCTTCCTCTGGTATTGAGAGTGTGTTACGGCTCTCAGGGTGGGAGCTCAAGATGGTGGGCCATGCCCACCACTCTTGCCACGGACACCATTGCTCACCGCCAACTTTTCCCTGGGTTCTTGTCTTACAAACCCAACAACAGAATCCAAGGGTGGAAAGAGCAGGATTTATTCAAGTGTGAAAAAGAACAGAAAGTATATCTAAAATGAACAAATAAAATTAGAAAATAGAAACAGAACTCTCACAGGGACAACAGGTGAGCCTGATAGAGGTTGCCGCCTGAATGTGCTGGTCTAGGGGGCTTCTCTACACTTGGGTTAACACCATTGGTCCAAATTCATGCTCATCAGGGCTTGGGAAAGTGCCATGCTACTGGCTAGCCCTACAATCCCATTCAGCTCTGCCTCACTTGTTTTATACCCATTTGTTGGGAAGCGAGAGGTTCGTGAAATTGGGGATGTTGAAGGGTGGGGGTGTATGTAGAGCAGGTGTCCACACCAGGCCAGCCTGCCCCTGTGAGGTGACAGGTCTGCCCCCTCTGGCTCCCAGCTCCTCAGACCCACACTGGGATGGTGGGTTCTGTGGCCCTCCAGGGCCACAGCTCCAGGACAAGGACTTGGCTTCATTGTTTAAATATACTTCAGTGGCACTAGAAGGAGCTTCTCACCTCTGTGTTCAAGTCGTGTTCAGAGCACTGTGGCCTCTGACATTTTGTTTTGGTTGGGGGGAGGTTAAAAACAGGTCCCAGAAAATGAGAAAAGTTGAAAAAGGGTGTTGACAGCATTTGGTAGAGTCAGGGTCTGAGGTCATTAGTTAGAGGCCTCTTAAGTGCTTGCCAGCCTCCTCTGTGACCTGTCCAACGTTCAGGTAGCTGTGCTGAACATCAGGGTGTGCCAGCAGGACGCAGAAATGCACGCTATTTTTAGCAAGTTCTAGTACAAATGCTAGATTCTCCTTGGAACCTGCTGGCAGATTTGCCTCTCAGCTCCCCAGAAGCCAATTTTATTTAAATTGCCCTCTTGTCTGTCATCTTAAATGGTGAAATGGACATTTTAGATTCTTCAAACTGCTGTGGTGGGTGAATAAAATCCTAAGGTGGCAGCCAACGGGGGCTGCATTGAACGTTTCAGGGTGGCTTTCTATTTATTTTTCCCTTGCAAAAAGTTAAGGACATAAAATTTCACAATTTACTGGACAAGCACACAGGATCCTTCTACCTTTATTTTCTAAAGTGGAATAAAGTCTCAGATTAATTTTGATACAAATAATCTGTCTGGATTCACATTTGCTGTTTTATATCCCTGCCATATCACCTCACATTTGACTGTTTTGGAATAATATTCTCTTAAAAGTCTTTATTGTAAGTTTAATGATGGCAAACTTTCGTTAAATCCACAATTTCATCAAATCTATAATTCTGTTTAATCCACATTTAGTTTATCCCCTCTCTTCAAAGATATTATACTGGGTTCAAAAGTTTGACAATTATTTTCTCACACAAGTTGTGAAGTCTTTCTCCACATGCTGTGGCTGCCCAGCTGCTGCCGGAAGTCTGCAATCTGCCTCCAGCTGCTTCCCAGATCTACCACGTTCTAGTTTTCCCTTCACTTTCTCTAGATTTATTTATCCTGAAGATTCATGATTTTCACTTTTTAAAAATTTTAGTCATTATTCCTGTAAATACTTCTACTCATCCTTTCTCCCTTCGTGCTTCTCTGCAGGGATTCCAATTAGACTTCCTTTTTTCCTTTTGCTATATTCTAGGTACTTTCTTTAAAATCAACTTCCAAGGCAGTGATTTTCTTTTCAGATATAAATTTTCATTGAGGGTTTTGTCACTTCAAGAACAATTGTATGTATTTTGTTTCTAGAAGTTCCTTTGTTTCTTCATTCTTGCTTAAGCAGTCACAGCTTGCTCTTTGTGGACTGTGCGGACACTTCATACCTGAAGTCCCAGCGCGACAGTCCTCTGGGGCAACTGCTGTTTGTGGACACTGCTCTTGGGATCTCCACCTTCTGTCACACTTCCCAGGCTTAACAAGCTTACTGTTTTGATGCTGATCTCCAGGAATCCTAGAGACCAAGGGAGGAAATATTCCTTTAGAGGACTGTTGCCCATTTTTGACAGTGTCCAGAGCAGGTCACCAGCCTGGCACCATTTTCAGCCCGAGAGGGCAAAGACTCAGGCTCCAGCTCCCCGATCTTTGTCTGTCATACCTCTCCTTCAGACAGAGTCAAGGATTCTAGTTTTATCTAGTTCTGGGGACTGAACTCAGGGGTGTTTTACCACTGAGCTACATACCCAGACCTTTTACATTTGAGACAGGGTTGCCCAGGCTGGCCTACAACTTGTGACCCTCCTGTCAAAGCCTCCAGAGTCACTGGGTGGGGTGGGTCCTGGGGTTGAACCTAGGGCCTTTTACAGGCTAGGCAAGCGCTCTACCCTGAGTTATCTCCCCAGCCCCAGAATGCCATTTTTTAAATATATATTATTTATTTATTTGTTCTAATTAGGTATGTATGACAGCAGAATGCATTTCGATTCTCTGTACACAAATGGAGCATAACTTTTCATTTCTCTGGTTGGACACAATGTAGTGTCATACCATATGTGCAGTTATACATGTACCTAGGGTAATGAAGTCCATCTCATTCCACCACCTTTCCTGGCCCCATGCCCCCTCTCCTTCCCTCCCTCCCCTTTGCCCAGTTGAAGTTCCTCCATTCTTCCTATGCCCAGCCCCCATTATGAATCAGCATCCATTATCAGAGAGAGAACATTGGGCCTTTGGGTTTTTGGGATTGGCTTACTTCGCTTAGCATGATATTCTCCAATTCCATCCATTTACCTGAAAATGCCATGATTTTCTTTTAATGCTGAGTAATATTAATATTCCATTGTGTATATGTACCACAGTTTCTTTATTCACTAGAATGTTATTTTTAAGTACACTTCAACACTAATAATTTAGACTGGGAACTGAACTGGTTTAAATAGTCAAGGCCCATATAGTAAATATTCAGGTTTCACAGGACATAAAATTGTCATTACTCAATTCTGCTGTTATAGTGTAAAATCAACCATGGATTATACTTAAACAAATGGTGTGGCTATATCTCCATTAAACTGTTGGCAAAACATGGGGCAGGTCAGCTTTGGCCAGAGGTTCATGGCTTGCCAATCTGTGAGTTAGACAGCATGTTTTACCAATTAACTTACCAATTAACTTCTTGTATTTTATTCATTTTTCTTCTGAAGAACATCCTCTAGCAACTCTTTGAGAAAAGAGCCTGTAAGTGATAAGCTTTAAATGTTTTTATGGTCATGTGCTACAAAAATGGCATTTCGGTCAATGATGGACCACGTACATGATGATATGATAGTAGCCTCAGATTAACTAGTGGCATAACCAACTTCACGTAAGCATACTCTACGATGTTCACACAGGGACAAAACTGTGTACTGACACTTTCCTTTAAGTGGAAAGACAACCCCAAAATGGCAGAAAATATTCACACATCATTTATCTGCCAAGAGTCAGATTCCGTACAGAACTCTCAATGGTGAAAGCAGCAGCAACGTCTCCACAGCATGACAGAGCAAGTGCTGGTGTGCCAGTGGCACTGAGTTACCCACCAGGTCCAGCCACGCTCACAGCAGGTTTCAACAGATAAAAGAGCCATGTTTTGGAAGATGATGCCATCTAGGATTTTCATAGCTAGAGAATTCAAGGCCTGGTTTCAAAGAACAGACTGACTCTTTTAAGTTAGGAGATAGTGTTGCTGATGACAAGTTGAAGCCAGTACTCACTGAAAATCCTAGGCCCTTAATCCTCCTCTGCCTGTGCCCCATGAATGGGACAACACTGGGATGACAGTACATCTGTTTACAACATGGTTTACTCAACACTTCAAGATCTACTGCTCAGGAGGAAAAAATTCCTGACAATGCACCTGGTCATGCAAGACCCCTGAGAGGTTCAAGACTAATGCTGTTTTGATGCCTACTAACACCACATCTGCTCTACAGCCCATGGGTCAGAGTAACTTTTACTTTCAAGTCTTAGGAAGTCCCTTTTATAAGGTTATAGCTGCCACACAAAGTGATTCCTCTGATGGAAAATCTTCTGGGAAGGATTCACTATTCTAGATGACCCTAAAATACCAACACCCAGGAAGTTTGGAAGGAGTTGGTTGCAACCCTTGTGGTTGACTTTCAGGGTCTCAAGACTTCAGTGAGGAAGTAACCTGATGTGGCAAAAACAGCAAAAGAACTAGAATCAGAAGTGGAGCCTGAATATGTGACATAATTCTACAATTTCATGATAAAATTTTAATGGACGAGGGGTTGCTTCTTAAGAGCAAAGACAGTGTTTCTTGAGATGGAATCTACTCCTGAAGATACCGGGAAACACCACTGAGATAACCAAAGACTAAGAATATCAACTTAGTGGATAAGGCGGTGGCAGTGTTTCAGAGGATCAACTCCACTTATGAAAGGAGTTCTACTGTGTTAGAATCTGAATCCAAAATGTCCCCCAAAAGCTGATGTGTTGAAGGCTTGGTCCCACTGCAGCAGTGTTCAGAGGTGGGGTCTCTGAAGTTGACTGTATCACGAAGGCTTTGGCCTCATGAATGAATTGTTTCCACTATAGCTTGATGGCCTGCTGGGTGGTGGTACAACCATAAGAGGTGGGCCTAGTTGGAGGTAGTAGATCATTTGGGGCATGCCTTTGAATGAAATATCCTGGTTTTGGCCCCCTTTGCTTCCTGGCTGCCATAAAATAAGCAGCTGCACTCCAGCACATGCTCCCTGCCACAATGTTCTGCCTCACCACAGTCCCCACAGAAAAATGGCCTGAAACCTATGAAACTATGATCCAAAATAACCTTTCCTTCTTTGATCTTCTCAGGTACTTTGTCACAGTGACAGAAAGTGAACACGGTGGGTAAAGGCGTAACAGCATCCCATGAGAGTTCTTTCATGAAAGGACCAACTGATGTGCCAAATTTTAAAGAAATTGCTATATCCAACTTAACCTTCAGCAGTCATCGCACTCATCAATCAGCAGCCGTCAACATCGAGGCAAGACCCTCCACTAGCAAAAGACAGACTCCCTGAAAGCTCTGATGATACTGGCATTTTTTAAAATATTTATTTATTTTTTTAGTTCTCAGCGGACACAACATCTTTGTTTGTATGTGGTTCTGAGGATCGAACCCAGGCTGCACGCAAGACAAGCGAGCTCACAACCGCTTGAGCCCCATCCCCAGCCCAATACTGGCATTTTTAAGTAATCAAGTATTTTTAAATTCAGGCATGTAGTTTTTTTTTTTTTAAACACCCAATGCTATCACACATTTAGTCTAGTATAAGCGTAAGTTTATATGGACTGGGAAACCAAAGTCCATGTAATTTGCAATATGGCCACATATTTACTTTATGCAGTGATCTAGAACCAAACATACAACATCTCTAAAGTTTGCCTGCAGACTTCTAACTTCCTTAAACTTCTGAAGATATTACTGCTTTGTCTTCTTACAACCAGTTTGGCTGACAAGAATCCTGAGGTCAATCTGATTATCAACTGCCTTTTGTAGGCAATTTACTCCCGTCTCTAATAATTCTCAAGGATCTTCTCCTGAAGATCTTCTTTATCCTGAAAGAGATAAAGCTACAGACAGCAGGTCCTTGTTATGGTTTTTCTCTTACTTATGCCACTTGGCTCTCAGCAGGCCCTTTCTACGAGGAATTTCTCAATCTACTTTGTTCCTCAGTGTGGGCTGTACTGACATATGTATTATTTTCAGTTATTTTGGGAGAGGAAAAGTAGACAGTGCTTGTGACTTTTTTCATTTTTGGGGGGTGGGTGGGAAGGTTATTGGGAATTGAACCCCAGGGTGTTCTACCACTGAACTAAATTCTCCAGACCTTTAAAACTTTTTATTTTGATACAAGTCTCAAAAGGCTGCTCAGGCTGAACTGGAACTTGTGCTCCTCCTTCTGCAGCCTACTGAGTGGCTGGGATTACAGGAATGCAGCAGCACCCAGCTTTAGTACTCTACCTTGAAACCTGTTTCCTGGTTTTGTTTTATCAGCACAAAAGCAAACAGTTTGGCTTGATGTACTTTTTCTCTTTCACCTCTCCTGCACAAGCATCCAGGTTTCAATCAGGGAAAAATTCTTAAAATTCTTCAAATGTTCTACTACTTCATTTCAAATACATATTTTAACAAGTGCTATTCTTTAAATTCCCCTCTCCTCACTTCGTCTATTCTGAAACTTTCTCACTCTTTTAATTTTAATCTCTCTATAAAATTGCTCCAGATCAACCTGGGATTCTGTCCATCACAAATGGGGAATCTTTCTCTGTCCCAGTACTCTTGACTTCCACATAGCACCTTTCCTGAGCATTCACATACTTTACAACTCACTAAGAATACAACGACGTGGTTTCAGTACAATGGCAAGGTTTTAGAACATCATTGTTATTTAATTCCAGAACATTACCACCATACTCCAAAGAAACTCTGTATCCAGTCACTCCTTATCACCCCCTGGCAACCACAAATCTAGTCTTCATGGATTTGTCCTTTCTGGAAAATTCCTATGTACACAGAATCATACAGTATGTGGTCATGTGTGTCTGGCTTCTTTCACTTATCATAATGTCTCCAAGGTTCATCCACGTTGTACATGTAGCACTCCATTTTCACAGCTGAATGATGATTCCCTTGTATAAATATACCACATTTTCTTTACCAATCTATCAGTTAATGGGCACTGGGGTCATATCCATTTGGGGGCTATCATGTCCAAGGTTCTGCAGGAAAACATTTTCAGTTCTCCTGGGTATAAACCTAGGAATGGACTTGCTGAATGATATGGTTACTGCATGTTTAAATTTTTTGAGGAACTGCCAAATTGGTTTCCATAGCAACAGTATCATTTTTTACATTCCTATCAGCAATATTTGAGGATTCAAATTTCTCCACATTCTTATTTTCCATTTTTTGATGATACCATCCCAGTAGTATCCTTGTAATTTGTGTTAAGCATATTTTAAATTTTTTTCATGGTACATAATAATGCATCATAGTGGGATTTGCACACGTGCATAACATAATTTGGTCAATTTCACTCCCCAGTTCCTCCTCTCCTTCCTTTTCAGATCCCCTTCCTCTACCCAACTCTTCTCCCTTCTACTTTCATGAGATCCCTTTTTATCCTTTTTTCTCTCTACAAATGAAAGAAAACAATGGCTAGGGGGCTGAATTATGTTAGACCTTCCTTCCTCTTCCTCAGGAAACCCAATTATTATTATGCTGATTTTTAACAGATAAAATGATTCCAAAGTTTGAATATGAAGTTTTTAGAGAAAAAAACACCCTGTTATTAGAAACACAGTCTACTGTTTCTTATTCAAACCTCTGGTATTAGACATGGGGGTGGGGAAAGGGAGTTAGAGGGCAGGATGGTATGTCAGGGGCATGGTATCTGGAATCAGAATGACCCGGTTAGGAACAACATTTCATTTCCTAAACAGGTGTGCAACTTGAGGGATGCTGATAGTGCTATTGTTTTGTATCTCCCTGAGAGTGGTTGATAAGGATTTCACAAGATGATAAACATAAAACATCCACTAACTCGGTACTCAATAGTTAGTAAAGGAGAATTATATGTATAAAGAAAAACATTTTCCCTTCAGAGTCTCATGACACACCTTAAGTGATTCTGTGTAATCAGAGGGACCAAGGTCTCAGGTTGGACAGTCCTAAGTAAGAATGCTGTTTCTGCCTATGTTAAGCATAGTCTTGGCTCTGGTTCCAAAGGAAACAAAATTCTGTGTTCCTCCTCTGGGACTACTTAATACTCCACACTAGGTTAAGAACATCAGCCAGTGGGGGTCAGTCACTGGGTAGACACCTGATACAGTATGATATTTCCTTGAGTTCTGTGGCCCCAAATCCTAGAATTCAGTCATTATCCAGCCAGGTGATTAACTTACATAATTTTTCTCCTTTTGAATTCTCATCTTCAAATGACTCCTTTTGCCAGAGGTAAGCTTATTTCAAAAACTTTTTAAAGTAGCACAACTTTATTTTTTGTTAAAGGGTAAATTTCTTAGGTATCTGCAATGCAAATAGCCTCAAGATCTCCAGTATAAGGTTCTTATATTTCATAATAGGAAGAAACAGATTAATACTCAAAATACTTTTATTGCAGGGGAGAGAATTACAGTCCCTAAAGCACAGTTCTTATAGAATACTGAACTTCAACGGCATGCCCACCACACCATCAGAAAACAGAATAAGCTTCAAAAGGAAAAAAGCAGGAATGCCAAGATCTTCTCCAACCACAATTATTTTTAATCTATGAAACAGAGTTTCCTTACAAATTACATAGTCTTTAGAGTAGTGACATTTATCATTGATGTGATCTATGTGTTTAATACGACTGTAGTCAGAAGGGAAGTTGGGCCTGTTATTTTTCCAGAAATTGAAAAAAGTACCATCATTCAGACAAAGAAGAGAAAGATTTATACCCATCTTTTTGGGACATGTAAGGTGAGAGTGAGGTCTCACAGTTGGAGAATTTGTGGATATTGCTGGAGGAATTGGAGATGCTTTCTAGTAAGCGGGTAATCCCTCTTCCTCGAACACTGCTGTTTTGGCCTGAAATTTTCACCCCAGATGGGTAATCACCTAGGATATTGAAAATATAATAAAAGGAAATGTAGTGATTTTTCTCTAAAGATTACTTTAATTGCTGACTCTCATCCTACTGTAGGCCTCTAAGCCTTATTTAAATGGATAATGAAAAGAAGAAATTCTATGTAAAGGCAAAGGCAGAAAAATGTTCCCTTTTGTTTTTAGAGCAGAAAATCCTAATTGAAGTTCTTCAAGCACCACTTGAAATTTCATGTTACTAGCTTTTAAAGTTTCTCATCTCCCAAAAGATATATCACCACATCAAAATTATACAACCATAGTGGCTACAATCTTTTTTTCTAATACCCTGAACAAAAGTCTGAGGAATAAGTTATACTCCATGAAAGTGATAAAAAATGTACATATCAAATTGTATAAGGTGCTAATGCCAAGCAAAACACCAATTCAACAAGTTTCCTATATCCTAAAGCTTATCTAGGAACATCTGATGCTCAGTAAGCTGGGACCTTAGTAAGCTTTAAGCCCTAAAACCTCTGTGATGTACATTCTAATAAAATTTAAGATGCTTACCAGTGGCTGTGTTTGACCTTTGTTCCTGATTAGAAGAGTTGAAATGAGAGAATCCTGGACTCTCAACCCTTAGCTTCTGTAAAGTAACAGGAAAATACCAGGGGTGGGGGGAAATGTTTATTTCTTATCAAATATTGGATGGTCTATTTCAAATTACTTTTTACAAATGCAAATTAAGACTCAAATAGTTTTCCTGTGTCTATCAGCTTTTGCTGCAAAGGGAAGGAGAGATATAGGGTACTCTGGAGGGATATCAGGAATTACAGGGTCCTTTTTTTTTTTTGGTACTGGTGATTGAACTTAGGGGTACTTAACCAATGAGCCACATCCCCAGCCTTTTTTTTTTTTTTTTTGTATTTTAATTTAGAGACAGGGTCTCCTCGAGTTTCTAAGTGCTCCACTAAGTTGCTAAGGCTGGCTTTGTAGTCAAGATCCTCCTGTCTCAGCCTCCAGAGTCACTGGATTGCAGGCATGCGCCACTGTGCCCAGTAATTTTTTTTTTTTTTTTAAAGATGAGGTTGTTGGCCAATAAGATTCAGAACAGAGGGAAACCCTCACGATACAAGAAATAAGAATAAGTTACTGTGTTATGTCCTTGATTAGTAAGAGAATGAGATCTAATATATAAACAGATTGGTTTTAGATAGAAAACAGACAATCCACTTATTAATACAGGAATGAAAGCAGAGGACGTGGTGGGTGCAGCTAGCAGGGGTGGTAGAAATAGGTGAAAAATTTCTCCTGATTGCTTCTATTTTCTTAGAGTTTAAGAGGAGTCATCAGGGTCAGCTAGAGAAGAGGTGATGGAAGATACAAGAATGTCAAGGAGAGTGAGAGAGCAACCAAACTAGAGACATGGGTAATAGCCAGGCAACATCAATGGCCCTCTTGAGGTTGGTGGTAATGAAAATGAAGAAAGACCAGTCAGCATACTGGTTTATTTCCAGTCTCATGTAGCTCCACAGGGCAGGAAGAGTTAATCAGGGTTGTTTCTGTCAATCAAGTATGATTAAGAAAAGAGGCCTAATGGAGCAGACAATGTATGCAAGGAATAAGTGACAGACCAGGGAACCTAAGGTGGGACAGAAGGAGGTAATGAGGCTGCATCTTCATATGTGTGAAAGGTGCCCTGGGGTTGTGCAATGCATGGTCCAAAGGAGTGTAAAACAGTGGAGGCATAAGTAATTGTATAAGTAACTGCATATGTCAAATAATAATTGGCACTAGAGTACCAGAGGAAGATAGTCATAGAGGATCATGTCTGAAATTGAGATTATGAAGAAAATACCTTTGGGGTCTAGGGTCTGATCCCAGGAATGGAAACTTCCATGGTGGAAGACACTGGAGGAAGGGAAGTTCAGAAATTCAGAGGTCAGGTAGCTGAAAAGATCACCTATGGGGAAACTCAAAGAAGTTTGACAGGAAAACTGTTTTCCCAAGCCAGTGTTGCTCTAAGAATGAGGACCAACTTAAGTGTATATTGAATCCAAAAAGGGTTGTCAGGTACTCTTGCCTAGACAGCATGAGAGTCAAAGGCCTATAGGTTTTAGGGAGAAGGAATGAAGAAGTCTGGAAGCTGAAATCAAGGTCAACTACTTCAAATGCAGGCCCATGATGAAGGAAGGGGAGGATGATGTCATCATTTGAGAAGACTAACAGAAGCAGCGTCCCGAGAGGAAAGTCAGTTTATTTAGAAACAAAAGGGTAAACAGACTTTCCTCAAAGAAGTCAAAAGATCTAGGTTTTTCTGGTAGCCCAGGGTCCTTACCTGGTAACGCCCTGCATCCAACACAACCATTTTGGGTGTCACACTATTGCTGGCCTCATAATCTTGTAGTGGTACATGAGCTCCTGTAAGCTGGATTCCAAAGAGAGTGGCCAGGGAATTGCTGATGCAGTACCTTTAAAATGAAGTAAGACAAAAAGCCCACTATATTACTCTCATCCAATTCACTATGAAAGCATTCATATTTTAAAATTCTCAAAAAGCAAGCATCTGAGAGACACTGCTTTTAATCGCGGGGGAAAAAGAAAATTTAGAGATTTAGAAATAAGTTGGAAATAGGCAGTAAAATTCATATCATAAAAAATTATTACTGGGTAAGTAATCTTCTGATTGCCAGGTTCTATTTTAGGTGTGTTATGAAGCAATGGGAATGAGGTTAAAGATGACCAGGATTCTCTAATGTTTAAGGCAATGAGAGGGCAGAAGCAGATATAAAACTAAAACCAGGAACAGTTAATCCTCAGAACTCACGACTGCCTGCTAAGTGAAGAGACTAGCAGAACACCCAGAGATCCGGGACTCACTATAAGGTGCTTTCACTACAAGACGAGAGGAAAGGTCTATGCTTTTGGAGCACCTCCACAAGGAAGTGCTGTCCTTCAGCACTCAGGACTCCAAGGAGGAAAGGTTTCAGTGCAGGCTTCTGAAGATTTACTAAAATGTGTCGGTGAGTAGTGACATGGGTGGTAGGACAGAAGTAACATGAACAACCACCTTTTCTTTTTAACAAAAATATAGTAAGGTGGGTGAACAGACCCACCCACCTGCCCAAGAGTAAGCAAAATGGACACCAAGGAACTCAGCACAAAAAGCAGCATTATGAAGAAACTCCTTCCCCAACTTACGCCATCCTCTTGCAAACAGCTAAAGCACAGAAGAGAATGTCATTTTCTTCATGCCACTTGCACCTGTACAAAAAAATGGACCTTAATATCCTCACTGAAGCAGCACTGCTGAAGGGTCTTCACATGCCAGACTTCTAGCTTGCCTAGCTGAAATAATTTAAGAAAAACTCACACTATTACTCAAAGATTAAGGTTTCTAAATTTAATACACAATAGATTTTTTTTAAAAAACCCAGATTTTATGTTATCTCATTTGATGCAGAGTCATGATACTACACAAATTACACATAACCCTAAACAGAAATAAAATGGGTGTTCCAGAGGCACAGCAGTGACTAAAGATAACACGTATTCATTTAACATTTATTGAGCACACACTATTTGCCAGTCATTGTTCTAGCACTAGGGATACAGTGTTGAAAGAAATAGATAACACAAAATTTACTTTTTAGTGGGGAGACTAACCAAAATATGCAAGCATAATATATAGTAAATTAGATATTAAGTTATAATGATACAGCCTAAGGAGGAAAAAGTAAGAAGGGATGATATAAACATGAGGAAGGGACTAACTGAGGTGGCGATGTTTGAGTGGAGACCTCAGGAGGCAATGCTGGAGAGGAAATGAATAAATAAGTTGTGTGATTCAACACAATGTTACTTGATGAGTACCACTACAAAACCTGTGGGTCTTTTCATTGAATACACAGTCTTTTGAGATTCAGAATAGCATTATTTGCATAATGCAAAACTGGAGTAAACTTAGCAAGAATCTTCATCTCAAATTCAAACATGCTCTGCAGTAAATATAAAGTGTCAGTGATATGCATTCACACTGATGAGTTATTTAACAGAATGAAAGTCTTATCTAAAATAAGGTTAAAACTCCCCCACTATTTCCAAAGAAACGTGATCCAGGAAATGTTCTTCATAAACCTCCAAATCCTAAACTTAAGTAAAAAACTAAACCTAAGTTTATATGCAACCATACAGAATTAAGTAACTTTTAATTTCTAACTGGTTTTGATCCTTGTCTAGAACTTGAGGCCCAAGAGTATCTACCTCATAAACACATTTTTAGGCAATGAGAGGGCAGAACTGAAATGAAGGATTAGAACTGGAGATCAGAACTGAAATGAAATTGAAAAACTAACAACATATTCAAGGATTAAAACCAACCAACCAAACTTACAAAATACTGATCCCAGGGGAAAATATCTTCAATCTGCTATTGTACTGCTACTAAAAATAGCATTGTTGGGGCTGGAGTTATGGCTCAGTGGTAGACCGCTCACCTAGCATGGGTGAGGCCCTGGGTTCAATCCTCAGCACCACATAAAAAATAAATTAATTAAAAAGATATCCAACTACAACTGAAAAGATAAGTATTTAAAAACATAGCATTGTTGTGATCTGTGATTTCCTACTTCCAAATCATACCCATTCCCTAAAAATGAGTGTCCTTCTAATAAAGTTCACTCTATAAATCTGTTGAAAATCAGATTGGCTATGTACTTTGTTAAGCTATTAGTACTTGCTGTACAGCCTCCAACCCAGCTCCTATTGCAACCTGTTCTCAGATGTTTCCTTTATGAATGTCCACTCCAAAATTCTCACATCAGACCACAGTGTCTCACATCTTCTGAGTAGGCTCATAGCTTCCTCCTAGATCCCCCATACTGTTTCCCTCCACCAGAGACGTTGACAGTCCTGGTGTTCTCTTGCCCTCCTGTTTCAGGGTTATGATTCCTTCCACTTTTCAAGGCCAATCCTGCCTTCAGAACCATCCAGCTATAGCTACGTAATGCTCTAGTCAAACGGACACACTGGTTTTTCTTCAACCATCTCTGTGCTTCACTCTGAAGTCACTGTTCAGGTAATTTCTGAACCTTATGGAAAAATCTTCCTTTTAACTGAAATCTCTGCTCATAAAAATTTTACCCATCTTTCCAGAGGAACCAAATCAAACATTAATTCCATATAGCATTTCAGAGTTTTTAAACTCATATAAAGTGATTTCTCTCTCATTTCTATCATCACCTTTTGAACCTCTCTCATCACCAGAAAATGGGACATCAGAATGGTGTCTTCACATGCCTACTGCTCCTATGAGGCAAAAGGCAGAGGGCAGGGATGGTCATGTCACTTCTCCACACTTCCCTCAGAATTTAGTTTAATGCATATGTACACAAGAACTACTCAAATTTTTGTTAAATATAAAAACTGGACTAAAGTCATTAAACTGGACTAAAGAAAACAATATCAAAACATAAACTACTTCTCTGAATACTACTATTGCTGGGGCTTCTAGTTTAAGGTTGTGAATTAAATACATGTACAAAATTGTTTCCTATTGTTTCTGAGACCCTCTGAAAATGACAATGAATACAAACGGTAAGCTGGGTGCAGTGGCACGTGCCTGTACTTCCAGCTACTTGGGAGGTTAAGGCAGGAGGATCACAAGTTCAAGGGCAGTTTAGACAACTCATGGAGACCATGTCTAAAAATAAAAAGAACTGGGAATGTTTATAAGTGGTAGAGCATCCCCGGGTTTAATCCCCAATACCTACCAATCTAAATAAGGTAAAAAATAAATAAGACAAATAGATACATAAACAATATATAAATATAAAAAAGGGCGGGAATGTAGCTCAGTGGTAGAGCACTCCTGAGTTCAATTACCAGTCCAAAAAAAAAAAAAAAAAAAAAAAAGATAACATATATTCATTTAACAAAAAAGGGGAAAAAATCTCCATGAAAGAGATGAAGGGATTTAACAAATTCATGAAAAATGAAGAACAGTAACTGATATCTTCAGTGCTAACAGAGAAAGCAACAGGAGAAGATCTATCTATTAGAGGCACTGGACTCTCAAGAGGACATGTCCCTCTCCACAGAACAGAGGTAAGAACTGAGGCTGAACTTCTGTACGAAGAACAGAGGACCTCTCCAACTCCAGGCAAAGGGGTGAACAAACTAAACTTGGAGAACAGGCAGCAAAAGTGGTTGCTGAAACCCTAAAGCAAAGTCTCTATATTCTGGCAACTAGGATTCTACCTCTAATTTATTATCAAGCTTGTTTGTCTAATTTCCTTACAGCCAAGCCTAGTCAGTTGATATCCCTACTGAACACAATGGATACTTACTTGGCTTTGAAGCCTCATTTCTAATAATGAACATAACCAGGAACAATCACACTTGAAGGAAAGCCTGCAACATGAAAACATCCAGAACAGACCGCAACTTACAACTCCCCCAAATGAACTAATCCAGGGAACGAAAACAAATAGAGGGCTCAAAGAGTAACTTAAGGAAATCTGCAGTTACTGCATTCAGGATCCCCTCAATTAACACTGATGATGGCTATGAGAACTTTCCTAACATCACAACAACTGTACACTGAGAGATACCACAGTCTCAAAAACTCAGCCTCTGCCCACTTTGACATGTCAAAACTGGTTAGAGCTGTGCTGAATCATCTTCTCTTTCTGCCTTCTGTCTAGGTGATCTCATCTGCATGCTGCAGGGTCCATCTGATCCTCACCAGTGTCTCCGAATGTATTAAATGTGCTCCTCTCTATGTCATCTGCCATTTTTTCTTTCCATTCTCTCTCCCTGTGCCCAGGCCACCAGGAAGGCCTACTTTTAAACAATGTGAAATCGACCTATTCCCCTCCATCTCTGATGTCACCTATCTAAGCCAAGTCACTGCTTGCCTGGTTATCTAACCATCACAGGCTCCATATTTCATTTGTGTCCTTCCAATACAATCATGAAATACTCTGACATCTTTCAGAAACCTAACCTACCACCCTTCACTATTTGACAAAATTCCTTCCTATAGCTAACAAGGCCTTGAGCCCCTCCTCCTTTCATCTTTCTCCTGCTTTAGTTCTCAGCTTTTTTTTTGACCATTTTATAAAGCAGTCCAAACATCTGTTAAGAGTATCCTGTTGATTTTTTTTTAGCACTTACCATAAGCTAAAATTACCATTTTAAAACCACTAACCCATGTCCTTTTCCCATTTAACTGGTAGCTTCACAAAGGCAGGGATCACATTAATTTCCTTTTTTGGGTGCCAGGGATTGAACTTGGGGGCACTTGACCACTGAGTCACATCTCTAGCCCTATTTTGTATTTTATTTAGAGACAGGGTCACATTGAGTTGCTTAGTGCCTCACTTTTTGTTGAGGCTGGGTTTGAACTCATGATCCTCCTGTCTCAGATTCTCGAGCTGCGGGATTACAAGTGTGCACCGATGTACCAGGCTCATATTACTTTTTGCACTGTAAGCACAGTGAGTAGCATAACTGTCTGGCACCAAGCATATGCTCAATAAATATTAGTTGGTTAAGTAAAGGATACACCTGTTTTCATCAGTAGGTTAGACAGTGAATTAACCCAACAGGAATTGTTACAGGAAGCATAAAGATAATAACATAAGGATAATAATAAATACTTGCTTTGTCTAGCTGCATTCATTTCACCAATATAAACTTGCCCCTTAGTCCTAGAGTTAAGAGACATTTTTCAAAATTTTATTACCAACTACAGTCTTCTTAACATATGTTTCAGAGAAGTGTTTGAAATGAGTCCACTTCATTTATATTAGCAGGTTTGAATCAGTTACTAGAGTTCACTGCAACCCAAACTCCCTTGTAAAATATCATACATTAGAATCTTACTATGTTATGGAGCTCAGTGACAGGCCCCTCCTATGCAAAGCATCTACTAATGTGCTTAAAGTATCATAGGAAACAGTTTCCTCTTACTATTCCGGTGAGCCTTTCATCAATCCACTAATACCAAAGTTCAGCGAACTTTTTATGTACAGGCACCAAAAAACATAGCAACTAGCCAAAACTACAAAAGATATGAGACACAGAAACACAGTAATTACATGAGACTGTAAAAATGCCACTCTCAGTACAAGATAGAGTAATAGGATAAGTCAAAGTAAAGCAATAAGAAAATCCAAACAACATAACTTCTATAGTTTGGATCTGGAACATGCCCACAAAGGTCTCTGTACTAATGAAGTCCTGATGTCCAGTGTGGTGCTCGAGAGGTAGAGTCTAGAGGGAGGTCACCAAGTTCCTGGGGGTGTGGCCTCCAAGGACTGTGAGCCAAGTTTCTTCCCCTCTCACTTCCCCACTACTCCCACCACAATTCACTCTCAACACAGGTTCAAAAGCCCTCATGGATTGGAGCCCCCCAAACTGTGAGCCAAAATAAAGCTTTACTCTTTATAAGTTGATCATTTCAGGTATTTCACAGTAACAGAAAGCTGACTAACACAATAATCAATGCAGACCTTATGAACATACAGTAATGCTGTGACCTGAAAAAATAACACATATTCTCACATGCCCATACAACAAGCCACAAAAATTGATTATATACTAAGCAAAAACAAAATAAAACAAACTCCCCAAACCTAAGGCCAAGTGACTCCATAAAATTACTAATGTTACAGAAAACACTCTTTGATCATAATGCAAAAGCAACATAATTTACTAACAGAAACAAAACCCAGAAAGGCTTATCTGGACATTTAAAAGCTTTGTCATGAAAATTAAAGAACTTGTTAAAAATGACCCATGAAAATACTGCATTTCAGAATCAATGGGATCCACTGAAAACAATGATGAAATACAATAAAAAACAAACAAGAGGAGTGAATTAAATTTTGACCCCCAAAGTAGAAAAAAGAACTACAGAGTACAGAGAACAAAAGCTGAAAATGAGAAAAAACAAAAAAAACAGATCTAGACCACACACACTGGCTTAAGTAAAAACAAGATGGCACAGATATACAAGAAGTAAGATAACCAATGAAACAAGAGAAATTTAAAATTTTTTAAAGAATACCTTCTTTGCAAACCTGTAAAAAAATACACCTGGAATTCTATATAAAATGCACAATTTCCTACAAAAATACAATTTATCAAAATTTATTCCATTAGAATTAGAAAGCCTAAACAAACTCATTTTCATAGCAAAAACAGTTATCAAGAAACTGCTCCCCCCCCCAAAAAAAATTTGCCAATTCCAGATATACACAATCTGTGTGGGAAAAATTTCAAATGTATCTGAAAGACACAAAGGTAGATTTGACCAATGGCAAGATATCCCTGTCCTTGGATACAACTCAGCACTATGAAGAGTCCAGTTTTAAGTTATGGAGATGGCCTGAAGCGACACATCTGCATATATCTTGTTTGAAAAATGGTCATACTTCACAATTTCAAACAATAACTAAATCAACAAAAACACAGAATATAAACAAGCAAATAAACTTATTTCAAACACATAATTTAACTATACTAAAGTGGAAAACAAAATAACTCAAATAACTTCTGAACATTACTTTGACTCCATGCCATCTGACAATTATAAACAAATCATAATTGCCATTTCTTTTGTTTTATAACAGTGCCCCATTTAACTCTGAACCTACTTTCAATGCATTCTAGGATCGAACAAGGAAGTAAAAATATGAGATCCAGATTTCAAGAGAAAGGAAGTACAAAAATAAGAAAATACAACACAACTCTATTGTACTGCACTGGAACTTAGGTTCAGTACAAACTCATAGCAAGATACAGAATAAAAAGAGAAGAGACGCATGTACATGGAGGGTGTGTGTGAAAACACACACACACACACACACACACACACATTTCCTGTCTGTCTGCACTAAGACCTAGAATCAATGACATTCTAGTAAGGAATCAACAGTACACCTAGCACCCAGATCCTAACCCTCAATGCCATCATTAGTGAATAAGGAACCACAGATGGCTGGAATCATAGCTAATTCAGGGTGGAGCAGAATTACAAGGTGAGTCTGGAAAATAAGGTGCCAGAAATCAAAAACACCTGAAGAATGAAGAGTCAATGTCAGGACACAGAAACCACTGCTTGAAGCTGGGCGCAATGGCACATGCCTGTAATCCCCGTGGCTTGGGAAGCTGAGGCAGGAGGACTCCAAGTTCAAAGCAAGCCTCAGCAATTTAGTGAGACTCCTTCTCCAAAAGGAAAAAGGTGAGGAGGGGTTGGGGATGTGGCTCACTCTAAGTGCCATAAACAAAAACAAAAACAAAAAACAAAACCACTGCTTTAAAGGACTTCCCACTGGCCATATATGGAACAATTTGAGCATAAAAATTAATTACTGTAATAACAGATTAGATTCCACTGAATAAAACAGGAATCCATGAGTCTATGCTAATGTCATTAAAAAAAAAAGTGAAAAAGAAAAGTTCTTTCTTACAGAATTTCAACTAAAAAATGCAAAAGAAATAATCAAATTAGAAAAACCACTATTTCACATAGTAGTAAATGATTTAGACTAAATCATCAATGGATATGAAAATTCGAGCAGCAAAATAGTGATCTAATCTCACAGCATTTCCCGGCAAAATATTTATTAATAAGGTACAAAAGAGTAACTTTTCAACAAAGAATTCTGACTGACACTATTTTAAAGAAATAACAAAGTTATCATGATCATCAGGAATGAGACAAACTGGCATCATACTGCCACATAATGGCACACTGAGAAGACACAGCACCATTTTTTGTAGTATTCCTGCCTGAAATGCATAACCTTAAACTAACAATGAAGAAAAACAGACCAACTCAAACTGGGAGACATTCTATAAAACAACTGGATTGTACTCTCAAAAAATGTCAAGATCATGAAAGTTAAAGAAAAAACTAAGGAACTGTTACAGATTAAAGAAGCTTTGAAAGAGACAAAGTACTATTTGTGTTCTTGGATTGTACTCTGGCTTGATTTTTGGTTTTTTGCTCCAGACACTATGGAAACCTAACACTCTCTAAACCATTGAGACCATGAATATGGTCTTCACATTAGGCAGTGTCATTGGCAATATCCTGATTTTGTAACTGTACTATGGTAATGTAAGAGAAATGTTCTTATTCTTAGGAAACACATGGAAGTATTTAGGTGAAAAGAATCATGATGACAGCAACTTACTCTCAAGTGGTTTACGGAAAAGTGTGTAGAGACAAAACTGTAATGAGAATGTACTAAAATGTTAACTAGGAAATCAGAGAATGGTATGTGTTACTATTCTTGCAACTTCTCAGTGAATCTGAGATTATTTCAAAATAAAAAAATGCTTCAGACAATGTATTCCTTTTACATGTTCCTTTATCAGTAAGCACAAAAATGTTTCATGCAGTAAAAAGGAAATCTAATAAATTTAAAAACATTCTTTTCATTGTACAGAAACTCTAAGTGATAAGAGAGAACAGTCAGTTTATTTGGCAGTTCCATTTGTTTTTAGTGGTACACAAAGTAACAATGTATCTTATAATCAATGGAGTCTTATGTTCAAAAAAATACAATACAAAGTCTCATAGAGAAAATTGCTCAAAAAGGCAAAAACAACTAGCCCTACCATATGTTCTCAGAAAAAAATACCAATTCTAAGAAAATATAATTCAGTAAAAAAACCAAAGTAACTTTCTTATCAAAATCACTATTAATACCTTGTGTTGCTAGAATAATCCCACATGGCCACATCTAGGAGGCTTCGAACCCAGGTCTTTGAGGGCTCCTTGAGAAATTTTTGCTGGTAGATCCCTACTACAAGATCCTCTACAGTGAGAAGTTCTAGATCTTGCCTGAATTCTTCCATATGTAAAGAAAAAAACAATTAGTGAAGGTGTGTATCAAAATGGAAACAGGTACTATAACACACTTCTGCAGTGACCCATAGTTCTACTTACCTAATGCTCGTGCCATTCGTTTCAAACACCAATTGACTCTGGCTCTATCATCAGACTGGACAAGGGGAAAAAAATTATTTGTATTGTATGCCTACCTTAAGTTGCTTTTAATTAATTAATGCTGTCCTCTCAAATGGGTGGGGGGAGATATAGGGAATAAAGACTGAAGAATTTGATAACTAAATGAGAACTATTAAAAACAAGTGATATACATTAGAAAAAAACTATTGTTACTACTCACCAGTTACATTTACCTAGCAATGCTAACAAAGTGAGACTTAGGATACGCAAACGCATAAAACTATTAAGAAGGAAAATATTATATAATCTGCTCATGATTAATAAGTACAAAAGTTAAAACCCAATTTCTCTGACTCCTAGCCTAGAAGAATTCAGATAAAATAAATAATATAGTTTTCTCTCAGTATTACAAAAAAGGGGGGATGCTACATTAGACTTTCTGTAAAAGATAATCTTGTGTGGAATAATAGATGTTCAGAATACAGCATCCATTCTTCAGGTTAAAAAGACACTGCAGGGCTGGGGATGTGGCTCAAGCGGTAGCGCGCTCGCCTGGCATGCGTGCGGCCCGGGTTCGATCCTCAGCACCACATACCAACAAAGATGTTGTGTCTGCCGAGAACTAAAAAATAAATATTAAAAATTCTCTCTCTCTCTCTCTCTAAAAAAAAAAAAAAGACACTGCAGATATTTCAAAAGGAAGAGCTCAGAAAATATGTTATCTATCCAAGTGAAAATATATTCAGCTTTATAGTCTTCAAAATCTCTCCCAAATCAGTGAAATTTAAAAGAAAAGGAATTATATATTAATCACTCTGAAACTACTCAGAATTAATTTCACACACACAGTTAATACACAGACAAGAATTCTTTTTCTAGGTGCTTTCTGTGGATGTTCTGGTATCTAAATGGATACCTTAAGAACTATTAACTGGAAATTACCTTGCAGTAGATAGGTGGCCAGTTCCCTGGGTTTGGATGAATAAATCTATACAGGTTTTGTAATACAGTTGCTTGGTCATGCCCCAATTCAAAGTTTGAAATAGGAATCTTGTGACTAGAATCACCTGAAGGAAATAAAAAGGAGGTAGAAGTTCAAACTTTGAACAATATAAATATTATGGTGTAGTCTAGAAGTAGGAGTAAGAGAAGAGAATAGTGAGTAGTTCATATTTAAGCACTTGTACCATGTGCTGGTATGCCTAGGTACTTAACATTTTAATTCATAGTCTTAGTCACTTTAGGAGATTGATGATATATACAAAAGTAAAGGCCACTGAGAATCCCAGAAATGGGTAGAGAAAGATAACAGTTGGTAAATGTGGGGTCAGGACCCAAAACACAGGATTAACTATTCCCATGCTGCCTCTTGGGAATATTTTGTTAGTAGGGCTGGAGAACACTGTAGTATTGACTACTTTTTAAGAGGTTGTATGATGAAGACTTTCATTTCCGGAATAGACCAAATAATTTGAACCAACTATCCAGGAAAAAAAATAAAATCCCTTGGGAATATTAAGAACATATGACAAGAGTAAAGAATTACTAAGTCAAGGTACACAAGAATACAGAAATCCAGAGAAGCAAGGCTAATTTTGGAGAAGTTTTCCCTTGGGTTATTTTACCAGTTCCAAAAGAGAAAGCAAATGGCTGAGCAGTGTGCTTTTGCAGTTTTTGGGGTTTCAACTTCTAGAAGCACAGTTTCTAGAAGCCCAGCTAAAATAACAATATTACAGGTCCCAAATTACTCTGGAGGAAGATTACAATATTACAGAGGTCCCAAATTACTTACTTTTTCAAATACTTTATAATCAAGTACAAAAAGACAAGAATGAGAATCAAAATAAAGTTGATAAAGATCCACAGGTACTCCAGATAAATAATTATGCTTATGTTTGACAAGTTCAAATTATGAATTTCAATGTAAAATTAAGAACTATAAGAAGAGAATGCAGGGGGCTGGGATTATGGCTCAGTGGAAGAGTGCTTGCCTTGCACACATGAGGCACTGAGTGTGATCCTCAGCACCACATAAAGTAAATAAATAAGCAAAATAAAGGTATTGTTGTGTCCATGTTCAACTAAAACAATTAAAAAAAAGAGAATGCAGGATGAATTCAGCTTAAGAAGATAAACAAGACTGATCATCCCCTAGCAAAATCAACCAAAAGAAAGAAGATCCAAATTAATAAAACTAGAGATAAAAAAGGAGAAATCACAGAGACATCACAGAAATCTTGAGGAACATTAGAAACTATTTATTCTCCAATAAACTGGGTAGCCTAGAAGAATTGGATATATATAGATATATACAACCTGCCAAAACTGAATCAAGAAGACAGAAAACCCAAAAGACCAATAACTAGCAATGAGAGAGAAATAGTAGTAAAAGACTTCCAAAAAGAAAGGTCCAAGACCAGATGGATTCTTAGCTGAATTCTACAAAATTTTTAAAGAAAAACGAATGCCAATGAACCTCAAACAATTCTATGAGGCAGAAAGGGACGGAACACTTAAATTCATTCCATCAAGCTAGTTTCACACTCATACTAAAACCAGATAAGGACACATCAAGGAAAGAAAACTACATATAAATATCACTGATAACTTAGATGCAAAAATCCTTAATAAAATATTAGCAAATAATTTTCAACGACAAAGTAAGAAGACTGTACATCATAACCAAGCTGGTTTTATCCCAGAGATGCAACTATGACTTAACATAAACAAATTAATAAATTAAATTCATCACGTAAAAAGAAATACTTAGTCATCTTGATAGGTGCATAGAAAGCCTTCAGTACCCATTCGCAATTAAAACAAAAAACCACTGAAGAAACTAGGGATAAAAAGAACCTACCTCAACACCATAAAAACTATCTACAAAAAAAAAAAAAAAAAAAAAAGCCAACATTATAGCAAATGGGGGAAAACTGAAAACATTTCTTGAAAATCAGGGACCAAAGATGTCCATTCTCACCACTCCTATTTAATACAGGAGTATAAATTGTAGTCAGAACAATTAAATGACAGAAGAAAATAAAAGGGATACAAATAGGAAAGGAAGAAGCCAAATTATTACTGTTTACAGATGTTCTAATCCTATATTTAGAAGATCCAAAAAGCTCAACCAAAAGACTGCTAGAGTTAATAAACAAATTCACCAAAGAGCAGATTACAAAATCAACACACAAAAATGAGTAGCTTTCCTACATAACAATATTGAATCTGCTGAAAGAAATCAGAAATAAAATCCCATTCATAATAGCCTTAAAAAAAAGCCAACCCTAGGAATAAATCTATTCAAGAACATCAAAAACCTCTACGACAAAAACTATAGAACACTGAAGAAAGAAACTGAAGACAACCCAAGATAGAAGACTTCTCCTGTTCACAGATAGGCAGAATTGATACTGTCAAAAAGGCCATACTACCAAAAGCAATATACAGAGTCAGTACAATCCCCTCAAGATACCAATGACATTCTTGACAGAACTCAACAGTCCTAAAATTCATTCTGAAGAATAAAAGACCAGCTGGGCACAGTGGCAAACACCCTTACTCCCAATGGCTTGGGAGGCTGAGACAGGAGGGCATCGCAAGTTTAAGAACAGCCCAGAATCTTAGTGAGACACTCTCAAAATAAAAAATAAAAAGGGCTGGGGATGTAATGTAGCTCAGTGGTAAAGACTCTCTGGGTTCAATCGTCCATTCAAAAAACAAAAAACAAAAAACAAAAAAAGGCATCAAAAGACCCAGAATAGCCAAAGCAATTCTAAGCCAAAAAAGCAATGCTGGAGGCATCCTAATTCTTGACTTCAAATTATACTACAGAGCTACAGTAACAAGAGAAGAGTTAACCAGGCTGGGTACGGTGGCACATGCCTGTAATCCCAGCAGCTCAGGAGGCTGAGATAGGAGAATCACAAGTTCAAAGCCAGCCTCAGCAAAAACAAGGCACTAAGCAACTCAGTGAGAACCTGTCTCTAAACAAAACACAAAATAGGGCTAGGGATGCAGCTCAGTGGTCAAGTGCCCCTTAGTTCCATCCCCAGTACCCCCTCCAAAAAAAAAAAAAGAATTAATGGGACAGCACCAAATTAAAAAGCTTCTGCACAGCAAAGGAAACAGTTAAGAATATGAAGAGAATCTACAGAATGGGAGAAAAATCTTTGCTAGCTATTCTTCTGGCAGGATTAATATCCAGAATAAAGAACTCAAAAAACTTAGAAATAACCCAATTAATAAATGGGCAAATAAACTAAACAAACACTTTTCAAAAGAAGAAATACAAATTGCCGACATGAAAAAAATGTTCAATGTCATTAGCAATTAGGGAAGTGCAAATCAAAACTACCCTGAGATTTCACCTTACTCCCGGTCAGAGTACATAGCCATCAAGAATACAAATAATGCTAAGTGCTAGAGACGATGTGGAGTAAAAGGAACACTTTTACACAGTTGGTATAAATTAGTACAACTACTATGCAAGTCAGTATGGAGGTTCCTCATCTAGCAATGGAACCACCGTTATGATCCAGCTGAACCAGTGGTTCCGTTCCTAGATGAGGAATATTTATCCTAAAGAGTTATCCTAAAATATTTATCCTAAAGAGTTAAAGTCTTCATACTATAGAGGATACATGCATACCCATGTTTATGGCAGCACAATTCTTAACAGCCATACTATGGAACCAGCATAGGTGTCCATCAGTGGAGGAGTAAATAAAGAAAATGTGGTGTATATACACAACAAAGTTTTATTCAGTCATCAAGAAAAATCAATTTATGTCATTGACAGAAAATGGAGGAAACTGAAATAAGTCAAACTCAGAAGGGTGGCATGTTTCTTTCATATGCAGAAGCAAGAGGGGAGAAAGGGATGGGAGGTTCTCATGAAAATCAAGGGGACATCAGTAAAGGGAGCAGCAAGAGGGAGGAGGGGCAAGAGAGGGGAACTACTGGGGAATGACACTGGACAAATTATGTTGTTATACTGTGTGCATGTATGAATATTAACAAATCCCACCATTATGTACAACTATAATGCATCAATAAAAATGCAGCAAAAATTAGTAAGTCACCCTATGAAAAAGGACACAAATTACTGGAGATGCAGAAAGAGCATTCATTAAAACACTGAGCTGACATATCCCTAGGCAAAATGGGAAGAGAAGGAAATTTCTCTTGATAAGAGTAAAAACAACAAAAAAAAAGGAGATGGGCTAAGAGAGAGAGAGAGAAAAAAAAAAGGAAACTACAGCAAATGGCATCCTCAATCCTTACTGGTGAAACATCATCAATTAGAGGTCCTAGCCAACATACTAAAACAAAACAGATACACAGATTAGAAAAAAAGTGACTTCACAGATAAGGAATTCACAAAACCTCAAAAGTTTAGTGGTAGGCAGCAAAAAAAATATAAACAATAAGAAAATGTAATTTCAGAAAATATCACTTATAATGTAGTAAAAAGGTAAGACAAAATATAAATTTAACAGAGGTATTAAGACTACTATAATTATAAAATTGAAAGACATTACAGGCCTCAAAATTAAGAATGTGCTGCATATTCATATAAATATTATAATGATAGCATTTTTTTCCACAATGAGCTAAATATTTAAAGGTGATTCCAATTTAAATCCAACAGTATTTTTTTTTTGTGAAAATGAATACCTAATTATAAAACTGAACATGGAAGAATAAAGAGTCAAAAATAGCCATAATATTCCAGAACAACAAGGTGTTGGGGATTGATCTGAAGTATCGCCAAACTATTATGTTTAAGAGTATGACAGTGGCACCAAAAACAACAGAATAAAGAGAATAGAAGACATGTGTGTCAACAGAAGCCTGATAGGATACAGGTGGTTCTGCTTATTGATGAACCAACTCAATGATCCTGAAACTACTGATGAACCACATGGAGGAAAATAAAACTGAATCTCTACCTCAAACCTACACAAGTCAATTACAGATGGAAAGGACTTGGATACAAAAAACAAAACTTTATAATTTTTGGGTTAAGATGAAAACTGACTATATAACCTTCAGGTACAGGAGAATTATTAAACAGGACCTAAAACTCACAACCGATAAGATTAATACATTTGGCAAACTGAAAACAAAAACTTTTCTTCCTTAACAGACCAAAAAGAATGAAACACACAAAACATGAACTGAAAATAGGTATCTACACAATCAAAAAATCAGTAAGCAGGTAAAATACACAATAAACCTTAAGGAAAAATACAATAGAAAAATGGGTAAAAGACAACTTGCAATCAAATGCAGGTACAGAAACATGCACACAATCTGTTTCACCTCTAAACTATATCCCCAACCATTTTTATAAATATTATTTTTGAGACAGGGTTTTATTAACTTGCCATCCTTCTGCCTCAGTCTTCTGAGGAGCTGGGATTATGGGCGTCACCACCATGCGTGGCTGTCCATTAATACTCTTTACCCTTTAAATGAATGTTATATTTTTGTGTGTGTGTTATGAAGCTTCATTTGAAAAGCTGATGGAGTTTTAAGGTTGAAAGCTAACATCAGTATTCAAATTCAAAGCTTTGTTTCTTTCAAAGTAAAACTTGTAAAAAGACAAGTTTTAATGTTAACCAGTAAAATGAACAAAAGCAGAGATGGTCTAGCTGAAGTGAAGAAGAGTCAAGACCCCATGCTCACACAGAGCCTGCAGTACCTCTCCAGAGGAAAACAGTAGTGGGCGGGGAACTGGACTCCACATCAAAATCACTCTAATCCTGAAATTCTTTGATTCTGATGCCCAGGAAGCATTCACTTATTGTTACTTACTACTCCATGAAAGATCAGAGAGCAGAGCCAAAAGGGCTAGATGCATGATATTTAGCTACTATGTAAATGGATCTCTCTCATTCTCTCTCTCTCTCTCACTCACACACACACACACTCTCTCTCTCTGTCTCACTCACACATGTATTTGCTCCAGTGTACTCTGTAGATAACATGGTCTCTTCCCAGTCAGTTCAATTACCTTAGCACAGGCATTTTTAGTTATTATGTCGACATAGCTGTCACTCTGTCGTTTATAATATTTAATTGGCACATTTCCCAGGCTTATTAAATTGGTGAGCTCCAAACATTTTGAGATTACCTCAGTGAGAAACATTGTGCTCACTTTCAACTGGATTAAATAATTAAGAAAATATTCCTGAGCTGGGGTTGTGGCTCAGTGGTAGAGTGCTCACCTTGCATGTGGAAGGCACTGGGTTTGATCCTCAGCACCACATAAAAATAAAATAAAGGTATCATGTCCATCTACAACTAAAAAAATATTTTTTTAAAAAATAAAATATTCCTAGTCTTTAAAGAAATTAAAAAAAAAAAACAGTACACTTGGTTAATTTGAAAATGTTGTAAAAGTAGTCTTAAAATAGATTTTTAAAAAGGATTTATCAGCATCAAGACAGCACAGGAACAGTAAACCAGTGACACTCACAGTTGATTATCTGGTACACAGTAGGGATTCCAATGTACGAACAAACCAGAAACAAAGCATAAGTAAAAATGTGAAAATTAGTTTACTGGCTAAGTTTCTATTTTTGTTTTTTTTTTTAAACTACCATCTTCTTTGTTCAATAACCTCAAACTATTTTTCATCAAAAACTACATAAAGAGAACTACTAAAAAATAACAAACAATATATTCCACAACTTATAATACTGTTTCAAAGATAATTAAAAAAATGAATTGGTACATATTTTTCACAAGACTAGGAAAAAAATCAATACAGAGAAGTAAAAATGAGTCAAAATATTGGCATTTATAGGAAAGACACAATATTACAAGAATTACAATATACCTGCTTTTTATGGCAGACTTGAAAATGTACTTCTAATTATAAACACTTCTACAGATTACTTATCTACATTTGTTAACTAAAAAGAGAGAAATAAAAACAAGAATCTTTCAATGGTCCTTAACCAAACAATGACACTTTTTAATTAATGTAAATTAAAAAATAAACCTATTATGACTATCAATCTAATTCAACTGGAAACTGCTTAAAACAGTTTCTAGAAAGGAATTTAGTTTGAAAGGGTAGGTATACATATAGTCATACCCTTTGGTTGCAAAATATTTAAAAACTTGCTTTTCTCATCTAAAAACTCAAACTACTTTCTTTTTTCAACTCTATTATTTTGAACCATAAACTTAGAAAATATTTTTTTGAATGGACTTCCCTTATAAATGGTCCTAAAGCTTGATAATGAGACCTTCTCAAAAGACTTTTCCAAGTACCTGGCCACTAATAGCAGCAAACCTTGAAACAGAGGATATAGAGCATATGATAAATAAAACCACCCTCTGAAAAGACATCACACTACAGTTTATAAAAGTTTTAAAAGTTTTCAAAGATTGCAGACACCATCTACCATTTCCATGAAGTCCATCTTCCCAGCTAAAGGTAAAATCTAACCAGGCAGCACATATCAACTACTACATTCTCCCACTCCTTGATACTTACTTGCAGCCTGACAATGAAATCGAAATCCTCGTGGAATTTCTCCTGTAATACAAAATATTTTGAGAAGCAGAAATTTGGAAGTTCCCTACTTGTACTATAGTAATATTCCAAGTTACAGCATGTGTAGGTAATTTTTATTATGTGAAAATACAAAAAATTAAACCTTCAGTGTTTGTTTTTTAACCAAAGGCAGAGACTACCCAAGAACTTGGCATATTGTCTAAACTACTTTCAAAAGTTACTCCTTACAGACAAAAATACTCTAATAAAAAAGCTTTTGGCCAGCTGGGTTCGTGGCCCAATAGTAGAGCATTTGCCCAGTACGCATGAGGCACTGGGTTCGACCCTCAGCGCCACGCAAAAATAAATACATAAATAAATAAACGAATAAATGAATAAACAAAAGTATTTATATATATAAAAAAAGCTTTTACAAAAGGAGTCTTAAGAGTCCATGAATGGGGCTCTGGGTTGAGGCCCTGCAGGAAGAATACCTCCACAGTTTGCCTTATAACACATAAGGAAAAAGAAACTGCTCAACTTGTTCTAGGCAGCAATGCTCACAAGTGTGAGCAGAATGATTAGTTTTTCAAATATATAAAAATGAAAGATCATCTTATATATGAAATTAATTTAAACCAATGACAAAACTAAAGCCAAAGTTCTTTTCTCAACCTTCCCTTCTCACCTTCAAGGAGATGACGCTCCCTTAACTTCCATCTACCCTTTTGGGAACTGAACCAAATCCCATGTCTTCAGAACTACCTGGCTATTACTGGGGGTGCAATCATGGAAAGCAGAGATACTAATAAAATTTGAGAGTGCTAGCTATTTCCACACTGTCATCTGTTTCCTGTAAAGGCCACCCAATGACAAGCTAATGATTTCGTAGTTTCCTCAAGGTTACAAACAGCAACTTAATAAAAAACTAGTGGTCTAAACGTAAGGCCACAGAAAAGCAAGGGGCAGGTTCCACCAATGCTGACACTTACTTAAAGCTAAAAGCTACACCAACAACCCCATGTCAATACCTAAAACCTCAGTTTTTCTTGTTATATTTTAAGAACTTGTTTGTATTTATGCTTTTAAGAATACAAATACTATTAGTAAATGAAATAAAATTTTTTTTAAAAAAGTACGCTCTTTGATCTAGCATCTACACTCACTGGCTACTTACCAGGACTTATGAAACTGTGGAAATCAGCCATGATACCCTCCTGGAGGGAGTACTTAACACAGCCAATTTCACAGGGGAGGAAGCGCTGTTCACAATGAGGTGGCAGCTCGCCGTGGCTAAAAATGTTCAAAAAGTAGAAAATGCCTCCAAGGAGAGCTACAAGAAAAAAAATAGTAAGACAAAAAGAACAAATGAGCGTCTTAAATCTATCCCTCCCCAAAAGCCTCTTTAGTTTGAGAGGAAGAAAGTTTTGGAACCAATGCGTGTTCCTAAATTCCTGAGTGAGCTGGAATGAGAAAAAATTCACAAAATTTTGGCTTGTATCACATAAATAAGCCAAAATTTTTATAATTACATTTATTAAGAATTATAGTAGTAACCACTCTTTGTTTAAAGTGACAAAATTATTCAATTTTATAAATTTATTAATTATATGAAATTATATAATTTATATATTATATAAAAATAAATTTATAAATAATTCAATTTTATAAATCAGCTACACTCAGTCTTGACTCTCAGGACCCATATTCAACAAATAAAAAGCAAATACAAATCAAGCAGAATAGGTAAATTCTGTAAACTATGGAAAATTTAGTTCATTCCTTTTATGCTTTTACCAATATATGTAAGCCAAGTATAAATGAGGAAAAAATGTATGAATGTGTGAAGTGTTTTATTTAGCAGGACTGGCCATATTTAAGATAAATATCAAATATTTATTCTATGTTAAACAAAGACCACAATTGTCAAAAACAGCCAGAGAAGAAAGAGCAAGGGCCCTTTATTAGCTATTTCTCTTCTGTTAGCTCAGTAATTCACCTTTACCCTTACTATTCTCCCAGAATATTATTTTTAAGCTTTATTTTTAGTTGAAAAATAGTAATTGTATATCCTTTTGGGATACAATGTCATTTTGATATTATGTACATTGTAGATTAAGCTGCGCTAATTAACATGCTTATATCCATCACTTCCCATATTTAGTCATGCAAACATTTAAAATCTACTCTTAGCAATTTTGAAATATACATTACACTTTTATTAACTATAGTCACCCCATGATACCATAGATCTCAAAAATTTATTCCTCCTGTCTACCTTTATAACAAGTGTATTTAGTTATATACAAATAAGTATCTACATTCAACAATATTTGGAATGATAGAAATCAAGAGACGACATTTGTTACAAAAAGCTCTCCAGTAAAATTCTAAAATTTTCTTTTATTAAAGGTTATACAAAGCTATAATAAATATCTAAACACTTATAGTCAAGTACTTTTAAATGGAGGATCAAAATACAATGTTTTTACTCACCAATACATCATTAGTGTTTTGAGTGTCTAAATTCAAACAAAATATTTTGGAATACTTTACCTTGATCACTTTTTAGAGACAAACTTGACATATCTGGGGGTGAAACACTCTGCTTTGGTACGAGCATGCCTGGCCTCCTTAGTGGTGTGGAAACAAGTTTCTGAAGAAAAGAATCATCATTCACACACTTAAAAACTGGATGAATCAAACATTTTAATTCACCAAAATAATTTCACAATAACCTATAGATTATGTCAGAAACCTCTCAGGGCCAATAAACCCAATGAAAAATCATATATGTCACTAACACCAACATTCAAAGGCAGCGAATGCTGCAAAAGCTATAAGTATACTGAACCAGAAGGTGAATGGTAAATAACAAACTCAACTATTATCCACTATTGATTAAGCTCATGTTCCTGAGCCACCTATGCCAGGCCAGTGGCCCAAAGAACACCTTTCCCCAAAGAACTCTAATATTTAAAAACCAGATTGTGCCGATTCCAAGTCCCACAGGAGGTATATACACAACACACCTTAAGTTTTGAAGGGAAACAGAAGAAATCATAGTTAAAAAAAAATAGGGGTCACAAATATAAGTACAAATTCAACCGAGTAGAGCTTCTATTCAAACATAAATAATAAAATCTCTCAAAAACAAGCAAAACTCTCTTGATTTCATTCAGTGTTAACAGTGTAAGAATGGAAGGAACAGAGGGAAAGGGAAGACCACCTTTACAGTTACCTTGTACTTTCCTGAAACAAATAAGCAACACAACAAATCTCAGTACTCTAGCGACGTCTGACTGCTGGAAACTGGGGCTGACAAGCTCATTCAAACCTGTGAGATACCCCTGGCCAAGATATCCCAGTCCCGTACTCCAGCCTTTAAAACACAGCACCTGGCCTGGTTCTAGGAATGTTTTAAAATAATCCTCCAAACTACCTTTAATCATCCAGAATCAAGAGCTGTCATGGCCCAGGGCTGCGGGGGAACCTGGGGTCGTCCAGCGCAGCCCCACGCACCACGCACCCGGCCCACCGAGGCCCACCCGGGCCCACCGTGCGGCGCTCAGGCAGGGTCCCGGCCTTTCACCGGCCCTCGGCCTTCAGGGCGCGGCCTCGGCCAGTCGCCTCACCTGCTTCTCTGAAGGCCCGGAGTCCTTTCCCTGGGCGGCTCTCCACTCCCGAGCCATTTCTGTGTACTTCTCCTTCTCTTCCTCCCTCAGGAGCTGTGGGAGGAGGACCAGAGGAGAACACGGTGAGGACCTTGCCGGGCTGCTCCCTGCCCGTCCCAGACTCGCCTGCCCGTCCTCTCGCTGGCCCAGGCGAGGCCCTCGGCCTCCAGCTGCCCAACTGCCCAGCCGCCGCCCTCGGCCTCACCGCCCAGTCCGCTGAGCAGTAGGGGATGGCGTCCGCCACACGGGCCACAGGCAGGCCTCGCCTGCGCAGTTCGGGAATCTTCTCCTGCACGAAGAAGTAGTAGGCATTGCGGCTGGCCCTGCGGTTCGGCATGGCTAGCGTCCAGGCGTCGAAGCGGGCCTGAGACGGAAGAAGCCGCCAGCGCCCTTGCTGGGCTCCCGCCCTTAGTAACCGAGCAGCGACTGCGCGCGCAGCCAGCCAGCTCTCGGCCAATCAGAGCGCAGCGCGCAGCCGCACTGGCCCGAGGAGGGGAAAAAACAGCCTGAAACCGGAAGATTCCACCACGTGCTGCCTGGGGTGGGGCGGGCCAAGGTCACACATGTGAACTGTTCTAATTGGCCAGGAGGGATTGGGGGCGGAGCATTGTCACGTGGTAGGGTTGCCGCATTTTCCGTACATTGTTGCGTACCCTGTGTGCAAGTAGGTAGAGAATAAGTACTGGTGGGCTGTTTGGGTTCCTTGGTGGTTTACAACTGCAAGTGATGATTATTTGCTGAGCACTGTGAGAGGCATCGGTGGGGACAGAGTGAGGAACGCCACAAATAAGATCCTTCCCTCAAGAAGTTTACTGGATGATGAAACAAGTGAAGCAACAAAGAAACATTTTAACTGCATTTAAAAATGTGATAAGAAGGAAACACAGCAAGAGGCTGAGATTTAAACTTAGTCTTTGAATAAATTTTTAGATTCCTTATGAAGGTATGGCTCAGTTTTTGTCAGTTTTATTAATAGGTCACAATACTTTTGGAGCTATTATGAAAGATTTCTTTTTTTTCTCTTTGTTTAATTGGTTACTGCTGATGTGTAGAGAAGTATTGATTTCAGTGTTGATCCTGTGTATTTAGTCATACTGAACTGTCTGCACTAGTTCAAATAATGCCAGTGGATTCTCTTGGATTTCCTAGTTAGATATAAGTCCCAGAGTAAATGCTTTCTTTCTTCATCTTATTAAGTGTGTGTATGAGTACTATATGTATATATGTATCTTAAAATAAACAATTGAAATTTCATTACATGCTTTCTCTACATTTTTCATATAACCATACAGTTATATCTTCCAGTTTGTTAACATAATGAATAATATTGCTAGTTTTTTCTAATGTTAAAGCATCCTATCATTGTTAGCATGAACTCCTCTCAATTATGAGGCATTGCTAAAATTTTAAAAACATACCTAATATAGAATTTTTATTTCTTTAACTATAGTGATACCAAATTACAGATTTTGTGGTGTTGACCTTAACAAACGTTGAGCGTTCGGCATTGTCATAGCCTCACAAAATGAACTACCATTTTTTTCCTCCTTTCAGATTTGAAAATGGATGGTAATTTCCTATTCTTGACAGTTTGGTAGAAGTTCTCAGTAAAACTCTCTAATCATAGTGCATCTCTGGAGGGTGGGATTGGGGCTGACCTTTGACTACCATCTCAGTATAGCTTATTAGTTTTTTCAGTTTTTCTAGTTTTCCTCAGCCAATTTTTGTAATTTTCTTAGAAAATTGTTGTGATAATCAGCTTTTCATTACTGTGACCAAAATACCTGACAAGAAAAACTTAGAAGAAAAGTTTATTTGGGGCTCAGAATTTGACACCATTCAGTCCCTGGTCAGCTGGCCCCATTTCTCTGGGCCTGAGGAAAGGCAGAGCCTCATGGCAGAAGGGCAGTCACAGAAAAGCATTCAGCTTATGGCAGCCATGAAGACTGGAGTGGAGCGAGTGAGGAAGAGGCTGTAGTCCCCAAGGACAAGATCCCAGTGACCTGCTTTCTCCAGGCATGCCCCATCTGCCTGTAGTTATTATCTGGTAGCCTATTCAAATTATTAACCATAAAGTGGATTAATCCATCGATGAGGTTGTAGTTCTCAAAATCCAATCATTTTCTAAAAGCCCCACCTCTGAACCTTGCTGCACTGGGATCCATGGTGGGAACATGAGCTTTTGGGAAATATTCCAGATCCAAATTGTAACAATTATCTATTACATTTGAGGTTTCAAGTATTGAAAATTTGGAAAGGGGATGAAGAAACTGAAATTTTCATACATTATTGCTGGGACAGATGCTTGACAGTTTCTTACATTTATCAGAGGAGCCAGCAATTCCACTTTTTTAGAAGGAATGAAACTATATCCATACAAAGCTTATAGATAATTTTTATGGCCTCTCTATTCATAAGAACCCCAAGCCAGAAAATCCAAATGTTCATCAACAGGTGAATTAATAAGTTACAGTCTACTGACAGATGTCTACTAAGTATATGTCTACTCAGAAATGAAAAGGAATGAACTAGCACTGATACTCATCAGCGTAGATGTGTTTTGAAATTTTGTTGAGCAAAAGAAGGTATACATAAAAGGGTACATATTATATGATATAAAAACTTGAAAAAATCCAGATATGGTTCATGCCTGTAGTCCCAGCAACTTGGGAGGCCAAGGCAGGAGGAGCCCAAGTCCAGCCTGGGCCACTTAGTGAGACCCTGTCTCAAGATTAAAACATTAAAAAGGCTGGTGACATAGCTCAGGAGTAGAGCACCCAGGTTCAATCCCCAGAATCATCATCATCATAAAATAAGGCTCAAGAAAAGGTGAAACCATAGTATAGACGTGATATCAGCCAAACCTGGGCCAGGAGGACAGGGAAAGAGATTGACACAGGAAACCTAGGTTGGCAGAAATATTTCATGCTGTGTAGGTGTAAGTACTACATGTCAAAATTCACCTAACCATATACTGAATGTGTGCATTTTATTGCATGTAATTTATAGCTCAAAAGTTGATTTTATAAACAAAAGAAATATTGGCTTAAAAGGAAGGTGATATTTGCTTGCAACTTAAAACAAATGTTTACAGTACTATTGTCCCTTTCCTTCTCATTCCTAATATTATGGGTATCTTTCAAGTTTTTTCTTAGTACTGCCCAAATTAATTTTTTTTAGAAAAAAATTTTATAACTTTATCTTATTTTATTTATTTTTGCATTATAATTCTTAATACACCACTATACCATATCTTTATTTTATATTTATTTATTTTAATGTGGTGACATTAAAATAAACAAACATATAGTATTTATAATATTAAATATTAAATAAATAAATATATAGGTGCTCAGGGTTAAACCCAGTACCTACATGTGCTTGGCAAGTACTCTACCCCAGTTGAGCTACAACCCAAGCCCTCCAAACGCAGTCTGGCTGGGCACAAATCACAAGCCACTGAAGCAGGAACAAACTTTATTTCTGAACTCCACCAGCACACTCCACACGCTCCCCAGGAACTCTCCGGAACGCCACGCACAGGGCTCCTCCAGGAATACCACCAACCGAGGCGGACAGCAGGGGTCTAATATACACAGCTTAACATAACCATTATCATCTCAAGGGCTTGCTGGCGTCACCTCTCAACCACTCCGTTTTGGCAAAAATGCCATGCTTCATTCAGACTCAGCTATGGCTCTCAGCATTTACCGATTGTTTTAAAAATCTGGGTTTTATTGTCAGCTTCACAGTTTTCCTTTCCACTTTTAAGCTTATTACTCTCTTGTCTCTACTCACCTCAGGCTGTTTTGTAATTCTTTTCTAGTTTTTTGAATAAAAAGTGTATCCATTCTTTTCAATGTCTACACTATGTTTGTGGCTTATTTTCTCTCTTTTACACTAGTTGGATCAATCAATTTTTCTCTACTTTCTCTTCCATTGGTTCTGAAGTTCACATCTTATTGCTCTTCATTCTTTCCTTACCCATTAAGTTTTAAGGTTCTTGTTTTAAAACATACACTCTTATCACAACTTCTATAGGTATCCATACTCTCCGTTCCCAAGCAGGCAAGAAGCTTAGAAAATTAATACTTCTCCCTCTCCATCTCCTCTTCTACTGCTCCCCCATCATGCTGTCCCTGTCATGCCTTGTCAATGTCATCCAAGATTTTAGTTTTAGGTCTGTTTGGTTTTAGGTTTTTAATAATATCAATATTGAGACATAATTGAAGTATAACCAACTGAGTATATTGAAAGTGTTTTTGTTGGAGTTTGATGACACATGTATACATGTATACACCTGGAACTGTTACTGCCATCAAGATAATAAACATATCCATCTCCCAAGTTTCCTCACCACCCCTGTGTTGCTTGAGGCTGCCCACAGTTCACGATGCTGTTCATTTTCCTTTAGGTTTTTTTTTGTTTATATACTTTCCTTATATTTCCTTCTATGTCTAATCTGCTATTAACACCATCCAGTGTATTTTCTCATCAGATTGTTTATAGTTTTCATCATTAAAAGTTAACTGAACCACACACACACATAGTTATTATAATCATATTAAACCTTATAACTATATTCCATGTTAAAAAAGGTAGAAAAGAGAGATAGACCATATTGAGAAATGGAAGACAGATAGTAACCTTTAATCATCTTTACTGGTTTATGTCATCTGAGTCATTTCTGGTCTGTCTCTTTCTACTGGCTGACTTTCTTCTTCTGGTCTGCGTTGTCTTGCTTCTCTGTGTGCATGTCTGTAAGTATCTGACGGGATGCTACTCTTGTAAACTTAACCTTTTAAATGCTGCGTATTTCTGTATTCTTATAAATATTCTTGTGCTTTGTTCTGAGTCACAGTTTGGTACTCAGAAACAGTTTAAGGCTGTTTTGCTTCTTTTGAAACTTGCTTTTGTGGTTTCTTGTGTGAGATCGGAGCAACCTCTAGGACTGATTTCCTCCTCTATTGATACTGCACCCTTCTGAGGACTCCACCTGAGGACTCATGAGTCTGGAGATTTCTCCATTTTGGCTGATGGGAAACAAACTATTTCCAGCCCTGTGTGAATCCAGAGACTGCCCCCCCCAATCCTTTCTCCCAGTCCTTTCCCTGGCACCGTGGTTCCCGCCCACGCCGGCGATGATCAGCATTCAGCTTCAGCTATAGCGAGGAGGGAGTCTCACCAGAGCTCCGGGGCTCTGTTTCTCCCTTTCTATCTTTCTGGTAGTCTGCCCACACACTCTTGCCACTGGGTCCAGCCAGGACACCTGAGCCCATCCCCTCAACCCCAAGAGTCCCCTGGCTCTGCCCAGGCTACCCTTCCTGATACCACATCCTGGGGCTCTCCCCTGGCAGCAACCTGGGACAACCACAGGCTCACCTTGTTTTCCCATCTGTTCCCTGATGTACCCTCTCTGAAAAGATTGTTTCATCTGTATTCGACCCGGGTTTTAGTGTCAGGCTGCTGGATAAATCTGTTCCCTGTTACTCCATCTTCATCAAGATAACTCCCTTCCTATTTTAATCTTAAAACAGTATTTAGACTAAACTACTAAATTTTAGATGATAGGTGGTCAAGGGAGACCTCCCTGCAGAGCAGGTGACCTTTAGAACAAGGTAGGATAGAAAGGAACAGAGAGAGGAGCATTCTGAACAGAGGGAACAGTATATGTAAAGGCTCAGATGACAAATAGCTGGGTGTGTCCTTGAGGTAGAAGACTGGTGCATGCTGAGGTTGGAGAAATCAACAGGATTCAGAGTGGCCACTAGGAGTGGTTCAACTACAGCTCTAAATAAAACCGTTGCCATTTAAGGGTTTTATTTTGTGTATTTATCATTTGTTTTTGATTGACAAATTACTACGTACAACATTCTTTGAAATATGTGCCCACTGCAGAATGGCTGAATCGAGCTGATACAAGCATTACATCATGTACTTATTTCCTATGCTGAGAGCACTTGAAACCTACTGTAAGGTTTTTAAAGACATATCAATGTGTGGTTTGCAGTTTAGGAAGATCAGTTTTGTTGTTGAAGAAGGGCTCACAGCAGGATGGATGTGCACAGTGAGACTGTTAGGAGGCTCCCTCAAGAGTCCAGGTGGCAGACGATGGTGACTTAGGACAGAGAAACCACAGCAGATGTGGAGAGGCGAGGGAGGGCTCAAAGGGCATCTCAGGGAAAGAGAGAATGAGCTCATACGAGGAGTGTGTAAGAGAGAGAAAGGAGGGATCCCGAGGTTTGGGTTTGAGTAACTCAATGGCAAATGATGCTTTTTCTAAGAGGGACAGAGGGGGGCAGCTAATGCCAAGGAAGGCCCAAACCTTCCCCATAATTTCTGGTATCTGCTCCTCTCCCTCTTTGGTACAATTCATTTAAAGAAATCTACATAAACATAATTCTACATAAACAGAAGAGCTTTCCCCACTTTCCAACCAAATCAGCTCTCCTATTCAGAAATCATAAAGGCTGGCAGGGTTTGTTGGGGTGTGTGTGGGAGGCTGGGGATGCAGAGTTCCCTTGGTCATGTTGACTTCTGGATGTCTACTGTGTACTCAAGTGGAGATGTCAAGCAGGCAGCCAGCCATGTAAGCTGAAGCTCTGGCTGGAGAGGGAATTTGGAACTAAGCCACATAAAGATGATATTTAAATTCATGGAAATGGATGAGATCACCTAAGGAGAGATTGGAGAGGAGAACAAGGATCCAGGATGGAGTTCTGAGGAACACTAGCATTTAGAAGTCAAAGAAGGAAGACCAGTAAATGTGAATAAGGGGGGGCATTCTAAGAAGTGAGAAGTGCAGGAAACCAAGGAAAGAGAACCGTTCTGGCAGGAAGGCACTCAGCTAATCAGTGTCTATTTAGTAAGAGCCTGCTGAGTACTAGGCTACCTGAAGCACAATAATAGGTGGATCGAAGAAAGCTTCTAATGAGGAAAACAGACAATAAAGAAATACACAGTCCTACCCCTACCAAAATGTCAGGTCATCTTATAGCACAAGTTGAGTAAGGAAAACTAATGCAGGATAAGGGAATAGAAGCAGAGGGACTGTGCAGTTTTAGGGTGGTCAGAAAAGACCATCTAGGAGGAAACGAAATCTGAGCAAAGACTGGAATGAGGAGGCAAACCATGAAGATGTGGGAGGAAGAGCATTCAGATAGGGAACAGCAAGTCCAGAGCTCTGCGGTGGGAGCACACCACGCACGTTCAGCGAGGCGAGCGACCGGGGTAAATGGGTAGGGTGAAGGTAGAGAGGCTATTAGGGAGGGAGTGGGGGCCAAGTCCTATAGGACTTACAAGACCACCATAAGGACTTAGAGTTTACCTACATGGGGTGAAGCCACTGGAGGCTTGGACGGCTTCCACTTTTTTTTTAACATGAAGTGTAAGGTGTAATTTCTAGCCAAATGTTATGAAAATCACCCGAGAAAACCAGTGTGTTCATGTAAAATATGTCCTAGTTTTTTCCTGATGCTGGTTTGAGTGAAGGTCCTGACATTGTTCACTGTGGGTCCTCCATCCTGTGATGATGGTGGCGCTGATGATAGGATACATTCATTACAAGGTACTGTGTTGGATTCTTTGCTAAAGGCTCCTGGAGGGTCATTTCATCTCCTCCTCATGCAACCCCATGAAACGGATTCTGTGATTTTGCCGGTTTGCAAAGGGGAAACTGAGGCCACACCACACACGAATGACCTTGAGCTCTAAGCACTCCCTGCTTCAACATTCACACACCAATCTGCTCCTTACGGATGCTCTTTTTACTACCAAATGCTGTGCCAAAGCAGAGGGGAATCTCCAACTACCTTCTTCTAGACACCGCCTGAACACACCGCTGTGCTCTGCCTGCTTGCTCAGGCTATACATGCAACTCTTGCCGGGTCTGTGGATTCTGCCTGTTGTCTCCCTGTGGAGTCTGATGGTTCTTGCTGGTGCTGTCCCATAGTGTCGTTCTATGCTTGGACCTCCTAGGGATCTGGTGAGAAACTTTCCCAGGCCAGTGGCCTCGGTTGGTTTCTTTTCCAACTCCTGCTACACTCTGCAGCCAGATAAACTGACCAAATATAGGTCTGATGTTCTTCTTAGAAATCCTCATGGGGGCGTTCTTTGCCTGTGGAGTTAAGTCCACACCTGGTGGCTTGGTCTCCCCTGTGGGTCCCCAGCCTACCTGCCCAGCTCATGACTGGCTCCGCGCCTTGTGGACCCCAGCTCCAGGCAGCAGGTCCTGCTCTCACTTGCCTGTTCCTTGCACCTCTGTGGGACCTCCTTGTCCCTTTCTCAGGGTCACCTTTACATGAAGATATCTCTGACCAGCACTATTGATGGATAATTGATCCCTCTCCATCTCTTGTTTCTACATTATATCTGGTACATGTCCTACCAGACCCTGTCACACATCATATTGAAAGGCCTCGTGTTTGCCCTCCCCATGCATATGGATACAACTTGATTATTAGCTCTTTGAGTAGGAGGATGTAGTTCATTCACCTTTGAATGCCTATCTTGAATTTCTAGATATAATGGACACTTTTGTGTGTGGAAAATGGATGAACTTAGGCAACAGAAAGATGAGGAAAAGGAAGGTGAATAACCTGGAATAGTTTGTAATTAAAGAAATTTATGATGATTCTCTCCATGTGTAGAGCACCCCGAATTGGGAGAGGGGTACTGCACCAACACATGTGAGACAGTCCCCCCCCCCCACAACTCCAGCATGGTCCCTTGGACCTAGAGCCCTGCTTGCCCATTGGAATCAGAATTGCTCTGCTGCTCATTTTGGGGGCCATTAATGCTATTCAGGTCTCCAGAAGATGCTCACATCTAAACAAAAACAGAAGCAAAGGGGAAAACAGGGCTCCTAAAGGAAGCAGCCGTACTTCATCTTTGGCTCAAATTACAGAGAGATTACAGTTGGAACTCTCCCTTGGTAAGGGCTCCCCGGGCCTGATGCTCACAATTAACCTGATTAACTGAGCACAATTGAAACATCAGGAGAGCAGGTGTACATTTGGGGGCTTTTTGGGCGGCTGAAAATACAGACCTGACAAACACCTGTCCCCCTTCTCCCTGCTTCTCTCCTTCCTCCGGTGTCGTCCTAGAGACTCAGTCAATTTTGCAGAAGCCTATCTTCTGACCAGCAAGTTTTTTTACATTGTAGAAATGAACTTAGGCAACAGAACGTAGTACAGTACATAGAAATCATAAAGAAGAAAATGTAAATTGGTCTTACCCAGAGATGGCTATTGTTACTCTTTTATTGTTCCTTTGTCTCTTTCAAATGCACTTTTTGACATTTGAGTCCATACTGTAAATATCCTTTTATGTTCTACTCTTTTTTTCTTCACACTATCCTTTGATGGACTCTTGGGGAGAGCTGATGCAGGCGAGGCTATCCCACTGCTGGGGGGGGGGGAGCGTCTGGCCTCAGGATGGAACACAGAAGTACCCAGCCCAGCACCCACCCAGCATCCAGCCCTGCTGCAGTTGGACTGAAGCCGGAAGCAGCCGGCTCTTGGATTAGATCTGCCGCAAGCTGACTTCTCAGCATGTTCTCTAGTCTTTTACTTATTATATACTCACCACTGTTCTTGCCAGTTCATATTTTGGGGATGGGGTGGCATCATGCACTTTATATTTGCTTTTTAAAAAACGAAACAATTTTTTTCCTCAACATGAAAGGGCTTCCAGATTAAAAAATGTTTCCATTTTCAGCATAGAGCCTCCATTTTTTTAATTTCTTTTGTTTAATTTAGTTTTTTTAACCTGATAATTGAGGATGGTTTTGAAGGTTTGGGGGATGGGAAGTAGCACAAGGAAGGAAAGATGAACCCAACTTAGATGAGAAGCATGGCATCTGTTCTTGAGGCACACTGCCTGTATTCCTCCTGGAACACAAGATCGGAGAGGAGCAGTGGAAATGTGATTCTATGCGTGTGCTTTATAAAGACCTGTGTTAGCAGGATTCGTGTGCGTGCATGCCTGTGTCTGCAAGAAGCCTGTGTTTTAAAGGATTCGGTGGCATTGTATTTATAACTATGTGGTTGCTACCAGCTACCAGCATGTCTCCTTGCACTGGTTCACTTCCCTTTTCCTGTGTCCCAATTCTGTTCTAAAATGTACAGTTTTGAGGGAGCAGCCTGTTAGCCCACCTGCCTCCCCACCAAACACAACCCTAGCTGTGGCTTCCTGGGAATTCTGGTCTGGTCCCACATAGGACTTGTTCTGACATGTTGGTTTCCAGTTGCAGGAGAAAGTGTCAAGATGAGCCACTCTCTATTTAGGGTCCTGTCCTATGTGGCAAGGACAAATGGACAACTGGAGCTTAGCCAGAGGGTAGGTACATTTGAAAACATTAATTCCACAGCTTCCCAAGAGGTTAGGCATTGCTTCTTAAACATTAATGTGCATCAAAAGCACTTGGGGAAGGCAGATTTCCAGGCCTGTCTGGCATATCAGATCTCATCAGTTATAGTAAAGCCTGGGAATTTGACTTCTAAGTGGGCCTGATAACGTGATTCTGGTGTTGGAAATTCAAAAACCATACTTGGAAGAACACGGGATTCTGGGTGTCACACTCTACTACCCTCCATCAATATGGCAAAATAATATTGCCCCACCCTCCTCCCAGCTCCCTATCTTAGGCTGCATGCTTTGAATCATTTTGGTAATAATGTGCATTTGGGAGGGGCACACACTAATTTAGGGGATGACCTGCAGCCCCACTCATGCAGGAAGACTCAGGATAGACCACCTATAGCTCTTTGGGTATAAAGTGGGCATGCAGGATGCTACGCCGACTTCCAGCTCCTGGGATGGTAGACAAGGTGCCTGTCTTCTGTGATTCTCTCTGGCTGAGCTCTTCAGCACACTGCTTGCCTCCCCTGGAAGTGTGCACAGGCACGTACTCTGAGCACACATGCAAAGCTCACTTCTGTGGGCCTTCACTTTCCACATCACCGGCACATCCTGGGTCTCTTCACTCAGTCCATTTCCCGTTTTCACCTGTAGAAACCTGTTTTTGTGTCCAAACTGTGTATAAAAATGCCATTGTTAAGTGTGCTCAGATACTGAACATTATTCAAACACTTTGGCATACCAGGTATGCACATACATACAGCAGTAAATGGCAGAACATGATACAAACACTGCCTCATCTCAAACCTCTGGTGTCTTCAAACCCTTTTATGGTGCAGACTCAATCACTTTGGAGTCGGATGACCTGAGTTCCAATGCGAGTGCTACCTGACCTCAGAGGAGTCACTTACACTCACAAGGCCTAAGGGTCCGTATTAGGATTAAATGAGAAATCTTGTAGAACATGGAGATTCTATGCCTAGGACCTAATAAGAAACTCACAATGGGCTGGGGATGTGGCTCAAGGGTAGCGCGCTCGCCTGGCATGCGTGCGGCCCGGGTTCGATCCTCAGCACCACATACCAACAAAGATGTTGTGTCCGCGGAGAACCAAAACATAAATGTTTTAAAAATTCTCTCTCTCTCTCTCTCTTTAAAAAAAAAAAAAACTCACAAATGTTAGGTACCTCCTTTGTTTCTATATACTTTTTCTTCATATCTGAAAGAAAATTGTTCTTAAATTTCTCTCACAGCATGTTATTCAGGTTTCTTAGTGGTGTGCATCAAAAATCATCTTGGCAAAAATAAAACAGAGAGGGAGAGAGTTCATGAAAAGATACTAGGAGGCTCCAGCCAGGAAAGCTGGAGATCCAGATGCAGAAGACAGTCTGGAACCCAGAGAGGCCAGCAAAACCGAGGGTCACACTGTCCTGCCTCCTGATGACTTGCTCCATATTCAAAGAGCTGTGACCCAGAGGCCAGGCTTGACCTGCCCGGGTCAAGGACCTGCCCTCTGGCTGGAGCAGTCGGGAGCTGCTCTGGACTTTCAGCTCCTGGAGTTGGACTTGCTCAAAAATGTGAAGGGAGCTCAAAAGCCAGGCAGCCATGGAAGACCCCCACTCAGGGTCTCCTGGTTTCCTATGTGCTCAAGTCACCCCTGCTTTCAGATGTGATCATCCTGAGGTGTGGAGTTAGGAACTCTTCTCAAGCCAGGGCCACTATTTTAGACCTCTCTGTGTTGTCTGCCCATAATGCCCCACACAGGACATCTTTCCACTACCAATCCCTGACCGTCCCAGATCTTGCCCGTTCTGCACATGCAGACTGTGCAGGTGTTATCTCTCCTTATGGTGATCCTCACCCCCTCAAGACCAACTAGCTCCTTCCTTCCTGTTCCCCAGGAAATTTCTCTGTGTCTCTATGACCACATTTGCTGGATTTTACAATGAATATGTATTATTATGACCCTAATGGTCTGAATTTCTCCTGTCTTGAACCCAAGATGAGGTTCCCTAAAGGCAGAAGTCTGTCTTATCCTGGGATCCTTGCTTCTTAGCACCTAGGAGAGAGAACACATATTTGGTAAGCCAAACATATATTCCTTAGTTCTGTCTCAACACCCTGTGACTCCTTTCCTACACAAGTGACAAATCCATTTTTGAGATGGGAATAATCCAATGAGCATGCCCTGCAAAACATATTGGACAGATGTCAGTCATAAATGTTTATTTCATTCTAGTTTTGCCTGTTTTCTGTTAAAGGCCGTATGCTCTTATTCTTTAACAGGGAAAAGTTGTGAGGCGGGATTCCCGCCTACCTTTTTCAATTCTGCCGCGTCTTCTGGTTCCTTGCATTGCCATAAAGAGAGCCAGACTCAGGGGTGGGGGCCCAGGGAAAGCAAACCTCCTGCCTACCGGACCTGCAGCCTAATATCTGCCAAGTCCCCACAGGTTCTCCAGCCTCGTCGCCCATGCACAGAAAGCCCGCTGCTGAGTCTCGGGCCCACGTTCTTGCGGGGTTTCGGCTCGCTGCCTCAGCTGGGGGAAACCCGAGGGTCGCTCCTGCTTCCCAGCGCCTCCCCTTCGCGGGCTGTCCGGGTGCCTCTGCGGCTCTGCGCTGACCCCGGGCCGCGGGGGCGGCACGTGATCGGGAAACTTTGGCAGCCGCGCGGCAGGCGGGGAGGCGCGGGCGACGGCCGAGCTCCCCCACGCGGCAGCTCTGGCGGGCGGCGCCCCCGCGCTCGCTGCTGGGCGTGCAGGTCGCCGCGGCTGCAGGGAAGGCGCCGCCGAGCGCCGCGCACAGCCCGCCCTCGGCAGCGCTTGTGTCCGCCGGGCTCTCCGGCGCCACCAGCCCCGCGTCGCAGCCAGCCCGGTTCTCCCACGTTCCCAGCCCGGCTCTCCAGCGCGCCCAGCCGGCTCTGCTGCGTGACCACCCCGGCTCTCCTGCGCGCCCAGCCCCGCTCTCCTGCGCGCCCAGCCCCGCTCTCCTGCGCGCCCAGCCGGCTCTTCTACGCTCTCAGCCCCGCTCTCCTGCGTGGCCATCCCCGCTCTCCTGCGCGCCCAGCCGGCTCTCCTGCGTGGCCATCCCCGCTCTCCTGCGCGCCCAGCCCCGCTCTCCTGCACCTCCGGTTCTTCGGCGCGAACAGCCAGCCATCCAGGGACGCCTGTGCCGCCTGTGCCGCACGTCGTCTGACCCCTCATTCCAGCCGCTCTTACTTTCCTGTGCCTGACCTGCATGGGAAGTTGGGAGAAATGGACAGGGTCGTGCTGGGGTGGATCGCTGTCTTCTGGCTAACAGGTAAGAATCGTTTCCGCGGAGACGAAGAACTTCACGTGTATTCCCACAGCGGTGCGGTTCTCACCCACCCTGGGCTTCCTCCTTAGTGACCATGTTGAAGCCGCTTAGCGAGCTGGTGGTAGGTGGGGGAGGGGCCGTGTGTGTGTGTGTGTGTGTGTGTGTGTGTGTGTGATGGGGAGGGGGCAGGGGAGAAGCCCCACGTTTGACTCATTGGCTCTGGGCTTCTGTTCTTCATGCGTTCCTGTCTCCATACCGCAGTTCTTCCTGGTCTTAGCCTGAGTTTGTAATGCCGAATCCTGGGAAAACCCTGGCTGAAAAAACCAAGGCTCGGAGGAGGCTGATTCTTTAAAAAGGAATGATTTCTTTGGGGGGTGGGGGACAGGTAGGGGAGTATCTCCCCAATTCCTTTCTTAGAGAAGGAGGAAGACCCAGGGCATGCTCTGTGGCTCCCTGGGCTTCAGGGCTCAAATGAGGAGGATTGGGGACCCAGGCTTGATTGGTCGTGGAGTTTGGGCCTGGCTCTGTCACTGGTATCATTTGGGGAGTGGTTCCATGGTAAAAGAAAAAGACCCTTTCTAATAATGGACTCCTCTCCCCCACACACACTCAATAAAGATAATTTGCAGAGAGGTCCTGAGGTCCTGGCCTTCTCCCCATCCATCGCTGGAGTCCCCCTGGATCCTTGTGTCCTCTTCTCCTTTTTGTGAACTTTCTTCCCATTCTTCCGGGGCTGGGAAAGGCTCCTGTTGGCAGCTAACAACACTATGTCCTACCCCCAAGGGACGAGTAGCCTAGGGAGTGACCAGCCCTAAGAGATGGCCAAAACTGCCCTAATGAGGGGTGGGGTGGCTTGGGCTGGGATTTGTTCAAAACCCAGTGGGGACAGAGTGATAGAGAAAACAGCAAGGTGTCAGAAAGGTGACAAGACAGGGTGGGGACAATGAGGGGCAGAGAGGAAAGGGAAAAATAGCACAAACAGGAAGTAGTTTTGCCCCTCTGAGTTGCCACCAGGTCTGGAAAAGAAAATCACGTCACTTGGAAAGGGGAACGAGGTTATGATAGCCCAGGCGAGCCTGAAGGAGGGTAAAATACATTTAAGAAGAAAAGCAAATGCTCATTTCTCTTGTTGCAGAATAAGATTATTGATTGCCTACAATTTTCTTCTATTTCAAATGAAAGGCCCCTAACATTGCTCTTGTGCCCCTGGGTTTCAGCTGGAGAGGGTACCCTTAGCAGAGCTAGCATCTTATCTTGGCTGCTCTGAGTTCATCCCTCCCACGTTATTCAAATATGAATCATCTCTAATTTCAGGGTTTGGCTGATCCATGCCTCCCCCTCCCCTGGCCTCCCAGCGTTTCCACTGCCACCCTCATGATTCCGCTTCCTTAATTTGTCTCTTCTCAGTTATCATCTTCAAGGTGCGCTGAGACCTGCAGCCTGTACCGGCAACTCCCCGAAGTCAGCTGTGCAGGGGATGGGAGCAGCACATCTGGCCTCTCTAGATGGCTATCCGTTTCTTGTGGACTCCTTCCAGTGGCAGGGCCCCGAGGAATCTAGTTCAGCTCTCTTGGTTCTAGAAAAGGAGGCCCAGGGAAGCAGCATGCACCCAGCACAGGGGTCATTGGAACTAGACTGCAGTTTTCCCACCAGAACCTCGGCCGTTCCTGTTGCACTCTCCCCTTCTGCCTTCCTGGGTTGGTGGAGGGGTTTGTTCAATTTGTGCTTGAGGAGGCAATGCCTGTGCCTTCTGCCCTCCGCACCTGGAAAGACTGCTCCTACCTGGCAGCAGGCAACAGGTTCCTATCAGGCCACCTCTGCAGTCAGATGGCTGGGGCTGCTTTGCTCTGCAGGGAGGGTTGCTCCTTCCGACCCAGTGGTCACCCCGGGCACCCTCTCCTCCTTCGCTGGTGTCAGAGGTGCCCAAGGACAAGCTGTCTCTCAGCCTGAGCCAAGGAGAGGAGCTAACGATGGCGGCTGGGGAGGGGGGGTCGAGGAGAGAAGAGCAGTGGAGGATGAGTTGGAATCAGACTCATTCCTCACAGAGAAACCATGTGAGGAAAGGTAGAAGATTTTAGTCTAGCCCAATCAATGAATTCTCTCTTGAGGGGGTGGTAGAAAGGGAGGGAGAAAGGAAAAGACGGATTAAAAATGAGACAGAGAGCCAAGAAGAAAGCCACATGGTCCTGCCTCTCCCTCCCTGTCCCACCCTCCCCCTCCCGGTTCTCTCTCCCTCTCTCCCCGGCCCCCCTCCCCCTGCAGGCTGAGCAATTTCCAATCAACACTTCAGGTTTTCCCCCTCAGGCTCTAGCAGCTCCTTCCTTCTCTCTCTGCTAAAATTCTGAATTTCTTCCTGCTACATATTTAGCCTCATGATTTCTTATTGTCATTGTGATACTGCTTCCTGCAGTAGATTGATTTTGCTGTTGTTGTTTTGGAAAAACAGAATGCTTACCAGCTGCCATTTTAGCAACAGGTGCCCTCTAGCTACAAGGCTTGAAGGAGGGTTCACTCAGGTCTTTGTTCCTGAATGTAGGTGGCATTTCATCATTCCTGGTAGCAGGGGCTGGGGCTTGGCTCTGGGGGCCCATCCGTGTGTTTCCTGGAGACGTTTGCGGGTGTCTGAGATGAAGATTGCCTGCTCTGTCAGCATTTCTTGTGGCAGCCTTGGTGTCATTCATTCATGTGTTCCTCCATTCTGCAAACTTGTATTACATTCCTGTGGCTTCTAAGCCCGATGATAGGTGCTGAGAATGAAGCACCAGAGGACCCAGTCAGTGGCCTCGAGCGAGGGTTGTAACCTAGTGTTCAGGCATTTTGTTATGGTGGTTGGTGGTCCCTGATGAGCGCCACCTCGGTGCTGCAGGCCAGCTTCGGGGAGGCCCAGTGAGGCCGCACTAGGGGTTCCTGTCCAGATCAGCTCTCAGAGGAGGTGATGGTGAATGAGGACTTTTCCTCAGGCAAAGTTAGTGGGCTATCCCCACATCCTGGTCATTGTGCTGGAGTTAACAAGATAGACAGGACACGGCCACTGCCTTCTAGGAGCCCAGCATGGTGGTGCAGGTAAGGGTTATAGAATTGTGGACACTCAGTTATGGAGTGATAGTGTTGTGGGAAAGCAGCAATAGAGACCTGCACTAAGTACTGTGGATGCCTAAGGGGCTCCTAACCCAGCCTCCAGGGGAAGGAGGTATTGGGTAGTGGTCATTTCCTGGTCTCATTTGCACTCGGGTGGTGGCCTGGTGATGGTGAGGACTGGTTTGAGTGGGGAGACAGAGTGGCATGGAGATGGAAGTGTGGCTTTTGGAGACTTCTGACACCAACTTCCATGCTCTCCTGGCCTAACCTGTATCCCTTCCAATTTCTCTCCCTCCCGTATTCTGCTTTCCTCCACAGAAGTGACCTGTTCATACCAGCACATCTTCCTTTGATGCTTTTAGCACAGCCATCCTCATGCCCACCATCCCCCAAGTGATGTTTCTCGCTGGGTTCGGAGGAGGTTGGCTCAGTGTCACTCCCTACAATTTGGACATGTGCTTTTGAAGGGTGGTGACCTCACCCTGATTGAGGACTGCACTAGCAGTCTAGTGTGAGGTGCTGCGAGTACTGTGCTCAGAGTCTTAGTGCCATACTTAGTGCTTGGTTAGTGGAGAGATCCTGTGCATGGGAGATGTGGTTTAGATTCTAGTCCCAGCTCCTCCTTAAGCCATAGTAGGTTTGTATCTTGGTCTTGAAATGTGAGGAATGAGGTGTTTTTTGAGGTTACTTTTACCTCTGAGATTCTAGATTCTGAACTTCTCTCCCTTTAATTTAGACTGGAAATCAGAGCTTGAGTGACAGGCCCATTCTTCCTTTCCAGGGCAGAGCCATCAGGCGGCCTCCGCTTTCTTCAGCCTTTTCAGTCCAGTTAACAACTGGAATGAAAGACACCAGCTAGGAAAGGAGGCCCTTCAGAACAGATGGAGTGGCTCCCAGTGCTTGGTGCACAGGAGAGCGTCCCCTCGGAACAATGAAGAGTGGTCCTGTGGGGGCTGGTGAAGTGAGACAGATGGGACGACCGCTTGTCCAGCCAGCACGGACCTAGAGTGCCCCAGAATCGTTTCGTTGAGGTAGGGTCTTGCTGTGTTGTCCAGGCTGGTTCTGAACTTGTGCGCTCAAGCAATGCCCCTGCCTTGGCTTCCCAAGTAACTGGGACTTCAGGTGTGCACACCGTGCCCAGCTCCAGGGCTCACTTACTCTTCACTCCTTCCAACTTCTTTCCTCCAAGCAGGAATATAAAGGAAGATGATGTGGGGGTGGCTGTTCTTATTTACCAGCTGTGATGTGTTTCTCTGGGTTAGGTGATGTTCCCGTGCCTTATCCCATTTGAACCTTCAAAGTGAGGCGGGCACTGCCCACTTACACCACAAAGACAGAGGCTCAGAGGAAATAAGTGACTCGTCCAAGCTCATGGTATCTTGCTGATTAAAAGCACAACACAGTGTCGTGGACTTAATGTGACCGGTTTGTTTCTAGTATTTGAATCCAAGAGAAAACATACTTTGTGGTGGAAGTGGATCAATCTAGAAGTCTTGATTTAAGAGAACATAGATAATATCTATTATGGTACGTGGGGTCCTGAGGCTTAGAGTTGGTAGAAGTCAGGGGAGTAGAGCAGGGGAGAGTGAGGCAGGATGCTGGGTCATCTCCCCCAGATGAGTGCTGAGTGCACAGGAAAGGGGCAAGTGAATGGGCAGTGCTCCAGCAAGGCACAGGAGGGCAGGCTGTGCTGCTGGCCACCTGGGACCAGGCTGGTGCTGTGCACCCAGGAGCCACACGGGGTATGGCTGCTGCATATGTGCGCTTAAAGTCTTAGTCTTTGAGACCATTTTGGATCTCTGAAAGTGAAAGAAGGTATTTTGGATGACTGCAGTTCTTTATGGGCCAAGAAACGAGGAGGAGCTCAGAAGAACATGCTGCTTCTTCTGTTCCCTTCCAGCATCTGGAGCCCTGCAGCAAGCAGCACTCTGAGTTGGGGGCAGGACCCCCTTCCATGCCCTTGCACCCAGAGGTGGACTCAGAGACAGTGAAGGGAGGAAGGAGGCTCTAAGTGGCTTGGGTTGAATGATACCTTGATATAATTTTCTTTGGCTTGAAAATAGAAAGCTAACCTACTTATCATGTTGTTGTGATAATTAAAATGAGATTGTGTAAAACTCCTAGCACGATGTTAGACACATAGTAGGCCCTCAGTACTTATGAACCTAGATGAGGCACATTAATCAGCATTTTGACACAGGATCAAGCAACTCCAAAATCTCAAAAGCTCACAGCCCCCTGTACTTGTTCTTGCTCATGTTGCGGGAGAGCTGCAGTCCACTGCGGGCAGCTGTGGGTAGGCGAGGCTTGGTGGAGTTGGCCCAGTTCCAGCTGTCTTGTTCTAAGACCCTGGATACAGGACAGCCGCTACCTGGGCATGTTGCTCTCCTGGTGGAGGGCAAATGCTTAGGAGTGCAGGCTGGTGCAGAGCCGAGCCACACACGTGCCTCTGAAGTCTGCCTGGTGGCTCCTATGGCACATCTGCTCCCGTTCCACTGGGCAGAACAAGTCATGTGGCTGAGCACAGTCTATGGAGTGGCAAGGGTGTTCTGCCCACAGAGACCAGTGCAAGCGTGTCAAACAGTCCAGTACTTACTTTGCCCCAGAGTCTTTAGAATCCTGCAGAAGGAGCTTGTTATTGATGGAGGACATAGAGGATTAAGCAGGACATTCTCAGGCCAGGGAACATGATTCTGTGGGGCTGCTGTTGTTTCAGTAAGAGCAACTCCTGAAGAGTAGGTGTGAGCGGGGAATGACTAGGAGGGAAGGGAGATCTGCAGAGGGCACAGAAGGCGCAGGAGCCAAGAGTCAAGGACATGGTGACTTCTGGAAACTAAGTAGGGTGGAAGCAGTTAGTGTGGCAGGAGGAAAGGCTGAGCAGCTCCTTCGTGCTCCTGGAGGCTGCAGGGTGACTTTGAAGAGCCAGAGCCAGAGCCAGGGAGTGTGCAGGCAAATGTGCATTTTGGGAATGTTGCTGACCCTGGAGCAGAGAGTGAATTGCATGTGGGTGGATGGGACTTGCAGCAGAAGCCAAGTAAGAGACCCTTGCAGAAAGCAAGGCAGGGTGCGCTGGACCCTGAGTCCTGGCCGTGCAGCGGGCATGAGAGGAGGGGAAGTGACGGAGAGGGAGGAGGCAGGACTGGCTGGTTATGTGGTGGTTGAAGGGGAAGAAAAGTCAAAGATGCCTCCAGTTTCTGGCTGAGGATTTCTGGGACTCCCACTTGTGGGCATGAGTTAATTCAAGAGAACATCCCAGGGAGGGAGATGGAGGCCTCCCTCCTCTGCACCTCCACCCCTCCTTTCCTGCCTCCCTCCTTGCCTTTGCTCCTCGTTTCTTTTCTTTCTCTTCATCATAGTCCAAGCTCTGTAGCGAAGAGACCCTACAGTACAGTGAGTCACACAGAATACTTGATTTCTCTCTCGGTTCCCCTCCGTGGGGACAAGTCCTCCATGCCCACTGTGTGGCACCCCGGACCGCTCTGGTCACAGGCACTTCTCAGCTGGAGGAGCAAGTGAGGCAGAGCGGGGGCAGCAGTCTTGGAGAGGTGACCTGGAATTTGCACACATCGCTTCTGCTCACATAGCTGTCCTGAACCTAGTCACATGGCCACGGTCAGCTTCAAGAGGGGCCAGGAAATGCAGTACTTGGCTGGCTTTTCTGGCCAGATTAAAACCTGGGATGTTCTGTGACTGAAAGGGGACAGGAAGATGGGTGTCTCCATTCTGTGACTTCCAGATGGGCAGCGAAGGTGTATAGTTGGGTCTAGAGCTCGGAGGAGAGATCTAGACAGGAAGTACAGATGATGAGCTGATAAAGGTCCTTAGGAACCTTCTTATAGGAGTTTCTTTTCTGGTTCAGATGACTGGTTCATCCCAGAAATCCGATCCACTGAACGAACCAGGACAGTTTCCCAAGTACCTCTGCCCTTTAGGGTAAGGACTGTCCCCCTTAGCACTGGCTTGCTGCCATTGGAGCAACAAGAAGGCCGGGGAGACCTCCCAGGAGCTCATTCAGGTCTGTGGGGGAAGGCACACCCGACACAAGATCTGTTCCTGACTTACCCACACAGTGGTGGTGGAGACTGAGGCGGCACGGTTCAGTGGGACACACAGAGATGAGCTGGATGGACAGAAGCTCTGTGAGTACTAGTGCCAAAGGCATTGGAGCAAATGGTGGCCAGGCCATGAGCAAAGCCCACCTGGGCCAGGGCAGCACCGGCATCTACCACATCCTTCTGGGAAAGGGGACATGCTGCTGCCCTTCAGAACTCTTGGAGAGAACACAAGGATGCTATCATGTATTTTACATCTCGGAATGGTCCATCCGTCTGTTACGTGACCTGAGACTGCGGTTCAGGTACTATGGTAGCAAACAAGAGAAACTGATTCTGGCCAGGGCAGGAATTGGCCGGAAGAAGGGTGATTAACTCAGAGAATCAATGCTGGAGAATAAGGCCCAAAACATAGGCAGACACTACGCAGTGCTTACTATTCTAGTAAAGCCATTTATGTTTTAACCCAAGTTTATGAAGAACACGGGCAGTTCCTATTTCTGGAGGAAAACAAGAGTCAAGCTGCCTGTTCTTTGACTTTACACCTTCAGCCTATAGGTCAGCTTTGTCCCCATCTCGACAGTCACCGCACTAAAGGATGCTCAGACTCTTCCCTTGTTGGAGGGTGGCCTGGTCCTAGCAGAGAGGCTAGCCCACCCTGTTCATCTCTTACACTTGGAAAAGCTACCCATTCATCATTTCTAAAAGATGCTTTAGGAAGCTGGAACAACATGTTAAAAGTGCAAAAATGGAAGATGAATTTCTTAAAGAAGTCTTAACTCAAAGGCAGGAAAAGTAAGGATTGTATTGTCATACTGCGTAAAGAAATATCTTAGTTGTCTGAGGCCAAGTTATCTTGGGGAATGAGCAAATTTGTCACATTCTGCTTTGGAAACTTGAGATAAGGGATGGGTGAGCTTTATACAAAATTTCTAAAGATGCCTGTCTCTAACAATAATTTCCATGACCTTTAGCAGCAGTCTTTGTTTCTCTAAAATGGGGCTGTGGTTATAGATCTGCCTCTCAAAGGTGCTGGCAGGAAGAGCTTACAACTAGTGGGGATAGGAATGGCTTTGAAAAAAATGAAAGTGCTAAAATAAGAACAGCTTTGCCTTCACGTCTGCTTTGTTATTCTGGCGAGAACACAGTTCGTCAGATATAGAGTCCTTTGGAGAACTGGGGCAGGGCCTTATTTTACCACTCGCAGGGAGGCCTTGCTGCCCTGGGGGCTGGCCTTCCCCAGCCTGGGGATCCAGCTACCCCTCAGACTGCCCAGGCGGCTGCTGCTCCCAGCTCTCACTTCCCACTCTGCCTTCAGGCAGCCTCCCGGGGGATGGCCAGAACCCTCTCTGACTCTGGGTCCACCGCAAAGAAAAGCCTCCCAGGTTCATTTCTTCATTCACAGAGTCATGCCACAGTTTTTGACCTTCAGCAGCCCCCTCAGCAGTCCACGGGGAGCTGGACTGGTCCATGCCCTCAGGGACTTCATAGTTAAAAACCTAGTTCATATTAAATTTCTCAAGATCAGGGGCTGGTCTTATGTCTGTGTGGCCAAAACTTAATGTAGAGTTTAAAAATGTCATTGATTGAATCAAAATTAGAGTCTTCCTGGGGATCGGGGCATAAGGAATAAAGTTGTTTTTAAAGGAGGACTCCCTCCTCCCAAGCACAGAAAACCACTCATGATCTTCAGGATGCCATTCAGGGCTGCCTCTGATCAGGATTTCATTTTTAAAAGACCAACCAAAACAACAACACCTTCGTTTCAGAGGTCTAATGTTTACAGAAGTGCTGTGTACACTATGATCCTGTATTTCACCTCTTCTGTCTCCTGCTCTCTTCTCTAAACTGCCTCTCTGGTTTTCTGGAACGATGCTGTAGTTTGGAGGATGAAGGACAGATTTTTTCTGCACCTCTGCAGACCTAGTAAGAGCTTTGAGACTCAAGTTCCTAAGCTGTGGCCTGGTGGGCCTCAGTGGAGCGGCCCTCCTGCTTCGCAGCCTGTGGGCAAGGCCCCCCGTCGGTGCCTCTCTCCCACTCCCAGGAGCGTCTTCAGTTACACGCCCGACGTTTCCCCACATACCTGCAGTCCAAGGACAGAACTATTTCAGTGTGGCTGGAGCCCACGTGGGCTAGGTCCCAGAGCAGGCCACGTGAGCCTGGTCAAGGAGTGTGGGTTTTATCCTGGAGGAACTGGGGAGTCGATAAGACCTTAAGGCAAGAAACTGAACTGACATGATTGGACAATATGTGCTTTCAGAAGAAGACTCTGGAAAAGTGCGGACAGTGGCCTGGCCTGGAAGTAGACTGGTGGTGATGAACTGTGAGGTGAGGAGGAGGCTTTGGAGCCCGTCAGCCGGGATCCCAGCCTGCCACCTGCTGCCCTGAGCTGCTAGGCAGGACAGACACATGTGCTGAGCCTCGGTGTCTCCATCTGTAACACGCAGGGCCTACTTTACAGGACTGTTTAGAGAATTCATGAAGATGTAGTGTGACTAGCACGGGCAAGGCCCTGGGTTCTGTCCCCAGCACTGAAATAAAAGAAAACAAATGCCACGAGAAGTTTAGCACAATCTCAGACACCCATTAAGTGCTGACAACTATTGTCAAGGAAGAGAAAATAGGAACCTGATTTAAGGGAGTGACAGTGGGACAGGGAAGGATTGCTCAAGAGAGACTGAGACTTGGTGACCACCTGAATATAGTCAGATGGAGATTGTCCAGGCCAGATTTATCTGGGTCGCAGGGTAAATGGAAATAGGCCAAAGAGCTCAGGACGAGGCGCGGAGCTCCTGAACAAGAGCTAGGTGGAGAGAGATGATCAGTGAGGCTTACCCATGTTCCACTTGAAGCACTTTTCGACAAACCAACGAGGCTTAAGGGACTTGAGGTGTGGGACAAAGCTGGTAGTTGGAACCACAGGGATGGACACAGCTTCTTAGATCCGATGAGCAGCTTGGCCTAACAAAGAGGCAGAGACTTTTAAATCCATCTCTCTGGCCTTCAGTGGTAGTTATGTTTTTGTATCAGCCTGTATAGTTTCAAGCATAAGAAGTATTACATTTTTTGCTTCTGGAAAGTATTGGAATAGGGAAAAAATATATTTTAAAAGCTCTAAAGAGTTAGGACCCAGCTCAGCACACTGACCCAGTCCCAGGGCAGATCTCTTGGGAATGGGAGCCAGAGAGAGGGTGTCTCCAAGTCAACCCTGAGTGTCCCTGGAGACTGGAAATCCTCATTCCAGTCAGCCCTCACCCCTGCAGAGCCAGGTCTGTGAAGGGGCAGAAGTCCCCCGAGTTGGGTGGATAACAGCACTGAAGTTGGATCAGTCCTGCATGAGGCCTACAGGAAGCAATATCCAATCTTTAGGAGGGGGTCGGGTCCAGGGCCCCAGGAAAGCAGGCTGGCGTTCAGGGCAAGGCTCTGTCCCATTGGGGGATGGGGTTGCACATCAGGACACCAAGGGGAAGCAGCTCCATGTAAGGTGGACATAGGTTGCAGGAAAGAGGTGCTGCTTGGGGTACACGAGACCCAGTCTCTCACCACGAGTCAGGGCAGGGCCAGAGCCATTCCAGCCCCATGCTAGAGTAGGAGGTGGGGAGGTGGAGGCCAGGCAGGCTAGCACCCTCGTCCACTGTCCTGTCACAGTGCCCCTGTGGGGAGTGGGCATTATGTCACTCACGGTACTAGGAGGAACGCGAGTCTCAAGGGGATGGGGTTCGTGGTAAGCTCGGTCGGCAGGCTGGGGATTGGTTGGTCTTACAGTTTGAGACCTGAAGCACCAGGCGGGACTGGCAGTTTTAGCTTGGTCTCCACTCTGTGGTCCTCAGAGATCCAATAAGCTGCCATTTTCTGAATCCCTAGCCCTGTTCTCCAGCTTTTCAGATCGCTCCTTGGTGTAGTCCATTTGTACAGGTGTGCACGCGTGTTCACATATGCATCTGTGCCTGTACGCACACATACACACACAGGGCACTCTCCCTGGTTTCCGGGGTGCCTGAGCAGTGTGCGCTGAGAAGCACAGCGGGACACTGTCCCTGTCCACTCCTAATGACGAGGTCCAGCGTGGTTGGGCCGTAACTGCCCGTCCCGCCCCGTTCACACTTCCCATCTCACCTGGGCAGCTTGCTTGCCCCGCTCTGGGTTCACAGCTTCATGGAAGTCAGAGGCTACTCTTGACAGCCACAGCAACACGGCAGCCACCAGATTTATTGAGTCCTTACTGTATACCAGGCATTCTCCTAAGTATCTAAGATAGCATGTCGTTTAACCCTCAGACGACTCCACAAGGTGTAACTGTCATTCTGGTTTCCCTCCTGAGTTGACCAGTCAGCCTGAGGCTGATACCTTATAAGGTGGATGGATGTAGGCTGGAGTGGTGAGGCCTGGGCTCTCATCCAGGCCTGACTCCAGAGTCTGCACCTTTAACTGTCATGCTGTGAAAAAGCAAAGGTTGCTGAGAAAGCAGTCCTTATTCTTGGGAGCGCAAGTCTGTGTCTGTCATGGAAGAGGCTGAGGACTGACTAACGCTAGTTAATAATTGGTTGAGAGAGTCCAGTGGCTTGCTTGCTCAATGCCTAATCTCATTAACAGAGAACATAGCCAGGGAGGAGGCTATTCTTCATAGTCATTTAATGAACAAAACCCCAACTCAACTCTCATTCTCAACACAAATAAATGAATGATAAAGAACATTAACCCCCCACCACACTGTATGGGGCACCTGTCTCCTTTGCTGGTTGATTTGTCCTGGGAAGCCTAAGAACTCTGCTTTACCCATGGAGCCTTGTAGGGAGCGGAACAGAAGGGAGATGGCCAAGTACAGAGTGTCCCCGGGACAGTGCCTGTGACTGATCATCCAGCCCAACTGCTCTGACTGAAGTCACTTCACCTTCCTGTTCCTTTTTATCATCTGAAAAATTGGGCTGTGAATAAAGATTTGAAGAAGAATCACAAGGACTGAAAATCAGTGTAAAAATCAGTGCAGTAGAATTTAAGGAGAAACTGTGCAGACGTGTGTTTTCCTAATGCAGCCTTGTGAGTCAGGAAGAGCAGAATCAGACCACAACATCTGGGGGTGTGAAGGGGAGCGTGGGGACTAGTTTCCAATCTGTTTAATGTGCCTATAATCTAAGCTGGTGGTGGTGGGTGGTCTTTGGGATGCAGGAGCTTCAGAACGGGAGGTGGGGAGGTGAGGCAGGGTACACTCTCTTCTGCCTTCTACCTGGGTCAGCGCCCTCTGTGGAGTCCACTCTATGGAGCTGCCTGATGAGGTCACATCTGCTAACGACCTAGGGGTGGGCATGATGATGATCACGAGTCTCGGATGGCTCTGTGGACATCACCAGGGCCTCAGGACTAGCACATGGCCAGGAGACGGTGGGAGCCCCGCCTCTGCTGCCAACGCTCTTTACTATACTACACGGTGGTGACTCAGTAACCAGCTTCCCCGCAGAGTCCTGGACATGCTCCTGTCGCAGTCACCCATTGGCTCATCCGTTCCCCGGGCAGTGACAGGTAGCTGTAGAGCACCTGGTGGGTACAGAAGGCTGAGATCTGATACATCGCAAATCCTTCTTGTGGAGAAGCCAATCTCGAAGGGGAATTAGAATCTAGGTTCTCGTTGTGCTTTTCATTGAAGAGAAACTCGGGGCTGGAAATCAAAAGACCTGAGATGTGTTATCTTGCCCTGGTGAAGGGAGCCTCAGTGAGGGAGTGGCTTTGTGGGATGTCATCGTGGGCAAGGACACAAGGCACCTGAGACAGCAGACCTTGCTCGGTGTCCCAGGTCCCCACTGCAGGTCTCGGGCAAGACTCTGCCTTGGGTGCCTGTGTCCACTTCGGAACCTCGTCCCTCTGTCTTCAGATCCCATTTTTCTGCCTCTTGTCATATTTCGATTTCTGCTTCTAACAGATGTTCCCAAGCTGGAAACTCTCCCACACAACTGGGAACCTTCTGGTCTTGTAGCCTGGGATGTCTAAATCCTATGGTCAGGTTCACAGTGGCCCTTCAAGGTCTCCTGGACACTCTGCTGATCTCTCACTCACCCGTGTTCCCCTCTTGCTTAGTCACCAAGCCTCAGGTTGGATCTTTTTGCCACTTAAACTTCTAATCTGCTTTTTAGTTCTTGTTTTGGCTACCCTTCAGAGCTTTTGGACTTAGTCTCCTGCCTTTGATCTGGAATAAAGGCTTCTCTTCTCCTTCATCTCTGTCCGCTTTACTTGGTCACCAGCAGGAAGGGAAGTCACCTCCTCTTCAAGTCACACTTCCTGGCTTCTTTTTCACTACTTGTGGAACATATGTTGAGTATCTGTGGGCTTCATACGCCAGCAAGGTAATCACCCTTCTTACCTGAAAGGGAATGAAAATAAATAATGGCAAAATTATTGTGATAAATGTCTAGAAGAGAATGCTGGATATTCCAATGGCACAAAGGAGGACGTGACAAACTGGGTTGGTCAAGAAGCCTTTGAGCTGGGTTTTGAAGGATGCAGAAGAGTTTCCCAAGAAAGTGGGAAAGCATTCCAGAAGCAGGGAACACCCTGTGAACAGGCCTGGAGGTGTGAGAGAGTTCGTCCCGGCGGGAAAACTGATAGGCATTTGATTGATACTCCTGGAGCCTGGTGCCAAAGTAGAGGTGCTTCAAAGAGCTGAGGCTGCAAGGGGAAGAGGAAGCAGGTGGGGAGCACCTTAGATGCTTTGCTGAGGGTCCTCGAGGTTATAGAGGAGGGGTGGAGCATTTCTAAGAAAGAGGACCAACTGTCAGATTTAGAAAGGTTACCTGAGTTTTAGCCAGGAGGACGGTCCGGATGTTGACCGGGGGATGCAGGGAGATCTGACGGAGGATTTCATCATCTTCTAGGCAAGAAACAGAGGCCCAAGCAAAAGCATGGGAGTGAGGTTAAAGAGGAGAGGGGAAACCTTAACAATGTTAACAGATCACGATGGCTAGACTCAGTGACCGACTGGACACAGGGAGTGAAGTAGGTGTCTGGAAAAGACCACCAGGTGGACCTGGATGCCATCAATTCCAGTGGAGAAGATGGCAGGAACGGTTGGGGCAGTAAAGTGGGAAGGCGGTGGTGGGTGGCCGGGATGTGGCCCTGTGTGGACATGCGGGTTCTGTTTTGCAGCCGTGGCCGAAGGCCTCCAGGTGACAGTGCCCGACAAGAGGAAGGTGGCCATGCTCTTCCAGCCCGCGGTGCTTCGCTGCCACTTCTCCACCTCCTCCCGTCGGCCCGCCGTCGTGCAGTGGAAGTTCAAGTCCTACTGCCAGGATCGCATGGGGGAGTCCTTGGGCATGTCCTCCCCCCGGGCCCAGTCACTCAGCAAGAGGAACCTGGAATGGGACCCCTACTTGGACTGTTTAGATAGCAGGAGGACAGTCCGAGTGGTGGCTTCAAAACAGGGCTCCACCGTTACCCTGGGAGACTTCTACAGGGGCAGAGAGATCACCATTGTTCACGGTACGGATGCCCTCCTCTGGACTCTAGGCAAAGGGAGGAGGTCAGCGGCATTCTCCGCTGACACAAGGGGACACCAGCCTCTCACTCTTTCAGCCCCTGAGGTCCCACTTTATAGGAGGTGGGAGCATGAAGAGACCCAGCAGATTGCTCTAGGGGAAAGGGGCTGGGCGTCGGCGGGCCAGTGCCGCCTCCAGAGAGCACAGAGGCCCGCGGAGGACAGTTCTTAGGTTCGGAGCTGAGTCAGAGTAGGTTCCAGTGAAGGAGCTTCCGTCCCAGGTCCTAAGCCTTGACAGCGCTTTTTTGGCCCTTTCCCAGCCTGGGAAGCAGACTTTGCTAAGAACCTCCTCCCCAGGGAGAAGGGAGGTCACACACAAGTTGCAGAGCCAGGCGGATGTGTGGCCTGAGCCCCGTGGGTTTTTGTATCAGTTCCACCCTGTCTCCTGCTCCCTAAGTTTTGGGATTAAAAAAAAAGTTCCAGGAGTCTGATACAAGCTGTTTGACTATTCAAACTATGGAGAATTCCTGTTAAATCAGCTGATTTCTAGGAGTCCAGGGTTATTCTGGAACTTGTCCGTCTCTTGGGGCCTCTGCAGGCCTGGGTGGAAGCCTCCCTGCCACAGCTGGAGCGAGACGCGCCTGCACTGTCTCTGGTTCTCACCTGAGGGAGGCCAGTTTTTGCTATTGTTTTGTTGGTTTTGTTTTAAATAAAGGAACATCTTTCAATCGCCATCCAGGCAGATTCAGAGAACACTCTCCCGTCCCCAGTTGCTCAGTGCTTTTCTTGCTGAGGACAGAGTTTGAGAACTGGGTCCTTCTTTTGTGACAGATGCAGATCTTCAAATTGGAAAGCTCATGTGGGGTGACAGTGGGCTCTATTACTGTGTCATCACCACCCCCGATGACCTGGAGGGCAAGAACGAGGACTCCGTGGAGCTGCTGGTGTTGGGTAAGTGACCGCCAAGGCCCGGGTTCGCCTGGACACTGTCCTGTGCTCACATCTCTGCCTGAGCGTATTGGTGGCTTGCATGCAGCCTTTCTGGTTGGTGTTCAGACCAGCCTGCTTTGGACGATGCGCCTGGGAGCAGCAGCTTTATGGATGTCTTGCTTCCTGGAGGCTGCAGCCCCGGTTAGCCTCGGCCCAGTGTTTTCTCCTCGCTTCGTTCCCTCCTCCTTTCCACTTTACCTTTAACCTGGACTTCACTCTTACTCTTTACTTGGCCCTTCATCGGTGAACTGTTGAAGCAGCGTAGACACCACGGAGAGTTAGAATTCCTTGGTGTGTGAGTGGCTCTAGTGACCTCAGGGTCCTTCCCACTCACTCCGTCTCCTGAAGACAGGTGGCTATAAACCAGAGTCCCCTAGCAGAGGGTGCACCACAACAAGAACTGTTTGGGAGATGTCCTCGTGTTTAATTGGAAGGCGAATTCTGGAAACCTAAAGGGGTCTGAGTGACTAAAAGCACATAGATTCAATCCTCATTACTGTCAGTCTCTTTGTAACAGAAGGCTCCTCCTGATTGGTGGCTCCTTCTCTGTGGAGTCAAGGAATGCGCCTGTTCCAGAAATGACCTCCTGTTGACACTGAAAACTGAGTGCATGTTTTGTGTTCTATAGATGTTGGCTGAGTAAGAAAATTAGAATAAAGCATGCAGAAACTGCCTCAAGTGTAGGAGAAGGGGGTGATTGAAGACATCCACTTGAAGCAATTTTTCAGAATAAATTACATTTTTTGTAGCTTCCTAGACATCAAGTGACAGCGATTTGGAGAATGGGTAAGGGTGCCTTGTTTTAAAGGCAGTCGAGGTTGAAGATTGATTTTTACCCTTTGTGGGAACCTGAATTGCCAGAAATAAAGTGGCATCTTCTACTTAGAATGTCTAACCGTAGTTTTAATCGCATAACTTTGGCAAAACAATTGTTCTGAAGCCTTAGTGTGCATTTTACAAATTGGACTAAAGGTAATGTTGGGCACCTTGCTAGAAGGCTGACTTAATCTTGGGGCCCAAAATACAAAGCGTAACTGCTGAGACTTTTTTTATTTCCTTTCAAAAGGAAATAAAAACCGAAAGGCTTATATTAATGTTGCAAAAGAACACAGGAGGCTGAATTTGAGATCTGCTGTGGCTCCATGAATCAGAAGGGAATAAAGAAGATTAATTTTTGCTTAATCACACAACTCTAATAGCCAAGTTTGGAGGAACAAGTGGCTCATTGAGCCTGCAATTAGCTAATTGGGAGCACAGTTATTCGACCAGGCGGCCATTTGCAGAGAAGTAATTGACTATGAAGGAGAACGAGGCCACAGGTAAAAACCACTTGAAAACATTGGTCCCAGTTGTTCTGCACACAGGGAAACGAACTGAGGCAAAGTGGTCCTCTGCTGGAGTGGGCGGGAGCATTCCCCCACATCACAGCACACGAAGCAACTGGGGTCAAGTATGCTGTTCTCAGGGCCAAAGGGACCCGCAACTGGTGGGTGAGAGCAAGGCTCAGAAGAGCATGGTCACCAACGGCAGGAGGCAAGATGAAGGACAGAGATCAGTGCTTACTCTGAACAGAATCTTGAGGGGAAACTGGAGAAGCTGCCAATCAAAGTTCCTGGCGGGAGAAGCAGCCCAGCTGAGCAGACCCGGGCGAGGTCTGGGGGGAGGAACCGCATGGCTCTGCGTGGCCACGTGGGAACGCTCAAGTGGGATTGATGGGCCATGGAAATGTTAGGGCAGCACGACTCAGGTTACCCATTTAGAGGGTTAGTTGGCAATCTGCGAACATTTTCTGGGTGCATAAAGTACTGAACGCAAAACTGAGCCTTGTTGGCCTTGATACTCCTTTGTGAAAAATTTCAAAACACTGTCCCAGTTTTGAACATCCTAGTTGTTTGGTTGTTGTATCCCGCAGGCCTCTTTGATAGGTGTGTTCTTTTGAGACCAGGAGAATGACCTCATTTCTGAGGCCAGCCACTAAGGAAATGGAAACATCAGTGGGAAGATAACAGGGGTCCATGGTTGACCAACGACCACGTCCATGAGTCACTAGTTCGGTCGGTCACTGAATTTTGTGAGGAATGCTTGGAGGATTTGTTCCAGTGTAGAGGACTCAGAGTGGGGACCGTGGAAGATGTCTCCCCATATTTGAAGTGACGTTGTACAGGAGGGGCTGGAAGCACACTGCTTGGCTGGGCAGAAGAAGCTGGGAGTGGAGGGGAGGGTCAGCCTCAGGGGAAGAAGGCCCGTCAGCACCTGGAGACATCTATACCTGGATCGAGCATCTTGGCAGCAGTGGGCACTATGGAGAGGAAAACCCACTCAGCCTAATTACTTGTGAGCTTTATTTGCAATTCTAAACTGTTGGGTTAAGAAGTAAAAAACAGACGTGCTGGTAAATAAGAAGGTGACCCCCAGGAAATCCTTCCTCTTTACAGAGATGGACAGGGTTTCAGAACAGAGTGGGTGATGCTCACTCGCAGGGACCAGAGGGAGGATGCTGTGGCCTATGCTTGAGCCAGACAGATGTGTGGCCTGGCTGACAGGTCAGGCTAGCAGGTCTCACAGGGTGTACAAAAGAAACACCTGGCAGTGGCTGGAAGGAGCAGCCACCCTGGTTCTTGGAGATGATTGCAAAACAGGGAGCAGAGAACTGATTGGATTTCAGATGCATTCGTGACGAAAGATGATCTACAGAGACAAACTGGATGCAAAGTTGAGGAGAATTTAGTTTCCTGAGTATATTCCCAAAGGTGAGGCTGGAAAGCTGATGGGCAAGACCGTGAGGTGTCATGTAGGTAACACTCAGATGTTTGGACTTTGCCGGGGGTGGTGGCACACACCTGTAACCCCAGCGGCTCCTGAGGCAGGAGGATCCCAACAACCAAGGAGCTGTGACCAGTGAGGAGACACCAGCCACCTCCCAGGAGGCTGTCGATGTTTATGGAGTGGACTCTTCATGATCAACATGCACATGCTCAGCACTGACTCTTAAGAGGCACAAGGTGAGCACAGCTCTGGGGCCTCCCCATTCCCACGTAAGACACAGGCCCCACAGCGCCTTCATTCTTGGCACCTAGCTAGGCAACCTGGAGAGAAGGAAGTGCAGGAACTGGTCCTGGCCTTGGAAGCACTCAGAGTCAGGGTGCTCCTGGTGCTGTGGGGGAAACCAAGGCCAGACACACCCAGAGCCAAGGTACCACTCTCAGAGCGAGACTGGAACACGAGACCAGCGGATACTGTCCTGGACCGCCACCCTGTCAGCTCTGTGGCGCACTCTGCTCTCCTGCCCATTGTTACTGGAACCTGTTACTCTGATCCTACCTCCCACTGAGGTCCAGGCCTGCTTTCCAAGTGTCAGTGAGACACCACCACTGTGGTGTCCCATGACTTCTTATGGGATGTGTCCTAAGCCCCACTCATTCTCCTGCCTCTTAACCTGCTTTCCCACTGTCCTCCTTCTCACGTCGTGGCCAGCTGTGGCTCAGCAAGGTAGAAACGTGTCCCCTGTCTGACCCATCCCTCTTCATTTCCCTTTATACATCACTCACCCAGATCCTCTGCATCCCTCTCAGGAATGTTCTAGGTTGCCTGTCCTCAGTTCCCCACGGATTCAGAAGCCCACACTTTTCACCTGTGCCACGGCAGCAGCCCCGGGTCTTGCTCCTCTGCTTGGACCTCTCTCTGCGGCATCACTTACCCGCCTGCTGAGCACCGTTCTGATTCTGAGACCTAACTTCACTGTTCTGGCTCTCGGAGTCTTCAGGATGAAATCAAACCTCTTTGGTTTTTGGTACCAAGGATTGAACCCAGGGGCACTTAACCACTGAACCACATCCCCAGCCCCTTTTTAGTTTTATTTAGAAACAGGGTCTGCTGAGTTGCTTAGGGCCTCACTAATTTGCTGAGGCTGGCTTTTAACTCATGATCCTCCTGCCTCAGGAGCCGCTGGGGTTACAAGTGTGCGCCACCACCCCCGGCAAAGTCCAAACATCTGAGTGTTACCTGTATGACAACTCACGGTCTTGCCCATCAGCTTTCCAGCCTCACCTTTAGGAATATACTCAGGAAACTAAATTCTCCTCAACTTTGCATCTAGTTTGTCTCTTTCGTCACTAATGCATCTGAAATCCAATCAGTTCTCTGCTCCCTGTTTTGCAATCATCTCCAAGAACCAGGGTGGCTGCTCCTTCCAGCCACTGTGGGGGGGGGGGGGACAGTTTATTCCCTGTCCTTTCAGATTGTGCATATGTCTTCCCATCGATCAGTAGGGTTGTGACTTCTTCTAAGTGAAGAACAACTTTGTGAGCTTCTTTTTCTTAAGAGCCCTGGGTTGACTGGGCATCCGGATATTTTAATTCAGTGTGACCTCTGCTGATCCCAGTGTCAGCACCACTTGAAGAGATACACTGAGCCCTCCTTACTGTAGTCACCTCTGAGCCAAGCTCTGCCTAGTCACCCTTAAGACCAGAACTTGTTCCAGTTGTTCTTTGCAGTTCCTCAAATCCCAGTATAAACCCATAGTAAAGTTCTGATTCTGCCTTCTTTCCCGGTTGTGAGGAGGTCGGGATTTGCTGCCTACTCACTTCCACCATTTCCTCCTGGCACCCCACTTGGAGTTCTTTGGTTATTTAAATTATTACTAATGATATTTCCTTGGGGGCTATGCTTAAAAGCAGCAGAGATAGGCACTGGCTGACTTAAGCCAAAAAGGAACTTGTTGGAAGGCTGCGGGAGTTGAAGAAAGGTGGAGACTCAGTCTTGAAAGTCAGGGTAGCACTCATTGCCCTCAACGACTGCCGGCTCAGGGTCATTGCTTCATCTTGGCCAGACGTGGGTTAGGAGGCGCCTGGGTAGCTCCCTTCCACGTGGTGCCAGGGGTCTACACTTTCCCACTTGTTTGGCTCTGCTGTGGGGACCTTTGCCCCCAGCTACAGACACACACGCGCACGCACACACATGCACACACACATTCTCACTCACTCACAGGCAGGGAGAGAGGAAAGTCACGTGGAACTTTTTAGGGGCCAGAACTGGGAGTGCCAGGAGTTCCACCTGCTGACATTTTGAATGTGCCCAGGAAGAAAATAAAAGGGTTTGAACACAGTAGTTTCTGCCTTGCCAGAGATGCTCCAGGGCTGTGTCACAGGAATTTGTGGGTAATGTCTTTAGGGCTCTGTAGCCAGAACAAAACAGATTTAGATGTCATTCTCTGCTCTTGCATTTTCCCACTCGAGAGTCAGTCTTAGGCCAGACAGCCCAATCGGCCCACTTTGGTCAGCTGTCTGCTGCTCAGCCTTGGGAGATCAGGGGCTTTGGTGAACCATCCATCAAGACCCAGACAAGAATTAATCCCCTCAAGTAAATTGGGGCACTGTTGGAAAAAAAAAGGAATACAAGTGGGGCCCAAGAAGCAGTGAATGTTCACCAGTGGCACCACTGACATGGTATACAGGGAGGGCCAGTCAGAGTTCACAAACTGTTCTGCGAGAATCTTGTAAGAGAGGAGGACAGGCGCTATTTTGCTCATTTTCCAAATAAAGAAATTAATGTCCAGGTTTTATGACATTAAAAAAAGAACTATAGATAATCAAACCCACGTGTTCTGATTCCTGGACTCATCTCCTTCCATAATACCATGCAACCTGTGTGTGTGTGAGTGTGAGTGTGTGTGTGTGTGTGTGTGTGTGTGTGTTAAGAAGCCATAGAATGAGCTGTGTTTTAACAATGTGGCTGCTGCCCTGAGCCATGGGTCAATTTCTATTTGCCCCAGGTTTGTTTCAGCCTTTTACTTTGTTTCTTGGTGAAACTGCCTACAACCATTGACCTAGGCCCTCACTTCAAAGACATGGCTGTTCCTGTCTGGATTGAATACCTCCCCACTGAGTGAGACTCACCCCTCCTTCTACCCCGTGCATCTGAACCATCCACAAACTGCTGTGGATGCTTCTTTCAGAGGCTTCAGAAATATCCAAAGATCTGAGATTCACAGAAATGGAGGACAACCACCGATTGATTCAACACTAAACAGGAAAACCATGCCGAACACCCTTCAATGTCTTTTTGGTGATTCAGAAGGTAAAGTCATTCTGAAGCTGGAAATGCACACAGTGTTGTGCGTGCTTTGAGATGACAGTGACAGATACCTTAGAAATGTTTAGACAGCCGTTTGGTATCCTAGGGCCAGACCAGTCAGAGGAAGGAGGGGGAGCTTCCAGAATGTGCCACCTGAGATGAGAGGTGCAGGATCAGTGGCAAGGGCAGCCTGTTTATAACCAGAACCATGCCACCGTCTGGATAGGCATCGGGTTCCTTCGGTCAGCTCCAGCTGTCAGGAAGAGGACTCACCATTTCAGGAAGGCTCATGCAGAGAAGTTATTATTGTAAAATTTAGAAGTAACCTGCTCTGACTTCTTTCTAGGAGGGCCTGACCCCATCTTTCTGATGTCCCACCTGGTAGCTTGCTTTTAAGACCTCCAATCAGAACAAGGGGGAAGGAGCCCCTGCAGAACAGGGGCTGGAGGGGCATTCTTGCTCTGTCCTCTAAGAGGACTTCAGCCAGAGGATGTTTAGATTCAAGCTCAGGAAGACATTCCTAAGGGCAGATTACACACTGGGGAAATGCAGGATGGCTGAGGGAAGCTATAGAACCCCCCTGCTCTGAGGAGCTTTCACTTAGAACAGGTTCTCCTGTCTGGGGTAGTGGATGAGTGAGATGGCTTCCCAGAGTCTGCTCGGTGATTTTGACTCTATTTGAAAGATGCACAGATTTCCGAGCTCATTCTCCTTAGAGGGTATTGTAGATACTGAAGTTTGGTTTTATTTTAAGATTGTTTCTGCCTCAGAAAAAAAGGATACATGTTTTTTATCAATATTTCAAACAAAACAGAAAAAATAAAGAAGCCAGCATCTCCTAAAATTTTGCTATCTATAGTCAACTGTTACATTTTCCAGAACTGGTTTGGTTGCAAAGGATGGAGGCTCCCCTTGCTCAGGAGAAGTCTTTGCTGAAGTCATCAGGAAGCCTGGGAGTTCCCGGCTTCAGGCATGGCTGAGTGCTAGGCTCTGAGATAGAAACAATAGTAAAATAAAACCAGGCTGGGCGTCTTTTAGGGGAACTCCACATCCCCACCTCCCACTGCCCCTCAGGACCAGGCAGGCTTTCTCCAGGAGGGCAGGATGCCTCCCCAGGTCCAGTGTCCATGGCCTCAGACCTCCCAGCTCTCTTCCTCTTTCCCTGTGATTTCTGCGAAGTCCTGTTGTGGAGGTGCCTGTGTGCTGGGGAGGAGGCAAGCCTTGAGATCTGAAGGGATGAGGGAAAGGAGTAGCTTCCTAAAGGAAAGCAGGCAGTTGTTTCCAAATGAAGAAGCAGCGCGTGCCAGGCAGGCAAAAACACACACTGGTGACACGTTGTGGAATGCATCACCAGTTTTTGCTGCTTTAGGGCCAAATGCAGCACTAATCCCAGAGGCCAGAAATAGGTATGTTCTCAGCAGGCCCCTGTGAGCAGGCAGCAACTGGGGATTGATTCTGCCCCTCAAATGTGGTGTTATGGAGTTACCTTTGCACTCCTGTCTCAGAAAAAAAAATGCTTATTATCAATATTTCAAACAAAACAGAAATGAACCAAAAAAGGAAAACATCTCCTAAAGTTTTGCTACCTATAGTCAACATGCTCCTATTTTTTCTTCCATCTCCTCCTGAGACTTAGAAGTACATCATGTATTACCTAGACAAGTGGTGAAGAAATGGGTGGGCATGGGTTGTTGTTGTTTTTGTTGTTGTTCTTAAATCAAGCTGTTCACAGTTCTGTGCCTGAAATTGTTATTGTGGTAGAGTATAAACTTTTCTGCCCAGTAGTGTGAAAAAGCTAATAAGAACCTAATAAGAAGCCAGTGAATTTTGGGGAGAGGTATCTCTCAAGAGGTGACTGCAGGGGTGTCTGGTAGGAGTGTGTTTGTATGGCTTGCAGAAATGCCCTAGCACCCACCCCTGGACTCCACTGGCTGCCTCCTTTGAAGCCTGTCTGTCACTCTCTGGTGAGTAGTTCAGGCTGTTCAGAAAGGCTACTTGTTGCCAAGCTCCCCACCCCCTCCCTCTTTGCCTGCCCAGCCCCGAGCTGCTAACCAGGGAGATTTGCCCATTAGAAGGGCCTCAGCTCCCAGGGTTCCCATGGCAACAGCCTCCTTGGAGGTCTTTGTTGCTTGCTAAAACTTTGATCTCTGAGAGTGGCTGCTGCTGTTTCTCTGGAAGATTTACAAACAGAGGAAGAGGGGGAAAGAATTGGGGGAGAAGAAAGAAAAAGTTTACTCCTGGCAGAAGGGAGAGAAAGAATTAATTACAGAGCCACACTCTGGCCATAAATCTGGAGACGACTCCTTTGGAACATCTTCTGATTTGGGCTGTGCCCACATTTTCATTTGTCGCCCTGTGCAGAAGATTTCAAATGGGACTGGTCCTCCTAGTAGGGCAGAACATCCTCCTTCAGCACACACTTGTGCCTTCAGATTCCAGGGGGGCTGAGATAACCCCAGAGGCTGCATGAATGGAGAAACACAGTGGCTTTTCAAGCCTCTGCCCCACTGTTCCCCACCCCCTGCCGTGGCTTGCTCTGCCCTAAGCTTACCCAGGCACCTCTGTCAGTCTTGTTTTTAGAAAGAATCAGAAAAAAATATGTTAAAAGTCCAGAGGAGGAGGAGCCAGAAACCAGGCATCAGCTAGAATCTGATTCTAGTTCCTGACTGTGGTTAACAGCATTCTACTGAGAAGTGGGGGCAGGTGGTCAAGGCCTCCAATGTCAGGACCATGCCCTTTGCTCCTTACTCTTTAGATCTCTCACCTGCGTAGTCTCAAGCTTGCTTTGATATCTATTTAAATTACAATTTAAATTTAATGTGTATTTTTGCACGCTATCTCCCTAGCACAGTCCAGCACAGTGAAGATAAGAAATAAATAAGTGACATTGTCTTGTCCTTAGAAAAATTTCTCTTTGTGAAGATTAGAGTTTTGAAGTAGCGAACAATGTAAGAAAAGACTACAGTTGTGTTTGGATATTAAATATCTAGGCCACTGATTCTCAGAAGGGAGTAGTTTTGCCTCCCAGGAGCATTTGGTGAAGTTTGAAGACATGTTTTAATTGTCACAACTTGTAGGAAGCCAAGTCATCTAGTGGGTAGGCCAGGGAGGCTGCTGAACCTTCTGCAACACAGAGGATAGCCCTCTCCTACTCAGCAAATAATTATCTGGGCTCCAAATGTCAACAGTGCCAGGTGGTGAAAGTCTGTTTGGATACTGGATAAGGTCCACTGTGAACAGCAGAGGTTTTGGAGTCAGCTTTGGACTCTAATACTGTGACCATAGACAAGTCCATATCTCTAAAAATAAGAGAAGGGTCATAAAGACACATGGAAGACCTACAGTGAAGATTCAATGGTGCATAATAAGCACTCAATGAAGGTTAGCATCCTTCCCCACCCCTTCCTGTTCCCCGCCTCTCATCACCAGTGTGCCATCCCTAGTCTGAGAGAGCCATCTTTAGGGAAATCTACATTGAGGGACTCCTGCTAAAGAGCAGATTTTCTTCCCGGGTGTTCCATAGACAGAGGCTTTAATGGGCCATCTGTGAATTGGCAATCCTATTACTAATAGATTCACATTTTCTCAATGACATCTGCCCTGTGCTTTGCCAATGGTGACCCTAATCAGCCCTGTGGAGTCTTCCTGCTAGTGGATTGGCCTGCGTTCTGTCCCAGCATGCTGTATTTTGGTTGCTATTGGAAGTCCCCATTTTCTCAGTGGACGGCCCTTAGTTAATCACAGAGTGTTTTCTACCTGAGCTAAATACAAGGATTAGGGGCCGAGCCAGTCCATGAAGCCTGGAGGAGTTTGGAGAAGACCTAGGACTTGGATTAGGATCTAGGTGGGTCTGCGAAGACTTTAGATAGAATGCCTTTGGAATTTATCCTTCAAACTAGGAGGCCCTGAAGAGTAAAAGCGGAGGGGAAGTTTTAAATAATCTGTGGCAAGACCACAGGCAGGTACTGAGATCGTCCAGGCAAACTGGTATGATGGCGCCCTTCCTTAGAGGATGACCACCTCCAGGAGTCTCCCGCGAACCAAAAAGAAGACGTAGAGGACCTGAGGTCCCATTCTTGTCCCTCAGGTCCCCGGCCTAACCCCTGCTGCTAGGTGGCGTGTTATTCATGGAGACCGAAGGCGCACGCACGTCTCCATTCGTCCGCTTGCACAAGCCCCGGGGCCCAGGGAGAGGGTGATGTGACATAACGGTATTTCCAGAAAAAACGCTCCCGAGGCTTCTGAGGGCGGCCCCGCCCCGCGCGGGCGGAAGGCGAGAGGCCCGGGGCTCGCTGCCCGCGGTCCCCGCTCCGCCGGCTGCGGCCGCGCGGGGCGGACCCAGCTGTCAATCAGCGCGCATTCCCCGGCCGTTGCCTGGCGACTCGGCGGCCGCGGCCGGGTCAGCCGCGAGCTCTTTGTGGTCGCGAGGCCGCGCGGGGGCGGGGACAGGGAGCCCGGGTGGGTGGCACCGCGGGGGTGGGTGCGCCGGGGACAGGCGGGTCCCTTTTCCTCCCCAGCCAGCTGCGCTATTCAGGGGTCGCGTTCACACGGGCGGCGCCTCCGACTGGCTGAATCGCCTCTCCAGGGAGGGCTCTGGGAAAGGCTCTCGTCCACGCCGCTCCTACGCCCCTCCAACGGAGGGCGCCTGGCCCCGAGCGAGGATCCGGCAGGAGCTCTGACCGTCCGCGGGCCTGCGGGCCCCTCCGCGTGGGGCCAGACCCCGGGGGCCCTTTGGGTTAGGGAAAGTAGCCATCCTGTCCTGCCTTATGGGTGCGTTTGTGCTGGTCAGTGAGTGCGAGAACACACAGGCCCAAGAAACTCGACGTCCTGCTTCCGTGCCTTCCCACCTTGCTCCACGTCATTTTGAGTCAGGTCTGCCTTCTGCACTGCATCTCAGGCCAAGTAGAGCGTGGTCTATTACTAATACTGTTTCGCATCGGTGCGCTCCGCGGGTAGGAGGCTGCGTCGCGATAGTGCTTTGCAAAGGCAGAGTACTTGCAATCATTTTTACCCTTGTTTATTACTTTGTAGCAGCGTGGTGAATGCCTTTTAATTAGATCATACTGTGTTATGATGTATTCAGTCATCATTTTCCAGTCGCAGCTTGAAAAGGTGTTGAGAATTTCAACAATCTCCAACATTTTCTACATCCAAAACTTATACTTTAATTATATAAGTAGAGCAATAATGTCACAAACACAAATTTCACAGTCACTCCCTGCAAATACTAGACTAGAAAACGTCGCTGCACATTTCTAGAAGAAAGATAAGCAGAAGCTGAGGACAGTGAGATATTGGAGAAAGAACAGTGGATGGGAATCCTCAGACCTGGGTTCTGTTGCCGGTTGGTCCTTAGTCAACTCGGTGGCTTGGGATGAGATTCTAAACCTCTCCCAACTTCCTGAAAACATGGGGTGGGTATGGACCAGACCTCTGTGATCCTTTCTGGCCCTAAAATCTGATTCTAGAATTCTGTGTGAATAGAAGAAGTTAGCTCCTTAAGCTAAACTTATAATCACCGCCAAAAAGCCGGAAGCATTTATTAACAGTTAATTGCAGATGGTTCAATACTAGTTATTTGATGGAGAGAATTCACTGTCAGAATTATTCTCTTTTAAGATTATAATTTAAAGTGAGCTAAAATATACAAGACACAAAAAGAAAAAGTAAACACAAGAAATGCTTAAATACACAGTTTATAAATACATATATAAGAGAAAAGAGACTATATCCACATTTGTTTATTTATAGTTTATTGCCATAAACCATATTTATTGAATTCATGGTTGCCATGGGAATATAGAATAAAACCGAGGATGTGTGTGCCCTTGGGAAATTTCCAATCTATTTGGGATTTTGAATAGCCATGGAAACAACACGTGAAGCATAGCCATAGAAACATCTTCACACTTAAAAGGGCCAGAGAAAGGCATCTGCTCCCTTCAGAGACACAGGAGAGAGACATTTTGGAGGGCTAGGAGCTGAGAGAAGAGGGGGTGGATACAGTACATCCCTGAAGATAGATCCAGAGGAAAGCTTGGGAGTGGATGAAGCTGAGATGTGTGTTGAACAGAAAGAAGAAGAGGGGGAGGCACCGCCCGGAGGAGAGGCGCTCCTCCTCATCCTCATGTTCTGAAACGGAGGGTTCCCTAGTAGTGTATATTGGCCAACCCTAGGCGGTCCTGAAGTTAAAACTCTCAGTGAAACAAATGGACGAGACGTGCTGTAGGTATCTGAGGGTGGAGAAGATGTGCTTATCCCACTTTTTCATGAGTTCCAATGCATTAACAGCTTGTCTGCTATCGTCAAGTAGCCAGGCCTAGGTTCTAAAAACAAGTTTGTACCAAATCCAGAACTTCTGCACTGTCCATTGCATTTTGAAGGCTTGAACTAAAAATCAGAACTTGGATTGAAGTATTAAGAGTAAAGAAAAGAAAAATCTTTTTATCTAAAATCTGTATGCATGTCATATCTCTGTAGTGACTTCCTTGGAAATACCCTACCCTGGTGGTCCTCAAATCTCAGGATGATGGTTGGGCTGATTCCATTCTCTTAGATGGCAAATAGTATTTGTATGGTCCAGTGTGTGAATGATGCTCCTGGCATCAAGCCTTGACTCTGGGGGTGCTGAATGTTCTGCAGTGCATAGAAGAGTGTGGAATGAATGAACTGATGAGTGAGTGGTCACTTCAGATTTTTAATTAAGAGCCTACTCCCACCTGGAATGGAGAGAGGGGACTGTGAGCAGCGAGTCAGAGCCTAGCCAGGAGCCAGTCTACCAAACAGTGGGGATTTGCTACTGATAAGTGACTGAGGTGCCTTCTCGTGCTGGGCTGCTGGGGATGCTTGGCTTAGGGTAAGTCCCTGTCCTGAAGGGTTTCCTCCCTGCCACTGGAGGCACAAGTAAGGGAACCATTGCAACTGAGAGGTAAGAGCCATAAGGAATGCACGTACAGTGGTCCCAGTGGTCCCAGGGAGTGTGGAGGGGAAGCAGCTTCTCCATGCAGCTTCCTTACAAAGTCTGTCAGAACACATTTCAGACGTGATAAATGCTTACCTTAGTGAAGAAGTTAGGTAAATTCCGCCTTAAGGGGCCTGGCCTTCTAAGACATGAGTGTTAGAGGATTGGAGGAAATATCTCCAGGACACGGTCATTGTGAAAGGTGCAGAGATAACACTCTGAATAGAGGAGTAGGAAGCTAGGCAAGGACTGAGTCTCTGGGGAAAGGCCTGGGACCAGATGGAACATGATATTGAAGAGGCAGAGAAAGGCAGATTTGCAGGAAGAAACTCCTTTGACTTTGGTGAGTCTTGTGACACAAAGGCAGGTAACTAAAACCAAGTTCTGCTCATGCTGTTGGAGGCTGTGTGGGCACGGGCTACACTGAGACTCTTAAGCATCCCAAGGGGCCATGTCCTGGTCCTGTTTCTGTCTGCACCTGGTATAGTAAACACTTCTGTGTTGAATGAATGAGTGAGTGAATGGGTTGGAGACCTCACAGAGCGAGCTGGTTCCTGGGAATGTGTCCAGACACTTCAGTTGGGGATGACTTCAAGATGGCAGAGGCAGAAAACAGCTGGAGTCGGCAGCTATATAGATAAGATATTAGGTGTTTTGTTGGCAGTGCCTGCTTCTACTGGGAGCATTCACCCCACAGTACCTTGCCATGCCTGGCGGTGGACTCTGTGACAGTGCGGCCTGAACCTGGCACTGGTGTGTGCATGCCAGGCCATTAGCAGATCTCATTCATTGTGGGTATTCATGTGGAAATTTCTTTCAAGTAATGGATTTTGCAAGGTTTGGAGAAAACTGTTTGAGTGCTTACATGAAAACTGTATTTTCCGTGGATAGTTTGAGCTTTGGTTTGAAAAGAGTAAATGTGGCCTTCTGTCTGCAGGGTGTGCTTTCCAGCATTTCCTCAGACCGTAAAGTGACTTGTAATTGCCACTCTTGAGTGAAGCCCTGGAAGGATAATGGTGATTTTCGGGAGTTGGCAGAGTGCTGCTGAAGCCTGGAATGTGTTCACCGCAGCCATTTAGATGCCGGAGGAGCAGACTTCCCTGGCACACAGACGAGGAGGGGGAGAGGAGAACGGCAGCATTGCTGAGGGTCTGTCAGGGGCAGAGTCGAAAGAAAGCAAATTGATGATTAGAAATACAGGACTCCAGCACAAACCCGAGTTTCAAAAGTCTTTCACTCCAGGGCCAGGGTGTGGCTCAGTGGTGGAGCGCTGGCCTGGAATGTGTGAGGCACTGGGTTCAATCCTCAGCACCACATAAAAAGAAATAAAGAAAATAAAGGTATCGTGTCCATCTACAACTAAATATATATATATTTAAAAAGTCTCTCACTCCAGTAAAATGTAAGTCATGGTGGAAAAGCCAGAGCTTTGCTCTCACTCTGCTGTGGATACAGTGATGGTGTCTGCTCTACCCAGCTCCCCGTGTTCTGGACTCAAAACACTGAATGTCACCCCCTTCACTGCAGAGTCCGTCGCCACCCCACCCCAGGGCCAGTGGTACTCAAGAGCTCAGTGGGAGGGGTCGGTGTGGACTGTGGCTTCAGGAAGCCGCTGGATGTAGGTCTTCCTGGAGCAACAGCCTTTGTGGATTCCTGGTCCATACTTCTGATATACTCTCTCCTTGTTTTAATTTTTTATCTTAAAAGAAGTAAAGCAGCCTAGAATAAAAACAGAGAGCCTGTTCATTGTTCTCCGGGATGCCCTTTCTAGCGCCCCCAGATTAGAAAGACTAACAATTTGGTGTGTCATGCTGTTATTTGAAGTTTTAATTTGGACATAAGGGCCTAGAGCTTACATTTTTGTCATTCTGTGTGTGGGAGCAATGTGAGACACCATTAAGGTGATCTAAAGAGCCTCTGGGGAAACCTGGCTTTTGGCTTTCCCACTGTGAGCCTTCAGAGGCAGGTTCATGGTCTCTGGGCTCTGTACCTACAGGCATATCCCCTTTGACTTGTCTACCATTTAAAAAATGTGTTCGTTAATTGCCCAACACTTGAAAATCGTGACATTTTACATAGAATCTAGGGAATCTTGAATAATGGGTTTGCCTCCACTCTCAGGACAATTTCCGGGGGGCAACAGATGTCCACTGGTAAGACCCTGCTGTTTTCTACACCCATGACCCCTCCCTGGTGTCTCACATCGGGCAGCCGTACTCATTTAATTTGCATTACCTGCTGGTCCCTATACACATTTCAGTTTGCCACTCCAATCACTGAGTATTGGATTTGAGAATCAAAAATTATATAGATAGGGTGAGCACATAATCAACTGCCCAACTAGAATTCTCTGAGTAAACAGGGGTGTTGTTAATAATTAACCATGGTCATAGGCACAAATCAGGACGGTCCCAACAAACCCAGACATGTAGTCTCCCCTTTTCATACCACCACATTCAACTTCTTCTTACGAAAAAGGAAACTGAGACCTAGAAAGGGGATGTAATTTGCCTGTAGGAGGTACTGAATCAACTCATGACCTATCTGCCCTAACTGTCTTGACTCCCATCCACTGCTTTTCCTAACATAACAGGCTGAATCTAATCCATATCCTCCTGGAATGTAGGGGTGAATGATTACCGCGTCACTAAAGTCCCATGAGAGCTACAAGGAAAGCTGACATCGTCAGTGGCATTTCTGCTGTGACTCTGATGAATGGTTTGGACCACAGAACCTGCAGAGATCTCGAAGCACTAATAGGCTGGACAATGAGAGATCCACTCGGACACACCAATTGTCCAGGCAGGGAAAAAAAAAAAAAACATAGCAAATGTTCCCCACTAAGTCAGTCTGTGGTGACTGACCTGCTGACCAGCGCTGCCTCTAGAGTCCTTGACTGGCCAGGCCGGGCAGTGAGTGTGAATTGTGTCTGCAAGAGCCATCTAAGATCCCAAATGCCCAAGTCTTTGACCAACCGCCTACGGCCTCACTGTGTCTGCAAGAGATCCGCAGAGAACACTCCAGAGGAGACTGTGCCCACTGTTCATCACTTGCTCAGACTTTGGTCCCAAGTCTGTCTGGTCTCCTGCTGTGGGAACTGTGGGGGCCTTGGGGCGCCTCTTTGTGTTTTGCAAAGGCTGCAGTGAAAGGCTGGCCAGGAAGTCTCCTTAGGGTGCTTCCCCAGGGCTCTGCTTGGCTCCTGCTGGTCCTCCTCAGGGACCCTGCGAGCGGCAGCGCCATCTCACAGATCAGCTGTGTGAGCTGGAGGACAGAAAGAAGGACACTCCTCTGGCTAAGGCCTAAAGCAGAGTTGGCCTGAGTGAACCCTGCTGTTCCCTTGGAGTAAAAGTCTCACTTTCCCTGCGTGGTGGGACCCGGCAGGAGGCATGACCCGGATGGATGCACACTGCCACCTTTGCCTCCCTTCGTTGAGGCCAGCTGAGGAAAGGCCAAGGGAGCAAGGTTCTCTGCTGCCCCACTCTCTGACATTGTGTCCTGGCTATCACGTCCCCCTGGTGCGCTGGAGGTGCCCTTTCCTCTTTGCCCCTGGTCAGAACTTCTTTCTTGTGGAGTGTCTTCTAGAAGTGGGGACTAGTGACCAGCTGTGACTTTTAGACTCAAAATATCAGCCCCCCCCCCCCAGCAGCCTTTTCTCTAAAGCACTCAAGAGACTGACAGGAAAGAGTTGTTTTCTAAGTGAGCCAAAACCACATGCATGGATTTTATTTTTGTATGGAAACAGGACTGTGAATGAGTGTAAGAAAATGTAGGTTGTGGATTTCCATTGCTGTTTTTTGACCTGGACGATTAGCAGGTCCTTCTGCCTCCTGGTGCACCTGGTGACGTGAGAAGCCAGGCTTGTGTTGACTCTTGGTCTCAAGCACACCAGCATTTAAGACATGTCTGCATGTGCCGTGGTCCAAATCATTGGTGAGCCTCACAACAGGAAAGCCATTGATGACAGAAGCTGCCAAGATACAGGCCCCAGAGCTCTGCTGTCCGGTAGCTACAGAATTCTTGAAATGATGATTTGTTGTTGATACTAGTATAAGTTTTAAAAAAAGTTTGAATTAATTTACTTTTACACTTTAAATATAATGGTGTGTGTTGGTGGCTGCACCTCCAGTGGATGGTGCTGTTCTAGAGATGGATGTCATGCCCCTCGGTGAAACAGAATTCAGTTGGATGCTCAGGTGGCACAGTGACTTTCCCCATCACAACTCGGAGAGGAGGGAGGTTTGCTAGTTGTGTCCTGATGCAGAACATCAGTGGCTTAGCAAGGCTCCAGCGTGGGGGTACCTAACAGGCCTCTTCATTTACCTTTATGGGAATCTGGTGAAGGCATCGGAATAGCTTTCTAAAGGTCAGGCTGGTTTTAAAAAGGACTGAGCTCTCTCTCGCCTCTTCCAGCATCTTGTTTCCCGTATGGCTCTTGCCTTCCAGAGCCCCTGTGGGGCACCTGTTCTGACACCAGCCGTTGAGCCTCCATGCCATATCACGCAGAAGGCCCTGGGGTACCTAACGCCAGCTGTGGGTACCATATGGAAAAGCCACACCATCTACATATGCACAGAGTGCTTCCAGCCAGGAGTGGAGAGGAGTGTGTAGCTGATCTAGCTTTATCTTTTCCTTGCCTTTGAAAATTTTAATCATTGAAACACCTTTAGGCCATAAATAGAATCATGTAGCAAGATAATCCTGAGTTAAAACCAAATATGTACTTCTGTTTTTGTATGGATGTAGGGACTGTATGGATGGATGAAAATGTAGACTGATGCAGATGGCTTGACTTAGCGGGAGGATGGGCGGGGAGTGAGAGCAGGGGGCATGGAGGCTGCTCAAGCAGAATCTTTCCTCTGTCTCCGCTTCCACCTCGCCTAGGGCAGGCTTCACTTAGATGACTGCCCAAGGCTGAGGAGGAGGTCGTTCTGTTGACCGAGCCCAGCCGTGGTAATGTGCCTCTCGGACCACAAAGTGGCGGACAAGTGGCCGCGTGGGGATGGCAGTGGGGGCCAGGTTCCAGGCTGCATTTCCCTCTGGAGTAACCTCTTTCCTCCTTCTTTTCTTTCCACTCTTCTAGGCAGGACAGGGCTGCTTGCTGATCTCTTGCCCAGTTTTGCTGTGGAGATTATGCCAGGTATTCAGTCATTTAACTCTTTATTTGCCTGATTTGCTGTCACTCCATCTGTCTTGCTTCTGCATTAGTCACTAATGACTTATTTAATTATTTTCATATTTGTCTGTGTGTGTCTGTGAGCTAAGCCCATTAGAAGAGCCTTTAAATTGTATTCCTTCTGTTCCTTGTCCCTGAGATAATAACAGTTGAAGATAGGCTGAGGTGGGGACCCAGCCCCAAGCGTCAGGCACGCAGTATCCTTGACAATCTCCATGCCTGCCTCAGTGTTCCAGCTGTGCCCCGACAGCTGTGTCCTCCCCACACGCATTCCTTGTCTGATCCCTCATCCCCTGCGATGCGTTCATGTGTTCATTATGATATAATTCTGTTCCTCTGAACTGCCTTTTGTAACATTATCAAAGATCTCTTCAAACCTCAGGGGAGCTATCCACTCCTCCTGCCTTAAAAACAGCCATCCACAGACCTGCATTTCCTGGTATATGATTTCGTGGGTTCAAGGGCCCCTTGCCTCCCTAGAGGCTCAGGGCCACCTGCCCAGCACACTGATGCAGCTCAGTGCCCCAGCCTCCACCAGCCAGCACCAGTTTGGGGCAGCACTGCGTCTCCTGGTTGATGGAGGCTCAGAGACGCAAGGGAAGTGTGGTGAGGAGGCACCCAAATCAAGGGGCAGGAAAAGGTGGGGTTCAGTCTTGTTTTGGAGAGTTTCTGCCATAATTTTAAGAGTTTCCTAATAAGAACAGAGAGGTACATGTTTCAAGAAACACCTGGAGCCTTCACAGTGAGCTTTACTAATTATTCTTCCATGAATTCTTCTGTCCTTTCCCACCAGGCATTCTTCTTATTGATGTGGTTCCAAAGACACCAAGAGATATCTCTCTGTAATCCCCCTTGTCTAAAGTTCCTGCAGTTTGAAAGTATTTATACACACACACACACACACACACACACACACACACAGCTACGTTGCTGGGTTTCAAACTAGAAGTTATATAACTGGGAATTACTGTCTTTTTCATATCTGAAAAAGGCATTTCCTATCCGCCTGAATTTCCCTTCCTCTGATTCCAAAAATCCTTTCACGGTGATACTCTTTTGTTTCTCCAACATAACCTGCCCCTCCACTCAGCTCATCCAAACCCTGGCTCATGTCTACCTCGGGTTCCATTGTGCTGTGACGTGAGTGCTGAGGCCAAGGCCTCCTGCTGTCTATGTCTGCAGCAGGAATACCCCCAGATCGGCAAGCCGTCTGCCCCTGCCAAGGGACGGGGGACCTGGGTGATCTGAGTGTGCTTCAGACGGGGAGGCCAGGAGGGACCTTCAGGAGGTACAGGATGTTCGCTTTCTCTCTGAGGAAATAATGTTCTAACTAAAGGTCAGATGACTTTGCCATTATCACAAGGCCCCCACACTTCATAGTTCCAGTCTCCCAACTACATGTCCATTGAAGGACTGTTCAGTAATTGAAATTTAAGGAAAAATGTGCACTGAGGCTCACTGTAAAGGGTCTTTGGTGAGAAAGCTCTCAACTGAAGCGAACTGCTCTAGTCTTTTGGCTTTGAACGGAGAGATGGCTCCTTCAGTCTGTCCAGGCCCCAGGGAGAGTCGGTCCCGTTGCCAGGTCCCATCGCATGCTACTGAGTCAAGTCACGTAGGGCCGCAGTCATTTTTATCGAAGCCAGATAGAATCTACTTCCTTTCTCTCCATCTTTGAGATGGCAGATGAAATGGGATTCACGCTCCGCCTGTGCCAAGCCGTGAGAGGCAGGAGTCAGACTCCCCAGGCCTCCACGTCAGCCTTGCGCCTCACCAGACCCCGAGAGCCTGAGCCCTGGCCGTGCTGGCCGACCGGCTTGAAGGTGATCACACCAGACCCATTCTCGGGGATGGGGACAGTGCCTTCTCTGCTGGACGCTGTCCAGCCATAAGCAAGAGGTGTGGGTCTCAGCCCTGGTGTGGAGTTCAGGAAGGGTGTTCTAGGGCAGTCTGCAGGGAGAGCAGATGAGTGTGCCCAGGCCCTGGACCACCTGAAGATGGTCTACTCAGAGGCCATGTGGACACAGAGGACTGTTTTCAGGGCCTGTATTTTAGAGACAAGATTAACTTGACCATAAAAGGAATTGACAGAGCCCTCCACCTCCTAGCCCAGCAGCGCGGTTCCCCTCCCCCGCCAGGACTCCTTCTGCACTTGTCCTGTCCCTATTCTGACGCTGTGGTCAGCTTGGCAAACCCTTTCCCCAGTAACAGGACTGACTCCTCAACCCCATGGCTTTGCACTGCAAGCCCAGTGTGACACTGCGCTCACTGCAGGGTCCCTGTCGAGCGCTTTCTCCCCAGTCCCTCCCCCTCACCTCCTTTCCCAGGGACACCCCTTTTGGTGTGCCCCGTCCTGAAGGTGGGCTACCTTGAGTGTGGGTTTCTCTGTGCGTCCTTCCAGAGTGGGTGTTTGTGGGCCTGGTGATCCTGGGAGTCTTCCTCTTCTTCGTCCTGGTGGGGATCTGCTGGTGCCAGTGCTGTCCCCATAGCTGCTGCTGCTACGTCCGCTGCCCGTGCTGCCCAGACTCCTGCTGCTGCCCTCAGGCCTGTGAGTAAAGACCCAGGGGAGGTGTGGAGTGGTGGAAGAAATGTCCCCTCTCCATCTGACAGCTGTGCCCCGAGTCCTCCTCCACCTCCTTTCCTTCCACCCAGACCCCATCTTCTGCCGGAGTCCATCTTCAGGGATGCCACTGTCGCCTGCTCACCCACTGCCTGCATGCCTCCATGTTTCCATCCATACCTTCACCCATGCATCAGGAGCCCATGGGCAGTACTGATGGAGAAAGGGCAGGTGCAGGATGGCCATGTCATGGGATAGGCTTTGCCCCTCCTCAGGGCTTTCAAACCAGAGGAACCTTTCCTCATTCTCCTCCCATGCAGAGAACCTCCTCTTTTTAAAAGTGGATGTGCCAACTGTGGCCTTTGGGCACCACCCGGCAGCCACTGATGAGTTTCCCTTACTCCCATGATGAACAGGACTGGTCCTCCGTAGGGATTGATTGTACCTTACTAGCCAAGCCCACATAGGCACTGAGTTTGGCATTCCTACCACAAACCAGACTCTTCCTGGAAGAGAGAGGCACACTGTGCACCTTCAGTGTCTTTAGGGGTAGCAGTGTTGGGGGGCCTCAGGTCATTTGCTTAGCTTTGAGAGTCATCCAGCAAGGGTCACAGGGTCACGTGGCAGCCCATGGCCTCTTCACCTCTCCAGAAGAGGTTCCCGGCCTCCTGGAAGCAGCCCTGTGCTGGCCTCCTCCAGAGGGCTGAGGCGGTCTGCAGACCGTGGGCTGCTGACCCTGGGGATGCTGCTCTGACAGCTCCCGGAACGCATTAGCACCAGATGCCAGGTTCAGCACGGTGATTCCTGCAGCTGCTCACAGTGTCACTTTTCACTGGAGCTGAAGTGGTCGCAGGGAGTGTCCCTTCTGAATCCGCTCAGTGCTCGGAGAAGACACACGTCCAGGAGCTCCCCCGAGAGCGTCCTCGGGGATTCCTGGTGTGAGGGTTGTGGAGGGTGGGACAACGTAATCTCTCTTGCTCTCCTCCACAGTGTATGAAGCAGGGAAAGCAGCCAAGGCCGGGTACCCTCCCTCTGTCTCCGGTGTCCCTGGCCCTTTCTCCATCCCCTCTGTCCCTTTGGGAGGAACCCCCTCATCTGGCATGCTGATGGACAAGCCGCATCCACCTCCCTTGGCACCCAGTGACTCCACAGGAGGAAGCCACAGTGGTAATTGTAGTTCCAGACCGCCCTGCCCCGCCTTGTCCCTGGCCCCGCCCAGCTCCTTGCTGATAAGCACAGTCTGTTCAGTGGTACATCTTGGGGAAAGTTATCTGCTTTCCCAAAGTGGGGTCCTTCTGGTCATGTGAGGTGTCTTTTGGAGTGCATCTTGGGCTTTCCCAGGCTGGAGGACCTTGCTGACCCTGCTTCCTTCCTAAGCACCCCAGTAACGAGGGCCAGAGAGCTGGGGCACACCTTGAACCTTGTGCAATGTTATTCCGGCTCCGCCTGGTGTTAAAGACGTCTGAGGCACGTGGAGGGACTGTGTGCAGGATGCAGGCTTCTCTGAAGGCAGCATGGTCTTGTCAGGGACAGAGGATGGGCCCTGACTGTGGCAATCAGAGGCCGGTGTTACTTGGAAGTCAGAGATGAAGGAGCTGAAGTGGTGACAGAGCCTGCAGGGCGAGGCTGGGTTTGGGCTGAGCCCGGAAGTGAGAGGGGTGCTGAGCAGGAAGGCCAGCGTGGTGAGATCCCAGGGCTGGGGGGACCCCTGTGAGTGCTGGGCAGCCTGGGAGAGGTGGAAGGGCATGTGGAGCCAGATTGAGGGGCCTCCCTCGCAGCTCCTCCAGAGGGCTGGGCTGGTACGTGAGTTAGCAGGAGTGCTGCAAGCAGAGGGTGGCAGAGGACAAATGAGTGGGAAGGAGGAGAGAGTGGGGCCAGAGACCACGTGCCAAGGCCTGGCTGAAGTGGTTGGTGAGCATCTGGCTTCTGATGGAGACAGCGGGATCAAACAGCAAGAGGAACCTGAGAGGAGTTTGAAAGAAGTGATAAGATGTTGGAGAGGGAGGGAAAGGGGCCTCAGGATGGTACCCCAAGGTGTTCAGTGTTGCAGATCATAGCTGAGATGCTGTAACTGGTTGGGAGAGGGACTTGGGTGATGATTAGCTCTTTCTGGGACTTGGAGGTAGGTGGGGAGGGGGAGGGGGAGAGGAGGGTGGCAGGGCAAAGAGTGTTAAAATTCAGTTTCCTGGAGGCATCTGGACAGGATTACAGGGTAGAGGAGGTTAAACTTGTGTGTCTAGGAGACTTAGGCGGTGATTTTTAAATTCCTAGATGCGATGAGCCACTGGGGTTGGTGAATCAGACATTTCACGCGGGAGGCTTCTAAGCTGCCTCCAGGGGAGCCGGGAGGGTGCAGCCCACTTGGTGAACTGCCACCGCCCGACTGGAAGGGGTGGGCAGCCTGGTGAGGAGTTGGTCTTTGTGCTTTTCTCTCCCTGGAACTATTAGTAGAATCCTGACGTCTGAGACTGGGAATGAGTCACAGACTGAGAGGTAAAAAAGTTAATGATCAAGGACACAGAGAATCAGAGAGATAAAGACCGGGCAGTGCGTGTCCCCAAGGGTGGGGTGGGCAAAAGGGACATTGAGGGGACCCGTCCCACACTCTTTATTTGCTGCTTTCCCGGTCCCCCTAATTTCTTTCCCTTCCTTCCCACTGGAACCTTGCCCCTTCTTCCTACTCAGTGGGTCATCACGGTGATTGCTACTCAGAGAGGCAGATGGTCCTCTCTCCTGGCTTCAGCCTTTCCTGAGCTCCTGGTCATTGTGGTTTAGTCATTTGGTCCCATCCTGCCACATTAACTGCAATTAGAAATGGCTTTAAAAATAGAAAACTGAATTATTCCACATAACAGGAAATCTCAAAGTAAGGTGGTGGCTCCAGGTTTGGCTAGTGGACAGGTTTTGTCCACCTAGTGGACAGTTTGGCAGCATCCTTGAAAGAACTAGCTCTTTGCATCTCAGTACTCTCATCCCGAGCACGCCCTCTGGCCTGCTCAGCTGGTGGCCCTTGTGATCCACGGATGACAGCAATAGTTCCAGTATTAAATGAATGAGAGAGAGAGAGAGAGAGAGAGAGAGAGAGAGAGAGAGAGAGATGCGCTTCATCCTTGTGCCTCATTTCCCAAGAGTGACTGAAAATTCCCAGGAGCTCTTCCCTATCTAGCAGCCTTCCCTGGCAGAGTTGTATCCCATGCCCATTCCTGAGCCAGATGGGCTTAAACTAATCGATTCTCACTTCAGAGGCCTAAGAAACTATTGACCTTGAGATCAAACACAGTCTGGGTCTGTCAGCCCCCAAACAGCAAAGATGGCCATCAGTGTCAGTCACAGCCAGTCTGGCCTGTGTCATCATCAGATCCTGGCACCAGGAATTAGTCTCTTACGGTCCCCATGGACACATCTCATGCTCACGGTCCCAAGGTAGGTTATTGTTGGCCTTTGGCTAATTCTCCTTTTAAAAATGTGGCTTGGGCCCATGTAGATTATTCTGTAAAGAACACTAAAAATGTTAAGAAATGTTTGTGGATAAAAATGTAAATTTAGCTTTTTTAATATTTATATGCTACCTTAGTTTCAGGGTGATCATCTAGCACCAGCGATTTTTCAGATCACCTTTGTGCGTAATGCTCTTTGGAACATTGTGCAGGGTGAAAAGGCCTCTTTGGTGAGCCAGCTAGAGGTCTGGTTGGTCACTGCATGGGGGAGAGAGAAGGGGCCAGAGTCCTTCCCCTGAGCCTCCCAGCAGCTAGTGGAGAGCTTCTCCCATACAACAGAGGGAGCAGCCTCCTGCCCCCCTGGACCCAGCCTGCTGCTCCGCCAAGGGCTCTCTATTGGACATCCACACTCCACCTGCTCCCGCCCTGTCTACCTCCTTCCCAACTTCAGTACCTTTCCCGGCAGAAGTCAAGCGGCGCTCGGATCTCACCCATTCAAGTACAATTTGAGAGACATCTGTCCCTGTCCTCCTCTTCACAGAGAGCTCCTGAGCAAGCTTTGACCACTCAGTGCCGTTTCCCTGCTCCAACCTTCTCCGCTCACTGTCCCCACCTCTCTGGGGACCAGTCCCTGCAAGGGCACCTGGTACTCCATCGCTGGATGCTCTTTTGTCCTCACGCCCTGCCCCACTCCTCTCCCCTTGCCCTTGTGGACACTGTGCAGCCTCCCACCGTCTCTCCGTTCCGGCTCCTCTGCCCCTGTGTCTTC